>NW_017306275.1:615189-690419 GCF_000935625.1 Nanorana parkeri
AGCCCAGCTATAAGCTATTGAAGTGCGATCTGCACTTCAATAGCTTATTTCCAGTGTAAAGGTGACACTGGGGGTCTTTTGGACCCCCAGCATCACCTTAAAGAGTACCTGTCACCACCATCTGCTATCACATGGGGGGGCTTGTAAGCCCCCTCATGTGATAGCAGTCAAAGTAAAGTAAACAAAACCTCATCTTTTATATTTCATTTAAAAATGGGTATTTTGTTGTGTTTTGGGGCATTTAATTAAATTTTTCAATAAATGTTGGGGTTTAATAAGGAGTTGCGCTAATATTGCACAAAATAAAAATTTGCAACTACCACCATTTTATTCTATAGGGTCTTGGCATTCAGAAAATATATAATGTTTGGGGGTTTTAAGTCATTTTCAGGCCTAAAATGTGGAATATAACATGGGTGCAAAAAATGAAAAAAAGGCCTCAGTCATCAAGGGGTTAAACCAGCACCTATTTGACCTCCGGCTTGCAAAATCGCTGCATTTGAGTTGTCGGTGCCTGGGAGCCATCCTTTTGTGTCAGAGTGACTGTTTCTATGCGTCTATAAGATCGGGAAGTCAGTGAACACATACCATCGCCCGCCCACTTCTTGATCAACTCCTTGCAGAGAGCCGTGACTGTTAGTCACGGCACCCTGCAGGG
Organism: Nanorana parkeri; assembly: GCF_000935625.1. Classification (NCBI taxonomy): domain Eukaryota; kingdom Metazoa; phylum Chordata; class Amphibia; order Anura; family Dicroglossidae; genus Nanorana; species Nanorana parkeri. Next base: position 615,848 of record NW_017306275.1, read on the forward strand.
ACCCCTCCCCACTCCGATCCTCCAGTGCTGACTGGGGGAACGGATGGGGGCGGGTACAGCTGGCTCTGGCTCTAGATAGGCAGAGCCCACTGCCACTCACGCAGCAGGGTGGATCTCGACAGTAATGTCGGGATCCGTCCCGGCTGCGGCAGTTTCGGTATACCGCGAGCTGTAGGTTGCGATATACTGAGCTTTGGGTCACTACAGAACGCTGGTATATGTCCTCCCGTGACCCTTAAGAGAACTATGGGCAAAAACACTTACCCCATAGTTCTCTTTTAACCTCTCTTCTTCAGGTCAGAAACAATACTAATCAACATGACAGAGTTTACCACTTAAAGCAAGAGAAAGTTGTTGGGGGATGAGTGGGGTATCATGAATGTTGGACCTGGGAGTAAAGAATGCATCCTGATAACCAAAAGACAGAACAAATAAACATAGGGTGTCCAATAAACCCTAAACAGATCAGGGATATACCACATACATGAATATTGTGATGTTCTGTATATTCATAAAAAGTCCTTCCTTTATGGCATTGAAATGTAAAATCATTTTCATCTCAAATGTTTTCACTTCATGAGAGTTTTTAAAATTCCCTTTCAGTACTTTTCAGTATATTGAGGTTTTCAATTGAGTGGTCTTTCTGGGAGAAGTGATATCCTACTGGTGTTCAATATTCATTTTCTTTGTGGTTCTCGATCATGTAGGTTTATCCTAAGACTCTGGCGTCTGCGTGGAGTCCTCCTGACTCCTGAACACCTCTGTTCCTCTTCACAGCTGGAGCCCTGAACACACTCCAGCACCCTCCTCATGAGGATGCACACAGGTGCACAATCAGGTGCTGGCTGCCACTAAAAGCATGGACCCAGGACTGGAGATTTCATCCCACCCAGAGCTCTAAGAAATCTACTGGCTCCAGGATCCCAAATAGGATCCAGAAAACCTGGAAAGGACTGAGAAGCCAGCTCTTTTCTGGTACAAGCAATTGCTTCCTGGAGCCACTCAGCCCCTCTGGCTGAGAATCCTGGGTGACTTTTAGGCCACCTAACACCGTGGTATTGCCATGCAATGCCACAATATATATATATTACTCAGAGGCACACCTATGTGTATACTTTATATTGTCATTGTATCCTATTATGAATTACTCTTTCTCATTCCACCATTACTATAGCATGTTGTTGCAAGTGTGAAACACTACTTTTCTACTGTGAGCTATTCTGAATACCAATTAGCTGAAAAAAAGCATGGTACATATTTACACACTTGTCTCCCAGAGTGACTTTAATTAGCATTATTTTGACAGCCAGTAAACTAGTTGGTTGCCAGAACTGCTGACGGGCAAGCATACAACTCTCATGTTTTAAAATAGTGTTCACACTTCTGCCTACGTTTAGCATTACTAATCAAACATCTTTGGATATTTAGTTTTTTTGCTTGTCAAGGAAGAGAAAGCATACAATAAATACCTATTTCTTGCTTATGTTTGCAGAATAGAAAACTGCAAACTTTTCTACTCATCTTATCCATATTTTAAGCTAATTCCTCTCAATTATTGGCCTAGCAGTTAGCCGCTGGGCAATATACCCACCTATTTTCATACTATGTTGATTTGTCTGTCTGTAAAAGGGGATTCCTGCTCATTAGTACAGAAATTAGAGAATCCTATGTGATTTGTCAAACAAAATTACTTGCATTGTTCATTGGTATTAAAAGGGCATGTGAAGGGCAAAGTGTTTAATTAAAATACCAGAAATGGAAAATCCAAAAATTACAAAAGAAAGAACAAAAGATAAAGACAGAATGTTTAGTGAGGACAAAAAAACACAATTAGATAAAGAAAATTGTAAAAAAACAAAATCACAAAATTCCAAAACTTTTCAAGGAAAACAGTGCTGCTATTAATATTTTGTGCCAATAAGGGTTTAACTATTGCACAGGGCATGGATTTGAAAAGGTGCATGAGACTGTTGGAAATGTGGGTTTTCAAAGACTATTAAAGTTTTTTAGATTGATTGCTTATGCAAACTGCTGTAAAAAACCTCCTAGTATTCTCTAGCGGATCATAACTTAAACTAATAATTTGGGTAACAGCATGTACTGTGTGTGGTGATTTGACAAACTTCTGGCACACCTGCATTGCAGTGCACCATAACACATAAAAAAGTGAAGATCTGATTTTAGGTCCATTGTCCAGCCCATTCAAATGAAGGTAACGTGAAGCCGTCACACAGCACTGGGATTAGTGTTGCTCTATAACACACTGAAATGCCATTGCACAGGAGAGTGCAAAAGTTACAAACAGCCTCTAAAGGAAGTAGAGATGAGAAACAGTGATGTCTTTGGATGTCTTTTAACTTCAAAATCACAATCAGAGCCATGGTGGCACTGGAAGTAGGCATTCTATGGCAGCATCACTACTACAGAAAAAAGGAACTGATACCTGAATCAAGAATGAGATTTGTGCCCAACATATCAATAATGCTAAACACAGAAAAATAATGTAATAGGAAAAGTGGACTGATTGGGGGTAATGGTTTTCAGTACTGACTACAACATTGAATGAATCCAGGGGAATAGTAGAGAAGGAATAAAACCCTCATTAAAAATTATTTTTGCCACCTGTTATTTTTTTTTTTTTTGTTACACACTACTACCATGTTAAATTTACAAATTAACCTTTGAAAATCTTAAAAGAAAGTGAAAGTTGTATTAACAGAACAGTTCTGTTATATCTGCTGGACATATGTACTTCATTTCTATCCCCCCATAATATATTTATTAACACATTTAAATTCAAAACCTTTTGGATAAAGTAGGGAATGGTTAAAACTTCTGTCAAGTTATTTTACTGTCTGTGTCACAATGAGTTTCCTGTCTTGTAGACTTGTAGACAAAACATTAAGTGATATGGAATATCTCTAGTGTGAGGGAAATCTCCTCTGTGACAGTAGTCACCAGGTCTTGGTAAAAACTAAACATTTTAGATTTTAACTCAATTTTGCTCCCAATGCCAAAAGTCACCAGAACAAATAGAGAGGATATGTCATCCCAGCAATAAAAAATATATATACTGTTAAAGAGATATTGGACACACAGTCAACCCACCTACTATTCCTTCTTACCAACTGAACAAACCAAAAACAGAAGAAACTTCTATGGAAACGCCCTAAAAAATATATACAATATATGGGATTGAATTGGGTAGGGTTTCTTATTCCAAGTACAAACAAGGTAAAATACGACAAAAACGTTATTAACATATCATCATGGAAACAACGCCCTATAAGGTGTATACAAAACCACAAGCGTAAAAAGTAGCAGACTCCTGGACTACTTAAAGTTTATACATAGAAAGTTATTTGTGCAGTGCTATTGGTAACCAGGCAGACCTAACTTAAGCTACCCAAAAGTGATTTTATGAATGCTCCATTTACATACAGTAAAGTCCCAGAAACATTCACCTTAGGCGTGTTTTTTTCAGAAATTAATAGGCACCAGTCAAATCGAAAAAGGTTTTAATGCACAGAACAATATGGGAAGGAGGGTGATAAAAGACAAAGCAACAATCTCTTTTAGATCTTACATTAAAAATCTTTGGATGTTACCTTTCAAGCTAACAAACTGTGCAGGCTGGATTCTATCAGAGTTTAGGATCCTTGGTCATTGCGGTTCTAGTGGTATCTCAGTCTTCACTTCCAAGTCAGGCAAACATATGAAGATTCCTGTGTGAAACTTCCCACTTAAGTATCACTCACCACGGCTCACTATGTGGGGGCAGAAGCAGCTTGTTTCCTCAAGGCTATATGCTCTTGTCTTTCAGAGGCCAACACGTTCAGGGGGTCCTGCCAGAAGGGGAGTTTCCTGCATCTCTCCATGTGTCTAGGCCCAAGGCTTAGGTGAGTTCCCCAGGCCCAGTGATTGACCAGGTTATCAGATATCTATAACACAGAATAAAATCTCTCTAGCACACCCTGCTGAAGCAAGCCCACACAATATACGGCAGAGTAAATTCACTGTGTGCTTAGAAAAAAATAACCTCTTCAAGTACAGTTTGGCTGTGTGCAGAGCACTGCTAGCAATAGAATTCATAAAAATACATATAGGAACTCAGAAAAAAAATATTACATCCCTTTTAAATATTGTATGTGCACATCAGTATATGGACAATCATATATGAATGAACGAAAGACACAATTCTCACTGTGCCACAATATTTTGAGAGTTATTAGGGAACAAGCAATATATTTATTTGGATATTATATCTGATTTGCACATATCTTACTATGTATAATCTTTCAATTGTATCTATGGTCAAAATGTAATATCAGGGGGCGTGGCCAAGCCATGGACGTGTGAGGAGTGCTACCCTGCAGCTCCGGGCCCGACTATTCACAAAACCCACTCTTTCCATCCGCTTCCACCCTCTAATCCACCCATGTCTAAAAAGGGCAAGCAGAAGGGGCAGCGGTCCACCCCGAAAACTGCTTTTAAAAAAATCATATATTCATTTGCACATTGGATTTCCTTTTCTGTAGCCTACTCCTATTAATATGAATAATCTTGAAGTTTAAAAACGTACTTTTTTAAGAACCCCACACATTTAGTTCCTGGAATGCAGTGACATGTATTTGCTATGCCTGGTGGTCCTAAAGTGATGAAGAGATGCTGAAGTGGTGCAGAGGTGCTGAAATGGATTAGTTTCAGGAGGAACAGGCAGTACAGAAAACACACCACATGTGACATCATCACTGCTTGCAATCAGCAAGATACCATGGGATATATAGCCCTTGGAAATTGAAAGTAAACCAAGGGAACAAGAAGAGAAGCTGAAAAGCATGCAGGGAATCCAGAAAGTTGTTGAACAAGATGGCAAGGAGATTTTTCAAGTAAGCTTATATTGAATTGTCAAAAACAACTATTCTTTGTATTGCTTTTACAATGCTGATGTTGTAAAATGAAAGTTTAAGCTGCAATTTAGATCTTGAAAAGGTCCAGGAGTCTGCAATTATGCTCCTGTTTTCTATACACCTTAGTGAGTGTTGTTTTTATGATAATTGAAAAAAGTTATTTTGTTATTTCATCTTTTTATAAAATACAAAACCCTATTTAATCTTTTATACAGCAATAAAATCATGACATGAGATCTAACCTCTCATCACCCCACCCAAAACTAAAAAAAAAGACAATTTGCCTTTAAATATGCTTTAAGCAATGTAAAGAAATACAACATTAATTTTTCCATATTTTTAGAACTACACCTTTTCATTTTGCAGCTTTAGTTTTATTTTAGCATACGGTACACTTATTAAAGAACAATTTATGATAATGAGTGGATGAACAAAGTCCATGTGATATTTCCTTTCTGGCAATTTTATGTGGCAATATACAACCAAAATCTCCTGTTGTAAGAAAGAAATTGAGGAAAAGCTTTTACAAACGAGCCATAAATGTTTATCATTATAGTCAAAATCACTGTATCAAGCTAATAACAATGAAGATTTTACAAAAGTTCTAACTGTGGATTTAACACACTCATAACAATTTACTACAAAAGTATACCATTATACACAAGTTAGAGATTTGGACAATTAAAGGATTTGAATTTTCCATTGCATAAAAAGCACTGAAGTTTTCTGTTCCAAAGAATATTTCAAAACTAATATTTTTCACTGTATTTTAGTGAATGTGTTTGAACGCTGTATGCCAAGTAAATGTTTATTACATTAAATTAATATGAGCCTTGTATTTTTCTATTGTTTTAGGTCAAAGTAGTATATTGTCTAAAATAAATGTGAGATAAGATTCTACAGTAAACTAGAGTGGGTGGTTTGTTTAAAGGGCACCTTCAGAAAATGCACAAATGGGAGGAGGGGTTTAACAAGAACTTAAAAACAGAACAGTATCATTTCTGTTCTACACTTACCTATTTTCCAGGGGAGGATTTATATGTTTTTCACCCCTAGGGCAGCTACGTCATACTGCCCCCTCACAACACCCCACACTTACTTTTCAGACCTCCTGTCAGACAAGCACCCAGAAAGAAGTAACACTTCCGCTTTTTCTTCTCTCTGGTGATGTGAGATGTCACATGACAGAAAAGGTAAGAACAAAGAAATTTACTTTCCTAGACTGGCACCTGTCTGAGGGGTGATGTGTATCCTGATCCGCATTGATTTCAAATGGAGGAGCTGTTCCAGAGGAGGAGACAGAGGTACCTACATGAAGGAACATACCAGAATACATGATTCAGCAACCAGGAGGCTATTCCACATGTTCTGCAAATCTTTCTTAGTGTTGGTCTGACATATCTGATGAGTATGTTGACTACTGAAGGGTGATTGAAAAAAGGTGATGTTATGACAATCAAAAGCATGGCTATATATAGAAAAATATTTGTGCAAGGGAACCCAGGAGAGGACATAAGAGCTGCAGCTAACACGACTGGCAAATAATGCACTTCTTGCAAATATTTCAATTGGCCTTCGCGTGGTGTCAGCTCAAGCGTTTCAGCACAGAGCATCCATTGCCACTATACATACAGGTCTATTCACAAAAGGGTGAAGAGTTTGGAGAAGTCAGGAGAAGTGAACAATCTAGGCAAAAATAGCTGAATTGGAAAGTGAGCTGAATTGGAGAATTTTTCCAAATCAGCTATTTTTGCCTAGATTGTTCACTTCTCCTGCCTTCTCCAAACTCTTCACCCTTTTGTGAATAGACCTGATAGTGTCCAAGATCCTGTAGGAGAGCTCCACAGTAACATTTAATAACCATGGGCTTGGTGCCACCTCCAGTGGTAGTGGTGCGCTAGGCCACCTATGTGGCCTAGGGGCAAGTCCCACCTGCTGTTTCCATACTATCTATGCCCATATGCAGTAGATATGTAGCCTTGACCTCTAAAGCTCCTCCGTGATTTAGGAGCAAGCAATATATGCTAAATTAGAAAGTTAGAGAAGTCAAGCACTATTCAAGAAGATGGTACATGCATGAATCTATAACCAGCCTTTATAGCAGGGCGCACATTGGGAAGGCTTACAACAATACAAAACACAAAAATTCCCCAGCCTCAACCTGCCAGCCAGCCTGCAACCAAACAAGTAGCCCTGTCAACAGTATGCGTTAAAATCAGAGGTTTTAGTTGCACAAACTTTTAGACAAAAATATGTAGAAGCCACACTGCCGCGCCAAGGCACCTCTGCAAAGTGTGGTCCTAACTCTATGTCCTAGCTCTCTGCCGTGACAGGGGAGGGGCTGGATTGCCCCCTCCCTGCTCCGATCCGCAAGCGCTGACTGGCGGATCGGACGGAGGAGGGGCGGGTACAGCTGGCTCTGCCTCTAGATAGGCAGAGCCAGCTGTCACTCACGCAGCTGGGCGGATCCAGACATAATTGTCGGGATCCGCTTCAGCTGCGGCGTCTCAGTATATATAGCGAGCAGTAGCTTGCGGTATACTGTGTCGTCTCAGTATACCGTTAGCTGTAGCTCGCGGTATACTGAGCTTAGAGTGACGAGAGGATGCTAGTTTGTGTCCTCCCATTACCCTAAGGAGAACTATGGGGAAAAGCCTTAACCCCATAGTTCTCCTTTAAGCATGCTATAAGTATGGCACAAAATGTACTGAAAAAACCCAGCAACAGCTGCCTCACTGCACTGGGGTTTTGTTTGTAGATGAGCTGCTTTTTGACTTCATAAAAGTCAAAGTGAGTACAAAAAGGAACTCAAATCAAATCACTTTTGAGTGTGATGTCCTACAATTGTCTTCTGACATGCTTGTTTTGGGTCAGTTGCTTAAAGGAGAACTATGGGGTCAGTGTTTTCCCCCATAGTTCTCCTTAGGGTAACGGGAGGACACAAACTAGGGTCCTCCCGTTAACCTAAGCTCGCGGTATACTGAGACGCCGCAGCCGGAGCGGATCCCGACCTTGACGTCGAGATCCGCCCAGCTGCGTGAGTGACAGCTGGCTCTGCCTATCCAGAGGCAGAGCCAGCTGTACCCGCCCCCTCCCCCGTCCGTTCCGCCAGCCAGCGCTGGCAGATCGGAGCGGGGAGAGGGGAATCCAGCCCCTCCCCCTGTCACGGCAGAGAGCCGTGACAGGATTGAGAGGGGGGCGAAAGCTGGTATGTGTTCGCTCACCTCCCGATCTACTGAGCCAACCTGTGACAGTCTCATTGTCACAGGTCGGCTAGAACTATGAGGTGAGTGGTAATCACTCATCTCATAGTTCTCCTTTAAAGCCAAAGTTTGGTGGAACCAGAAGGCAGCATTGTATCCAGACAGGTAATATTAGCAAAATGTTTCTCATCAGTTTGTTGAGTGGCAGTAACTTGTCATCTCATTAACTACATAATATTCATTTTATAGAACTGCTACTGCTACAATATTCTATATGCTGGTAACACAGATGGAAGGGACTACCTGAACAACACATAGAACACTTTCAAGATTTATACCAGTTAGGTGAAACCCATAACAAATTGTAAATATTTTTAGTCACTTTAGTCACTTGTAAAGTTTTTCAAATGGTCTTCATGCTAGAACATACAGCTAAAGTAAGATTTCCTGCTAGAACATACAGCTAAAGTAAAATAAGATTGAACTGAGAATAAAAGATACGTTATTGGCAAAGTTGTTCTTTTAAATGTCAGAAACATATGTATGTGTGAAATTAAGGGATAATATTAGTAGACATGCGTTGCAGAAGACATATAGAGGAGCTGGAAGTTTCACACCCCAGGTTTCAAATGCAAGAAAAAAAAGAGGGTATTTCCACAGTGGGGTGTGCGAGGACCCAGAGGGGAAAATAAAAAAAGGGGGCTTTTAAGAAACAAGTCCAGACCTCGTGTATAAAAATCTTAGAAGTACATTTATTCAATAAATCGTTGTATACATTATTTAAGATAAAAAACGGAAAACAAAATCATCAATAAAAATGCTTTTACAAAGGCAGGTTCACCGAATGGTGACGATACCGTGCAGTTACGATGTATATGGTTGTTTGTTATCAGAATGGTATAAACGCTCCTGTAAGTCCCTACATGTTTCGCCCCGAAAGGGCTTCCTCAGGGGAGAGAGACAATTCTATGGGAGACATGTGTCCTAGAATAAGAGTAATAAGCCCACATATAATAGAATTAGGATCAGAGAACTGCACTTTAGTCTCACAAGTAAAATCATGCTTTACATACATTAATCATCATAATAATGTATATATCATCAATGATGATTTTGTATTCCGTTTTTTATCTTAAATAATGTATACAACGATTTATTGAATAAATGTACTTCTAAGATTTTTATACACGAGGTCTGAACTTGTTTCTTAAAAGCCCCCCTTTTTTTATTTTCCCCTCTGGGTCCTCGCACACCCCACTGTGGAAATACCCTCTTTTTTTTCTTGCATATGTATGTGTGAAAGGATTCTGACAGCATAGATTTATTCTACTAGACTAAAATCAACCCTTATGAAAACAAATTGAACCCTCTGCAAATCCTGCAGGCATCACTATCTTAAAAATCTGATTTTTTTTTTAAGTGTTTGGTACTTGCTGCAAAAATATTTGCATTATTTATATTTAACCTTTAAGAATGCTAACTACCATGTATGTTTAGCTGCCAAGTCATCTATACCTCTGTTAATGCTTCATTATGATTTACACAATCCTTGCATATTACATTACAATGGGGAGGAAATTCTGTAGCTTCCTTTGATATGCCCCCACCTTCAGCCTCTTCAGTGGACTATAATGAGAAATACCCAACTAGTGAGTTTTGTGTTATGCCCTCTCTATCCTTTATTCCTACCTAAAGCACCTTCCTTTACAACCCATGTGCCTAAAGCATGTTAGGATGACAGCACTTATCAATGCAATTTTATTGTGCTATAGATCATGGTCATACAATTAAGGGAATTTATGAAAACTGGAGCAGACAAAATCTGGAGCATTGTTTTTACATCTTTTCCAGTTTCTTTTCACGCCACTTCCTGTATACAGAAATGTGTTTCCAGCAGAGGCTCCACATCATTGTTTGGAGTGGTTTTCCTAATGGTGACAACAGTGAAACATGACTACACATTGAATGTCAGCAAAACTGCTTTAAGTCTTCACCAGAAGGGCAGGGCAGGATCACCATACTTGGGAACTTTTAGGAATTGCAATTCCTGGGATGATGGGTGGGATAGTTGGCGGATGGTGGGCAAGACAGTGGGCAGGGCAGACAGAGATCGGGGTAGTGGGCAGGGCTATAGTGACATGTCCAAATTTTGCATTAAAAAGTGGGATGGGCTTATAGTGACACTAACAGTGCCTGTAGTTGGAAGCCTGATGCATTGTGAGTGTCACTGGAATGGTGAACAAGTGAAAGCCAGGTGCACACATCTTTCCAGTACCACTGCCACCTACAAGCACTGTAATTGTCTCTAAAAAGGTGGATAGGTGAGAATGTCTCTGGAAAGGTGTTTACACCTTGATCCCTCCTATCCGCCATTCCAGTGAGTTTGACAGTGCACCTGGTTGCCACATACAGGGTCAGTGTCAGTGGAAAGGTAGATACGTGGGTGCCAGGTGCACACACCTTTCCAGAGACGTTTACACCTATGCGCCATTCTAGTGACACTTACAGTGACTGTAGGTGGCAGCGTCAGTGTCACTGGAAAAGTGTGTGCACCTGGCTTTCACTTCTCCATCATTCCACTGACCGGTGGACACACCAACTATTTCAGTGACACTGACTGCATACATACATACACACACATACATACACACACATACATACATACATACATACATACAAATAGTTGGCTGGTCTCCAGTCTGAAAAATTCCACTGGAGGCAGTGGCATCCAAAAAGGCTGAGGCAGCCTCTACATCCTCTTCTTCCCACTGCTTCCTCCTGATGCCCATTGAGAAGATGTCAAACATTGGTGTCACTGGGTGCAATAATAACCCCCAGCATTGGTTCTAGTGGACATAAAAATAAGTCCAGCATTGGTTCCAGTGGATGCAAAAATAACCCCTAAATTGGTGCCAGTGGATGAAAAAATAAAACCCAACATTGGTGGCCAGGTCAATTGCGGTATGTTCCCAGGTATGAGGATCACCAGTCATTTTTTTGGGTGAAAGCTGCAATAAAATTACATAAAAATCACATGTTAAAGAATATATGAGGATGTTGGTAATTATGTTCATATATGAAAAGGAAGTTCCTAAAGCTCACCATGCATGTTACAATACAACTGTACAATATATTAACTGTGTAGTCCAAGGGCCTCCCTGATTAGATACAGATTGATTGTATAGTTCATGTGGGCACTCATAGATCATACTTTTGGTAAATGCATATGATGAGCTTCATCTAAAAAATGCACTTTAAGGTCCCATTCATGTTATTGCATTGCAGTAACTTGTGTTAACACATGCAGTAATGCACATTGCATGTTTTGGTGCAATGCAGTCCCATTCATTCAAAAAGATATCAATATTAGGCAAGACTACAGGAACATAATATATAAAGTTTTGGGGAAAGAATGGAATGGGGAACAGCAAAGGGAGGTGTACTTTCAGTGTGCATCTAAGATCAAGAACATGGGTACATAGGGGTAGATTTACTAAAGGCAAACAGGCTGCTCACTTTTCAGGGAAAGTTTCTCTTAGCTTGGCGAATGTGGTGAAATTTTATTTTGCAAAGGAAACACAAAATGATGTGCAAAGAAAATTTTTAATAAACAATATTTTTACTTGCAAATGTCCAAGAATGAAATTGTACAGACCGCAAAGTGCTCTATCTCACAGCCAATTCCAACAACGTTTTCACTAATCTTTAGTAAATATGATCTTTGGTAAATTTTAATCTGATAGGATGTTATAGTTTACTTTGCACATCACTGCTGATTTTTTTTTCTTTACTATTTCACTGAATAGCCTGAAATCTAAAATCAAGCATGAAAACATTACCAAAACATAACTGAAATGTGACATAATACAATTCTTATTCTATTACTTATTGTTTTCATTAGAATAATTCAGGATAACCACCAGAATAGCCAGTGAGTATTCACTGTACTATTCAATATTTGTAATGAAAAGTAATTAGAAACATTTGTATTTCTTGAACCATTTAGAATACCATAATTTGCAGTATACTTGTATATAATATATATTTTGATTGATAAGTCTGCATTGGATCAATATTTTGTCTCTTTTTCCAAAACACACAACCGTTTTTTCTTTGCAATTCTACTTCTCCATCATCAGCAAGGACATTGTGACTCTTAATGTGTGATGCCTTATTATGATCAATTCACTGGTGGGAAAAAAGCATCTGCTCCAACAACTGAACCTCTGCCAAAGATATTTTGTAATCCTGCAAATCCTCTGGATAGTTGGAGCAAGATAAAATGATTGATCCCTGAATGATGCCAACCATAGCAGACAATAACAATGCTCTTAAAAACCTTGGTGTGTCAGACATACAAAAATATTTCCCTGCTGTTTTAAAAACCCCTGTAACACCGTTAATCTCTAGAAGGCTCCAAAATATAAAACCACATTTCACAGCTTTTCTAAAGGAAAGGGCATTGAATGCACTGCTTTCCTACCTAATCAAAGAAAAAAAAGTATGGTAGAAGATAAAGAACAGAATTACTTTCCTAACAAGAACTTGAGGGCTCACAGTGTATGACTTGTGCATAAAATAAATGTTTAATAAAATTAATGTTTAAATGTTTATTTAATTTTTATTCTAAAATTGCCACTAAAACATACATTATACAGCTACTACAAAGGTATTTGGCTTGCTTTTTGCACTAACATTTCAGCAAATATAATGGAATAGTGTACAACCACTGCAGCAAGTTAAATAATTCACAATGCAGCATGCACTTTTGTCCCATGTTATTGTGGCTTTATTCTTGTTTTTTTTATGATGCAGGGAATATTTGATAGCTAAGTAATGGTGATGGGATAGTTTATCCTTTAATTGGCTTATGGAGTCTGGACTTGTAAGCTAACCAATGTCCTTTGTTTTGCAATGTTGATCAATTTCTGTGATGAATGAGTCAACTTCAAAAGCTAGATAGCATTCTGAATACATACATACATACAAATAGTTGGCTGGTCTCCAGTCTGAAAAATTCCACTGGAGGCAGTGGCATCCAAAAAGGCTGAGGCAGCCTCTACATCCTCTTCTTCCCACTGCTTCCTCCTGATGCCCATTGAGAAGATGTCAAACATTGGTGTCACTGGGTGCAATAATAACCCCCAGCATTGGTTCTAGTGGACATAAAAATAAGTCCAGCATTGGTTCCAGTGGATGCAAAAATAACCCCTAAATTGGTGCCAGTGGATGAAAAAATAAAACCCAACATTGGTGGCCAGGTCAATTGCGGTATGTTCCCAGGTATGAGGATCACCAGTCATTTTTTTGGGTGAAAGCTGCAATAAAATTACATAAAAATCACATGTTAAAGAATATATGAGGATGTTGGTAATTATGTTCATATATGAAAAGGAAGTTCCTAAAGCTCACCATGCATGTTACAATACAACTGTACAATATATTAACTGTGTAGTCCAAGGGCCTCCCTGATTAGATACAGATTGATTGTATAGTTCATGTGGGCACTCATAGATCATACTTTTGGTAAATGCATATGATGAGCTTCATCTAAAAAATGCACTTTAAGGTCCCATTCATGTTATTGCATTGCAGTAACTTGTGTTAACACATGCAGTAATGCACATTGCATGTTTTGGTGCAATGCAGTCCCATTCATTCAAAAAGATATCAATATTAGGCAAGACTACAGGAACATAATATATAAAGTTTTGGGGAAAGAATGGAATGGGGAACAGCAAAGGGAGGTGTACTTTCAGTGTGCATCTAAGATCAAGAACATGGGTACATAGGGGTAGATTTACTAAAGGCAAACAGGCTGCTCACTTTTCAGGGAAAGTTTCTCTTAGCTTGGCGAATGTGGTGAAATTTTATTTTGCAAAGGAAACACAAAATGATGTGCAAAGAAAATTTTTAATAAACAATATTTTTACTTGCAAATGTCCAAGAATGAAATTGTACAGACCGCAAAGTGCTCTATCTCACAGCCAATTCCAACAACGTTTTCACTAATCTTTAGTAAATATGATCTTTGGTAAATTTTAATCTGATAGGATGTTATAGTTTACTTTGCACATCACTGCTGATTTTTTTTTCTTTACTATTTCACTGAATAGCCTGAAATCTAAAATCAAGCATGAAAACATTACCAAAACATAACTGAAATGTGACATAATACAATTCTTATTCTATTACTTATTGTTTTCATTAGAATAATTCAGGATAACCACCAGAATAGCCAGTGAGTATTCACTGTACTATTCAATATTTGTAATGAAAAGTAATTAGAAACATTTGTATTTCTTGAACCATTTAGAATACCATAATTTGCAGTATACTTGTATATAATATATATTTTGATTGATAAGTCTGCATTGGATCAATATTTTGTCTCTTTTTCCAAAACACACAACCGTTTTTTCTTTGCAATTCTACTTCTCCATCATCAGCAAGGACATTGTGACTCTTAATGTGTGATGCCTTATTATGATCAATTCACTGGTGGGAAAAAAGCATCTGCTCCAACAACTGAACCTCTGCCAAAGATATTTTGTAATCCTGCAAATCCTCTGGATAGTTGGAGCAAGATAAAATGATTGATCCCTGAATGATGCCAACCATAGCAGACAATAACAATGCTCTTAAAAACCTTGGTGTGTCAGACATACAAAAATATTTCCCTGCTGTTTTAAAAACCCCTGTAACACCGTTAATCTCTAGAAGGCTCCAAAATATAAAACCACATTTCACAGCTTTTCTAAAGGAAAGGGCATTGAATGCACTGCTTTCCTACCTAATCAAAGAAAAAAAAGTATGGTAGAAGATAAAGAACAGAATTACTTTCCTAACAAGAACTTGAGGGCTCACAGTGTATGACTTGTGCATAAAATAAATGTTTAATAAAATTAATGTTTAAATGTTTATTTAATTTTTATTCTAAAATTGCCACTAAAACATACATTATACAGCTACTACAAAGGTATTTGGCTTGCTTTTTGCACTAACATTTCAGCAAATATAATGGAATAGTGTACAACCACTGCAGCAAGTTAAATAATTCACAATGCAGCATGCACTTTTGTCCCATGTTATTGTGGCTTTATTCTTGTTTTTTTTATGATGCAGGGAATATTTGATAGCTAAGTAATGGTGATGGGATAGTTTATCCTTTAATTGGCTTATGGAGTCTGGACTTGTAAGCTAACCAATGTCCTTTGTTTTGCAATGTTGATCAATTTCTGTGATGAATGAGTCAACTTCAAAAGCTAGATAGCATTCTGTGAGCATGCACATAGGATTAGTTAAGAGATTACTCCTCTTCAGTCAGGTCAGGTTGTGCTTGGAATTTAAAGCGATGTAATATTAATGTCTATATAATTGCAGTATTTGTCAAAGTAGTATTGCCAGTAAAATCCAAGACATCTGGACACTTGTGCGTATGTGTTAATGACTGGCTTTAAGAAAAATGGCTGTTTCTGGCCTTAGAAAAAAGTAAAGGGAATAGCAACATAGTGGCTATACCAGAAGCTTTTGATTGAAGCTTCTTCTATCTGACTCACAGGCAGCATAGCAGTTGCACTATAGCATCCTAAACAGGTAGTTAACTACCTGAAAACTAAACTCAGATAATCAGTTTCCAGTTTAGGCTCTTTAGACAAGTCTTGCACTTCATGACATATTTCCTTTAAAATTAAATTATAATTGTGTATTTTCAAAATGAGTTTGCACGTAGCATAGAATGGAAATAGTATCAATTCACAGTTTGTTATGTGAATGTACTACCTCAAGTCAGATTAATTTGTTTCTATGTTTTCTCTTCTCGGTTTTCAAACTCCCTGCTCAGTTCCCAGGAACCCGGTATTCAAAGTTTTTACTCTCTGCATACATAATATCCTGCAGTCCATAGATAACACCTTGTAGGGACCCTCTTAAGGGAAGAGATTAGTTGTAAAGGATGCCCTATTAACCGTGTGGAAAACAGTAGCGATTGTTGGTGTAACATCCAATCAGAACATTTCTATTACTCTGTAAGAAAATGTCTTCCTGTACAATTGACAGGCAATTACTGGATAGTAATATAATAGCTGAGCAAAACAGTTCCCTTTGCATCAAGCACTATCTTCTTCTATGGATATGTAGGCAACAAACATCAGTTGCTGGTGTTCCTCAGGTGGATTCTGTCTCTATTACTTGGCTAAGATTTTTGCAATCATGATCTTATGTCTTTGTAAAATAAGTTTAAGTAAAAAATCACAAATATGATTTATAGTAGCCTTGTGATCCTTGTAATCTACAAATCCCTACAGTTAATAAATAAGGAACAGGAAACTTATAATAATGTAAACGTCATATAAGATATTACTTTAAGTTAAACCCTAAATACTAATTCAAAATACTGTATGTGCTCACTGACAAATCCATAATACGTTAATTTTAATGGAAACTTGTCATGAAAGGAATATGGAGGCTTCTCTTGCCTGCCTTTATTTATAAAATGCATTGTTTTAACATTGTCAAAGTCACTAACCCATAACAAGCATGCAGCATTAAAAGTGGCAAGCTCCAGACCTGCATATCAGTTCTGGAAAGTGACTTAGAAAGGATTGATGTCTGCCAGTCAGCATGAAACCTACCAATCAACAATTTTGGAGGTTGGCATTGTCAGCATTCATATTTCCCTTATGGCAGGTGTCATTTAAATGATTTCAGACTAATAACTCATTGTGCTGTATGATCAATTCATTCTCTGTCCCTGGCACTGTCTTCAAGTATATCTCTAGCCACAACTTTCTTTTTTCGTTTTGAAAAGAGTATGGAAGAGGTAGAGCCCTGTTCATTTTTTTTACTGTCTGTGTCCCATTGAGGTGATTTCTCTTTGCATGCTTTACTACAGACAATACAGGAATTGAGAACAAATTTATCTTAAAGTGAGGGGAAAGCCCCTCTTAGAAAGCTGTCCCAAGGCAATTCAAACTTTGTTCGTTTTCACAAAAAATACATGTGAGGAAATCTTCCAATGGGAATAAAAAACTCTCATGTACTGCTCATGTAAAAACCATAACATTTTGTAATTCCCATCAATTTCTTGGTCACCAGGAGAAATCAGAGGGTAATTCTACCCAGCAATGGCACATACCGAAATAAAAACCTGAAGAAGGTAAGAATTCCTCACCACTTTATCCTAAATTAGGAACAAATGGCTATAAATACACTTTATTTACACTCACACATGCTCACATTGTAACTCTAATGTCCATAAGGGCATACTGAAGCAAAGTCAATACCATAACCATGTAACCAGGAGAATTTATCTCAACAGGGTTGCACAGAGGATCTATTTAGCTGTATTTTACATTGACAATATTTGTAATCTTTGATGAAAGGGAATCCAATGATAAGGTATACAACAAGACATTAGCTCAGATAACAACATTTTAAAAAACAAATCACTTTTATAGTTTAGTTTCTCTTGAAAAGTGCTTTTAAATGGTTATTCCACCAAAAAATGTAATACTGTGGTTACAGGTTGTCAGAGCACAATGAAAACCAGACAAGCAAAAGGTGCTAGTTAAAACATTTATTAAGAACAGTGTCCACAGGAGCAAGCAGAATCTTAAACCGGAACAAGACAGAGTCAGGAGGCAGAGTGGGTAGTCGTCCAAGCCAGGTCAGGAACACAGAGATCAGCATCGTCATGGAACAAGCCAGGAAATCAGCATTGTCAGGAACAAGCCAGGAGCAGGAGCCAGAGGAGAATGTCAGCCAGGATCGGGTCATACACAGAAACAGGAAACTCAGAGCAGCAGGAAAGCACTAGCAGAAAGACCCCGCAAGCAGGCCCGTCTTTAATACTGATCGGACCCTGGGCAAACATTCTCTTGGGCCCCCCCCCCCCTAGGAATTTCTCTCACCTCCCCAACACCCAACTATGTGGGGTCTCACCAGCCTGGTTAGACCCCTCAGAGCCCTGGTTAAACTAGGGCTCTGGGGGGTCTCACCAGGGCTCCGTAGGGTCTCATCAGTCCTGGTAAACCCCACAGAGCCCTGGTGACAACATACAAAGCCCTGGTTTAACCAGGGCTCTGTGAGGGCTCACCAGGGCTCTGTGGGGACTGGTTAGACCACACAAAGCCTGGTAAAACCCCACAGAGCCTTTGTTAAGCCAGGGCTCTGTAGGGTCTCACCATGGCTCTGTAGGGTCTCGCCAGCGCTCTGTAGGGTCTAACCAGCATAGTTAGACCCCACAGGGCCCTGGTGAGAGCCCAAAGAGCCCTGGTGAAATCCCAAAGAGCCCTTCAGAGCTCTATATAGTCTCATCAGGACTTTGTAGGGTCCCAACAGGGCTCTGTGGGGTTTAACCAGGGCTGGTGAGACCCCACAGAGCCCTGGTGAGACCCCGCAGAGGCCTGGCTAAACCAGGGCTCTGTGGGGGCCTCAACAGGGTAGCAGGCCTGTGGGGGGTCTCACCAGGGCACTGTGGGGTCTAACCAGCCTTGTTAGACCCCACAGAGCCCTAGTGAGACCCCACAGGGCCCTGGTTAAACCAGCGCTCTCCACAGCGCTCTCCTCAGGGCTCTCCAAGCCGCCACTCACCAGTACTGTGCTGGCCGTGTCTCGAGGGCGGGAGCTGGCAGGACCAGCCGGTGCAGACATAGTCTCCATCTGCTGCTGAATGATCCGATCGGCAAGTTTCTGCTGGCAGCGTGCTCAAGGGGCAGCTGCTTTGGGCCCCACAGCCATGAATGGGCCCGGGGCAAGCGCTCTCTTCGCCCTGCTTTAAAGACGGCCCTGCCCGCAAGGGCAAGGTCAGACTGGACTGAGTGGTTTATATATAGCGAGTGGGGTGACATCATCACTCAGAGATGGGAAACTCCCATTTGACTCACTTGAGAGATGATTCTCTCCTGTCTGGCCATAAGAGGGAGCCTGGGAGTAGTGAACAACGTTCCAGAGTCTGCTAAAGCAAGGAAGGAAACAGGTGAGTAACATGGCAGCCAAGCCAGAATTCATGCAAACCCGAAAAGTCAGGGTGAAACACTGACACAGTTAAAAGTTCAATGATTGCCAATTTATCCAAACTAGTACAGACATAGTCTGAAGCAGATTTGCACTGCAACCAATCAGCTTCTATCTCTCATTTTCAAATCTCAACTGAGCAAACTAAAGAGAGATGCTGATTGGTTGCCATGGGCAACTGCTCCAGTTTCTGTCTGCTCCAGTTTTGATAAATTCTCTCCCATGGTACTTAACTAAAGCAGAAGCTCTTTTAAGCCTTGATGAGCAGAAAGGAATGTAGGAACAAATAAAGCACTAGCAATTGTAATTAGCAGTGACATTTATAGTTTAAATTGATTTGTGGAAAGCAGGGATGTATACATATATTTGTAGCTTATGATGATCACAATGAATTTATGGTTGAAGTGGGGCAACTTAAAAATGACTGTAGTTTAAGACCCATGAATGGGTAGATACATCATGTTATTTGCACCACTATTTTTCAAAGCTTTAAGAAAGTGTATCTTTAATTGGCAATAAAGCAAAGCTGTTACCTTATCAGTTGTCTTAATTGTGTATGTTTTAAATAATAAATTAATAAAACAGCTGCATTTAGAATGCAAATCACCAGTTTACTTACATAATTGCAGGGTCTGTGCACGTATTCCTAATTACAGTAGTATGCTATAATGGGTATGTTTACATGGGTTTACCAGTGAATCAAAGTAAATTGTAAATAACGGCTAGCAGAGCTTATGACTAATAGTGATGTGGTTTATATAAGTGGCCGCACAGATGAACCCCCATAATGCATTACCTAACCTGTGAACTGTGGTCAGGTGGCGTAGTATGGCCAATAATGGGGTTTGGCAAATGTGCCAGCCCCCTCCCCATTAAAGTCAGCTTTCCCAGCAACCTTTTGTTATTGTGTTTGTTGGAATAGTAAGTGAGAAACAACTGACAGTGATTTCAGGGATAGTTGTAGTGCTGTATAGTGCTAGTGTACTACCTGCAGAGCTATACATTGCTACATACAGTGCTCTGTTGCCCTGCTTCATTACTGTGAAATGCAGTGTGGTGGGCTAGAAAGTGTACCCCCCTGTAGTGTACACCCCTGTATTAACTTTGCTGTTCAGTATGTTATTACTGTGAATTGTATTGTGATGTGTACAATTGTATTCAGTAAATAGACCCAACAGTCCTTTTTGAAACTACTTTTTTGTTTGTATCAGCAGCAACTTCTTTTGCTCTTTATCTGCTGCCCTCCTCATTTGTAAGGGTTTTTTAAATTGTTTCCTTCAAGTTAATTTTTAACTCTACGTTTGGCATGTGGTTAGCCAATGAGGTCCAAAAGAAATTGTTGAATTATTACGTATGCTGTTGTGTCAGCTTACTTCTAACCTTTAAATTTTTTGATTTCTTCAAAGATAAATAGGGATGTGGTTTAGACACAATGGGTACAAGAAATTGTATAAATACGATGTATGCTGTGTGTGGCATATTAATTCAATTGGAATCTGAGAAATATAAATGTAACATATTTTTGGACTCTCCCAAGATAAATGTTAATGTGATTTAGCCAATGTGGTTTAAAATAAATTATGGAAATATGTATACTGTATGTAGCATATGACTTTTATTGTAATCTTAAAAGAAAAAGCCTTTACATTGATTTTGTTGCTTACATGTTTAATTAGGGTATGTTTTGACAATAATGCCCAGCAGAAAGGGTAGAAATAATACCAATATAGTGTGTACAATAAGGATAAAAACTGCATGCTAGGTGTCCCTTTCAAAATGCTTCCTACTCCTACTGATTCAGTGCAGACACCACATAAAGTTTAAAGGCATCTCTGAAGCATGATATTTGAAGAATTGGTGTTTTTCCCGTGTCACCCTCCAAGTCATATAACATGAGGGGCCTGCTGAACAGTATTTATTAAAATTATGTTTTGCATTGATACATGTCCCCCCTGGCAGTGCCTAGCTTTCCACACCCTTTGTTTGACAATCCCTTGCCGATTAGCCTTGAATATGGATTTGGAAGGTTTTCTTTCAATTGACTTCTATGGGGTTCGCATTGAAGTTTGCAGTTTAAGAAATGTATGATGTGTTCAATTACCTCACTGGCGAATCAGAACCAACCAAATTCGTTCGTTACAAATATTAACTTAGGAACAATATCATGTAAGAGACAGGCTTGATATTCTGCTACTGGCCCAAAATCTCTTATTTATGAGATGTACAAAACTGTAATCTTACACTGTATGTAAGGCAATTATTTTCCTTTTAATTTCAGATAGAGTTGGTAGTTGTTAAGAATCCATATCAAGTTAATGTTTGCTGTCTGTGTCCATCTGTGGAGATTTTCATTCACCTCCTGTCCTGGAGAGAGAAAAGACAATGAGAAACACTCTAAATTGAATAGAATTCCCATTTTAGAGAGTTCTCATAGGAACATGTGTGCCCACTGGAGATTTTACTTCACCTCTCTCTGATGGCAATTTATGATTTTTTGATTACCCCTCACTTTATTACTTGGTGACAGTAAGGAAACAGATAGCAATATAAACTCGACAAAGGGTCTAACCTTCTAACCCTGACAATATACATCCTTATTCCAGGATTGAAACATCTCTTTCTGGCAAAGATAGCCATATCAGTACAATTCCTTCACTTTAAATCCCCCAGGAGCCCTGTCCAGTACTATCCACACACCCTTACCTCTCTAAGTTCTTTGCTCTAGTATGGATGCAGAGATCATGTGTTTTTGCCTTTTAGAACATGATGCAAATTGGCAACACTTTTGGTTATTTTCATATTTCTTGAGCTACATGAAATGATGCTCACTAATGCTAAACTCCAGGCAGATAAAAACAATACACCATTTAATACAGATACATATTCACTGAAACTGAACACATGTACATATAGGGGTCTATTCACAAAGCAGCCAAAGGATCTAGCCGTAGCTGTGGCCGATCCTTCGGCTAGCTTCGGCCCCAGGACCCCTTCGGTTCTATTTACTATAGCCCGTACAGCTCCTGAACTTGGCCGAGCGGCTCAGTCGTGCCGAACGCATAGGGACACTGATCTCCAGACAGCCTAACTCTCCCTAAGTCTCCCGCTCCCGCTTTTTTTTTGCTTTTTTTTTTGACGGCAGCAGAACCGCTGGCCAATCGAAAACTGCTGGGTGGAGCTAGCTGTCATTGCTAGCTCCGCACAATCGTTTTCTATTTTTCAACTTTTTTAACTGTTTTTCTGTTCTGCTCGGTCCCACAGAGAGACCGAGCAGAACAGCCTGCGGCATTCGGCTATTCACTCACTGCTGTGCGGCATCTATAAGAATAGACCGAACAGCAGCGAGTAGCCTGCCGGAGGTTCGGCTCAGCTGATCCAGATGTTGGATCGGCTGAGTCAAACTCCTGCACTTCGGGTCGGCAGAACATGCTGAGCGTGTTCGGCCAACCTGAAGCCACGCAAAGCAACCCGATGTACGGCTGATTTCAGCCGATATACGGCTGAAATCAGCCGTACCAGCCTGAAGTGAATAGGCGAACAGCGTTCGGCTCACTTAGCTTTAGGTCTGTCATTCACTCAGCTGCCTATGGCAGCTGAGTGAATAGACCCCATAGTTTTCTTCAAATTAGCCTTCTGTAATACCCTGCATAGACTGACAGAGGGAATGATAGCATTGTAAGAACTACAGGCTCATTACATAGTATTGCTAATTTACTACATAGAGATTGTTATCAGGAGAAGAGAGAGTAGGTTGGTGAACACATCAGTGTTGCCATTTCATTTTCAGTCACTTGCTGGAAGAGGCCTAGATCTCAGAGAGGTCATACACTTGGCTGTGCAGTGTGGCATTCGTGCTTGAATCACAAGACTGACTGAACAGACTGCATTTTAACTGTGTATTTAGTTGTTACCTAAAATGTACTTTACCCCTTGTTTGCTTGTTGCTGCTTCTGTGTTAATTCACAGGAGAGTAGATCAGTTAATGGATGTTCACTGATCTCCCTCCCCTCTAGCCAATGACACCTGCCAGGGCCTTCCCAGGCATGCAGTGGAGGCAGCATAATCAGATTGAGCGGGGTGCACAGCTTCTGGAGCCCTTGGAAGTGATTGGGAAGTTGGACAGCTGTCCAAATCACTTCCAACACAAAGCCAATTGTCGATTTGTATGGGCTGAACCCAAGCAATAGCATCCAGGAATGTGTTTAAAAGCCTATGCTGCCGTCGGCATAAGCCTTAGAAGGTTATGTATATTTACCCTCTTTCAAGTCATGTTGACTTTAAGTCATACACTATATGATTATTGTTAGCTAGTGGGTATTTATGCAGTGCATCTAAGTTTCTAAAACTCCTGGAAACAAACTGAATCTACTGCTCATTATCAGATCGTTGGGCATATACAGTATACTGATATGCTGTGCACAGATTGAGCAAGCTGATAGCTAATGTTGGGTATTCTAATTAACTGATCACTCCAACAGAGCAACAGCAAGCTTCATTCGTTAAAGTGCCTTTCTTTAGAAATCTATGCACTTCTTAACAGCAATCAATCATATTTAAAACTACCCTGGAAAAATTACACTATTACTTTATAACCATAGAGGCAGTTTTTATGAAAAACATTTCCATAAATAAGGTATAAAATTATGTAAAAATTCAATTCTTTATTAAAAAAATGTTGTGTTCCATGCATATAACATTTATATGGATAAAATATAATCAATCGAGCATATTAAACATTATGGGAATCTAAAACTGTTCCTTGCATTGATGATATTTTCTATATCTTGTAACATAGCGGTAACAGTACAAAACCCATTTCACACAGACTAGAATAGTGTGGATAGTCTTTTTTTAATCTTGAATTGTTTATTAACCTTTAAGAAATTCCACATTTGAGCAAACTAATCATTGCTACCGGGCAATACCATTTCTTTATCTCCCTATGTTCTCATCTCTGGAGAAGTTTCTAAAGAATAGTTACATCACCCCACCTGTCAGCACACTTCACTTTTTTCAGCCTTAAGGTGGCCATACACTCTACAACCATCGCAAGACCTTAGTCTTGCGATGGTTGTACAGGGATTAAAAAAACGTACGATCTGCCTATCTTGGACAGGCAGATCGCACTCTCGATCATCGTAAGCCTGCCCCCCTGAGGGGCAGGCTTCCGATGACCGCAATGCTGAACGGGCAGTGTGTGCGTGCGCACACCGGCCCGTTCGGCATTTGTCTTCCGAGCACCGTTCTAACCAGCCGAGAATCGTACGATTCCCAACTGGTTTTCGAACATGCTGGTTCGACTGAAGACTTGTGACCGTACAGTAGAAACGGTCGCACGTCTCCGTTCACACTGCTCGATTCTCGTACGATCGCGGGATTTCCCGCGATTCTCGTACGAGAATCGAGCAGTGTATGGGCACCTTTAGAGAAGTTCACATAAATGCTTGATTTTTAGCCAACACATCCCACACATGTTCAAAATGGGTAAAGAAAGTAAACAGAGGAGACTTTAACTTTCACTTTAATGGGTAAGACCAACATGATCAAAAAAGGCTAAAGTGAGCGGGAGAGCATAGCCTGGTAAAGGGTAGCCCTTATGCAACTGTAAATCGTTCCAGATATGATTTTGTTTCTTCGCAGATATTGCTCTGAATTTTAAAAGGAGAAATAAATAAAAACTATAATAAAGTGTGGTCAATTTAGAAATATTGGCTTAAAAAACCAAATGTCTAAAAATACAATAATTTGTATCTTGTAATTTTGATTAATAATGGTATAGCAAAAGTGAAACCAAAAGTGTAATGGACTAAATTATGTTTTACCTTTGATTTAGATTCATCTTCTTTAGAATGTTCTTCTTTGTAGTTTCTGTCCTGAGCAGAAATGAATAAGAAACAAAATATTTTTGCTTCTTTTCTTAGACCCAGCCCATGGGATTTGCATTCACCAATGCCTTAATTATTACTCTGGTTTTTATGTATGTGTTTGTTTATTTATTTCAGTTTTCTGAGCTTTCCCATGAAGACCCTATCAGATATTTGAACTGGTGTCCCCATACCTGTAGCACTGCAACAGGTGCACTAGAATGCCATGATGTGTTGCAGGAATATAGAGACTGTTATGCAGCATACTTACCCTTTTGGGTACAGTTGGGTTGCTACCACAATCTCATGAACCGGTAAAAGGCTCTTTATTAGAAATACAAAAGTCCCCCTTTTTTACCTGCCTCAAAAAAAGGAAACAAAAAATAATCTCAGGTGTCATTCTGCATCAGTCACATAAGGAATCTCCTTTTCTATGCGTTAAAGGTCAAGGGTTGTTACAGAATTTTCCATATCTTTTCACCAGAGCATTGGCATAATATTAGGCCAGGGTTAGGAGGGGGTTCTCTTAGAGAGTTTTTTTAAGGGAAATAAAAACTGTTAGATTTCCAGTACAGAAGGGCTGAAGTCATACCTCAGGTTCACAGATCCACCTCTGTGCAGTGAGAAATATTTACCTTAGCAGTAAAGATTTATTGCCTGCTGTTCATGTAGATGGCTCCGCATTGCCGAAGTTTCAGTTTGTTGCAGCTTTTCGCAAGTGTCTGGGGGCTTTGGGCTTTGATCTGCGGGAGTACTCTTCCCATTCCTTTCACATCGGGGCAGCTATGGAGGCTGCCCGGTGGGGATGGGTGAGCAGA
This sequence comes from Nanorana parkeri, assembly GCF_000935625.1. Lineage (NCBI taxonomy): Eukaryota > Metazoa > Chordata > Amphibia > Anura > Dicroglossidae > Nanorana > Nanorana parkeri. Next base: position 641,659 of record NW_017306275.1, read on the forward strand.
CAGCGAGGTGTATTGGGCGATGGGAATCTAACAGGTACAGGTTGTATGTTGGCCACATATGGAGTGAACGATGATCACCCTTGGGTGTTGTTGCTTTCTATTGCACTGTGTATTCTGTGTGTGCTTTTGGTGTTTTCAGTTTTTCCATGTTTTTTTGTTGCAGGTGGACAGCCCTGCCTCGTATGAATTTTGGGGCATTCCTATGGTTTCTGGGGTGCTCGCCGGGCAGAGGTTAGAGCCAATGGCAGACAGATGAGGTTCACAAGGAGTGAGGCACAGGTCTGGTGGATAGGTGTGCCTGGTTTGCAATGGAGATGTGTGGTGCCGGAGGTTCACCGTTTTTCATGTTTGGACAGGTCCCCAGATGTTTTATTGATTCATCCTGGTGGAAATGACCTGGGTGTTCATCCCTTGTGGGAATTGATTTGAATTGATAAATTTGATGTTTTGTTGTTGCTTTCCTCTTTTATGGACATTATCCTGGTGTGGTCCAATATAGTGGCTGGCATTTCTTGGCATTTTGCCCGATCTGTGGATAGGTTGAATCGGGCTTGGATTAAGATCAATAAGGAGGTTGGGAGGTTTGTATCTTGTAATGGTGGGGTGGTGATACGTCATATGGAGTTAGAGGTGGGTACGTGGCAGTACTTGCAGGGGGATGGGGTTCCTCTCAATGCTGTGGTTACGGAAATGTGGTTTTTGGGCCTGCAGGATGGGCTGCAGCGAACCTTTCACTTGTGGGGAGGGCGCACAAACCTAAGAAGTTGCGCTTGTTGCTCTATGGCCGTTTGGATCCTTGAAGGCATTTCTTGGCTGTTGATGATTTTGATAAATTAATGGGGGACCCATCTTTGTTGTAGTCCTCCATGTGGTGAAGTCCAATGGTTATGACTGGGTAATAGGGACCAATGTGGGTCTGCGGTTAATTAATAACGTCCTCGAGGCAGTGTATGGCAGCTAAGAGCATCAGGTACAAAATGAGGCCGCAGATGCAATTTTGTTCATGGTTCATAGTGCATTCAAGGACCTGAAACTTGAGAATTTATATACAGTCTGGTTATTTGTTGATGTTGGTTATTTATAAATGTTATTTGTTATTAAATGTTATTTGGGATCACTACGGAGGCATACAGCCAGCCACACACCATCAGTGAAACCAAAATAGAACTACATGAATACCCAATCGGGTCTATTTCCAACATATATCACTTATGGTAGCCTCCCAGTGAGGCCGGCTGGATGATTGGATGCCATCTCTCCCTATATGACCCTGGGATCCCGATTGTGACACAAAGGAGATTGTGGAGGTGGTTTTTGGATTCATTCGACTTCCGCTCTCTCGACCCTCCAAGTGCCTCCCTTGCATCACAGACTAGCCCTGCATGATCCATTCGTTTTGGGTCCCCTGATGAACACACTGGCGAAATGCGTCGGGACCTATTAAGTTAAGCCCTCAAAGGGACACTTATAAATCTGTCAAATTTGTGATTAATGTCATGTTTTATACCTTGAACAACCTGGATGTACTAAATTAATGCCTGTACAAGCAAATCCCATGCAGGGCTTTTGTTAGATACATGAAATACTCTGTTAGATATAGGAAATGCATCTTTTTCTTTTATATTATACAAAATAAAAATGTATTATATATTTTAGCACATCTCTCTTGGCTATTTAATTGCACCCCTCCGGAAACCCTATCTATTTCCTTTTTCTTACTAATGTTATTTATACTGGTTTTATTAATAAAAGGCAGCTGTGGCCATTGAACTCCATCCCATTGTGTAGTGGTATTATTTAGTACGGGGGAGAATTTGGGGGGAGTTTACATAATAAAGGGGTACAGTGGAGAAAAGTGACCTCTGAGCTACCTTAGTCGTGTTTTTTTTCTAAAGAAGATGAGATCATATTAAATTAGAGAGATTAATACTAATTATTAGAAATTCAGCATCAGTATATCTTACTTACATGTTTGAAGTGTACAATCAATAGCTAAGAGATCGTTTACCAGTTCAGTGGAGGTTGAGAACTTACCTTATACCCACTAATGTTCTCACAGCACTTTCCTGGCATTGATGGCTCACAAAAACCCATTGATATTGGCACTATAGTTGTTTTGAAAGTCCGTGTGGAAATAGTCTGGTATATTCATAAAAAACCTGCTTGTTGGCTCTCCCCAAGCCATGAGTATGCCAGCCTTTATGTCTAATTTTGCAGGAAGGTTTAGTAAGATAGGCAGGGGAGAACAATTTTTTTAAACTATAAAAAGTTATCAAAAAAGTAAACAAAAAAGAGAAATGCTGGAAGATAAATAGTAGAAGAACATATTCCAGAATCTCTGCTGGTTCCAAATTAGTCCAATACAGGTTGAATTGTCTGATCAATTTGCCCATCTCTAATCCTTGGTAATTCTAGAAGTTTTTCAAGTGTATGCGCTGCACTTTTTATTAACATTCCACAGTTAAACACCTGAAGGTCAGGTATAGTGTATTTCTTCAATGTGTGTCACCAAGAAAGAATTACAGACGTACTTCTCATCTGCAAACTAATTATGCTGTGGATAACAGTTAGTGATTGCTAGAACATGTCATTTAACAGCCTTTGGGGAGTAAGAACCAATTTCTATCACCCTGCATCCCTTTAACACAAAGGTAGATTTTGTCTTTAAAAGGTCAGAGTCTGTCACAAGAAATACAAACCGAGAAATAAGATAGATCCAAGCAGTGTACATCTGATTTACTGTATTTAGTTGTATTTGTCATTTATTTAAAAAGTATACAGAGTTGTTTTTTTTTAATGTGGATACCATGATACAGAAGACAACAGAGGAGCCAACATTTTAAAATGTTCTCCATTCGCCCCCATGAGCTGGTTTTCAACATAATTATACACAGTGAATCATGAACTATCTCAATGTGAGATTTTATAAGGTGAATTTTTAGTTTTAGTTTAAGCTAGATGCATGCAAGGTCGTGCTGGCTTTAATTTCATATTTGCTGTATTTTTCCTTCATTATATATTTTTTAACAGTTTTCTACAATTTTTGTACTCCAGAGGAACTCCAGACAAACAGCTAAAGATTTACACAGCTCTTTCACACATCACATCTGGATTGGCTCCTTGTCCTGCCTTTCCATCTGCCAGTCTGAATACTGCCCTACAGGGGATTGAAAAAGACTGAAGTCAAATACAGGTACTTTCACTAGTACTGTACAATAATATATAAATGAATCAAGAGCTATAATAAATCATGTTATTATGGAGTTCAGCTTTAAGAAATCCTTTTGTAGTTTTCATGATTCATTTTTTGTTTTCAGTAGGGATGTCCCAATGCCGAAACTATGGCATTTTTATGAGTACTTGTGCTTATGAAAATGCACCAATTCTTAAAGCCGATACTGGCCCTTTAAATGTTTAAACCACAGTGGTTTCCCGTGCTTCTGGGGACCTCAGGCAGCCTGCTTGGGACCTGGCAGTAGCTGTGCTTGGCAGTGCCTGTCCAGTTCTATATTTCCTCCTCCTTCCTGGCGCAGAAACAGCCATGGACAGCCCCACATCACACGTACAGCCCCAGAGCCGACACCCGCCCATTCAACTCTCTACCCACAATTTCAGCACCTGCCCGATCAGCTAAGCCAGTGCCCACAGAACCCTGGAGAGATCCACATGCTGCCCTGGTGAGATCGGCATGCAGCCTGGTGAGATCTATATTTAGCTCTGGTGATGTGTATTCAGCTCTGGTGACATGTGTATTCAGCTCTGGTGACATGAGTATTCAGCTCTGGTGAGACCTGTATTTAGCTCTGGTGACATGTGTATTCAACTCTGGTGAGACCTGTTTTTATCTCTGGTGACATGTGCATTTAACTCTGGTGAGACCTGTTTTTATCTCTGGTGAAATCTGTATTTAGCTCTGGTGCTATCTGTACGCAGCCTGGTGAGATCTGTATTTAGCTTTGGTGATGTGTATTCAGCTCTGGTGACATGTGTACTCAGCTCTGGGGACAAGAGTATTCAGCTCTGGTGAGACCTTTATTTAGCTCTGGTGACATGTGTATTCAACTCTGGTGAGACCTGTTTTTATCTCTGGTGAAATCTGTATTTAGCTCTGGTGCCATCTGTACACAGCCTGGTGAGATCTGTATTTGGCTCTGGTGAGATCTGTATTCTGGTCTAGTGAGATCTATATTCAGCTCTGGTGAGATCTGTATTTAGCCCTGTTGAGATCTACATACAGCCCCGTAAGGAAGTGCCCTAAAATCACCAGTCTGTATTGTTTTAGAAAAATGTCCCTTTAAGAAAAAGTATAGGAAATTGGTATTGGCAAGTACCTGAGGGAACGTACTTGTACTTGGTCATGAAAAAGTGGTATTGGGACATCCCTAGTTTTCAGTGAACAGTCTATTTATTTAATCATATGTACACCAGTGGTTCGGGATGCACAGTTGGCCATTGGGTCAAAAAGAAATGATATGCATGACTCCATTCACGATCCTGTAATGAGGTATAGTCCTTTAATTTCTGAGATATGATATGGATTGAGACATGTGAATACCTTCTGTTATAAGAAGACTCTACCGGGCTACCTACCGATTTAGTGGATGACTTTTTGGTTCCTATAAAGCTGAAGTTTAGGTTGTTTTTAGGATGCAGAATCAATTGCATTGGGTACCTGTGATGGTATGTATCCTACATCCTCGAGGTTGCTTGTTCATAACAAAATCCTCCCTTCATGTCACTTGCTCCCAAGTGACTATCTTCCAGTGCTTTGAGGATCCCAGTGGCTATCAGTGTGATACCGGACATTTATCTGTTCCTTCTCCATTCACAGAGTATTGTGGAATAATACTACTACAAGCTCTATGAACAAAGAAAGGGGCAGGAAGAAATGGGCAAGCAGCTCAACTCTATTACACTGATTGTCCATGTGTTAACCCTAGATCACTGGAAGATAGATGCTCTGGGGTGTATGCTATGGTATGAAGAGAGGATTTTGTCATGAAGCAGCAGCCTTGTTTTGTGCTGTATCCTTAAAAATCTAAACTTTAGCTTTATTTCTTCCCACCATAATCCTCTGGATTATACACCTTCTCATTTTGGCTCTAAGTCCTACACCATGAAAGTCATGGTTTCTATACATTGCTGTGATCATGCCAAAGAAGCAAAGAATGAAATAATGGCTTTTTAATATTTAGCTGTATTTGTACTATACTCCAGCAGTTCTGGATGTACAGTTTGCCATTGGGGCAATTTGGGATATTATGCATGGCTCATCTCATTATCCTGAAATGAGAAATAATCCTTTTATTTTGGGATATGTAACAAAAAGAAAATTGCAGAAACGTCACCAGCACACCAAATCCTTATAGGATCACAGTTCGTAGATTTTATTGCAAACTCATGTCAGTTACACAAGTGCTTTCTGGGCCACACAGGGTCCCTTCATCAGGCATAGCAATCGTCATTGCTATGCCTGATGAAGGGACCCTGTGTGGCCCAGAAAGCACTTGTGTAACTGACATGAGTTTGCAATAAAATCTACGAACTTTGATCCTATAAGGATTTGGTGTGCTGGTGACGTTTCTGCAATTTTCTGTATTTGGCGGCGCCATCCGCAGTCATTCCGAGCACCCCTCCCCGATCACGGGTTCATACTGGTAAGGAGTGCAACTAGCCTTTTCTTTTTTCATGTAACAAAAAGAGACACACCTTCTGCGATTAGAAAACTTGCTTGTGTGAAAATTAAGCTCTGTGCAGAATTAATGTAATAATAACAACATCTGGGAAAATGTAACAGAATATAGCTGAATCTAGCCTCTTGAGTACTTGCAGAACACACAATTGTGGATAATCTCCTGGAGAGAGAAACTTCTTACAAAGTTGCACTACTATAATTACTCTGCACTTCTTTTTTAAAAATGTATTTTGCTGCCTTGGTATGTTTTTTTATGTTAGAAACATCATGTTTTCTGGCATTTTCTAGCTGATACTTGATCAGATATTTAAACTGTTCAGCTCTCAAACCTCTATACCCTGATAGACCAGAGCAATTTTTACATTTCTGCAAGGGGCCTGTTTATTCAGCAATTACTTTATCATTACTTAAGATAAAGTATTACTGTACATATTTTGTTGTTTTCTGTTTGAACAAACAAGGCTTTCTTTTAGTGATATTGTCTTGAAAAAAAAATGTAATGTTTATTTTAATGCAATCCATAGACAAAAAACATAGCAACACTTAAAAATTTACTTTTTGTAATACTGATCAGTGTTAATAAAAAAAGTGTGTATTTGAAGATAAAAAAGTATAAATTGTACTCTAAAATTTGTCCTTTTCAACTCTTACAATGTATGTTGCTTTTTACCTCATGCTTCTGTGTGTAGTAGAAACTGCTAAACAGAGTTTGAAATCTCACTCTTCTTAATTCCAGACCACGATGTGCAAAGGAGGTGACCTCTTGATTGACAGCTCTTATCTCTCTGTATTTTTTTCAACACAAGCACCGTAACAGGGATGCAGAGGAGGGAGGCATGCTGTCACAGGAATCAGCACAGACACTAGAACACGAAGGGAAGCCTTGTTTTGTGTTGGGAAAGTGCAGGGACAGTGAGTTAAGAGCTGACAATCAAGAGTTTGTCTTCTTTGCAGAGCGTGGCTGGAAATAAAGAGGAGTGAACTGTTAAAGTCTGTATCTCCGTTTCTACTCCACATAGAAACATGGGATAAAAAGCAACATAAACTGTGAGAGTTAGGTGAATGAGCTGTGAAAAATAATACAAGGTGAGATATCTTCTTTAACCACTTGCTGACCGGGGTGTTTATAACCCCTTCCTGTCCAGGCCATTTTTCAGTGTTCAGTGCTGCAGTACTGTGACTGACATTTATTCCGTCATGCAACGCTGTACTGAAATTAATTGTATACCATTTTTTGGGGACAGATAGAGCTTTCTTTTGGTGGTATTTAATCACCACTACAGTTGTTTTTTTTTACTATATAATGAAAAAAGTACCAACATTTGTGAAAAAAACCTCTTATCCCTACGTTATGTTATAAAACATTTATTATTAACCAATTGTTTGGTAAAATATAAAAGACGGGGTCACGTCGGGTAAATAGACACCAAACATGTCAAGTTTCAAAATTGCGCACATCCGCTACATCGCAAAAAACTACCATACACAAAATTGACCACAGCCGACGCTTTAAAAGCTTTTACCGCTCATCAGTTTAGTGTTATTAGTAATTGATGGCCCTAGAATGATTCCACTCACTCCGACGTTCGCGGCGATATGTAACATGTGCGGCGCAATGGATGTAATCGTCATTTTCGCACGTAGGCGGACTCGACGCATGTTTGCGTGTGCTTGTGGGGGCGGGGGACTTTTTATTGCTTTGATATGTGACTTTTAATTTTTTTTTGTAGTAACTTTAATTTTTTTAAACCTTTTTTTTTCACTGAACTTTATTGCTATCACATAGGGAGCAAACAAGCTCCCTATGTGATAGCCAATTTGCAGTGACAGGTTCTCTTTATGGAGACATCAGGGTTCTGTAAGACCCCTAATGTCACCTTGGGACCCCCAGAGAAGCTGATCAAGCAGAGACCTGCTTAACCAGCTTCTCTCCGGTTTCTGTACCGGAGAGTGACAGAGGAATGCAGGCAGTGATGTAATACACATCACTGCCTGCTTTCCGAGGAGGAGGAGATCAAACGGAGCTCATGTACTGAGTTCCATTTTATCTCCGGCCGCAGAGCTGCTGTGCCGGTCCTGGGCTCACACTGGGCACATCGGCAGCAGCGGCTGCGGCGGAGGGGGGTGCACACCCGCACGCATATTACAAGCGATCAGGCGTCTCTACAGACGCCTGAACGCTTTTATGTAAACAGCCATCGCTGGCTGTTTACATTCAAAGCCAATTTAAAGACGCCCACCCGCTCTCAAGAAGCCGCTGTCCGGCCGTTTAATTACAACGGCCGGGCAGAAAGTGGTTAAAGTTATTATTCTGAAACAAAACATTTTAAAGTTATTTACAAATGACTTTTTTTTATTTTTGTGGATTCTTTTTAATGCAACAGTCATGACATTATGCTGTACACAGATATGTAAACACAACCCTGCTGAAAATGAGACATTCCGGAGCCAGCAAAAATAGAAAAATAGTATGGGCACCCTGATTGACATTAGCTTATTTTGGGAGCCCTGGGGGGATGGTCTTATACTTCAATGTTATTTAATGTCAACTGATTTGAAGACACACGCACCAGATAGATGTTCACATCATTTGTAAGGCCAGTCACATGAGGTGTCATTTATTGAACTTTCCACCGATCACAAAGTGTGTTTTATTCTTTTAATAATGGGCAAATTGTCAACTTGTATGTGAAAGACAGTCACTTTGAAAACAGCAAATAAGCCATGCAAGTGACATACTATTTTACTGCAAGAGCAAGTGATCAAAAAACATCTGTCATGGTGGTAAGATATTTACAAAAGTTTTTGAGTTAATATTGCTGCACATCCATATTTTCAGTTTTAGATTTACTAATTGTCTGCCATTTGCAAGTGGTGGTTCTGTGCATCTATTACTACCTGCATCTCTGGCAAACAAAGTAGTCTGATTGCTGTTTGTATACCACTGTGATAGCGATTCAGGCTGCATGAAACAACAATACAAAAAGCAAATGTTACGCTGGCTTGTGTAAAAAAATGGGATACAGATTCAGATACAATTTTAAGGTGCCCTGTTCTTTGCTAGTGTAATTCATATATATTGCCCATATTTTCTTGCTTTCTTTATCTAATTAAAGACATTGGTTAAAGTATCTGTCAGCAGTATGTGAAAAATCTCTTCCTGACAGTAATACAATTTCAGTAACTAACAAAAGAAATGTGATTATGTTTTTGGTTTAATATTTTTTGATTTCTAGGTCAGTTGTATAATTGTGAAATCCTTGTAAGTGTTTGGTTGTTCAAAAAACCAGCCCAGCTAATAGTAAAATGCTTATGGGTACTCTTACATCAACCTATAGATGCATTTCAAATCAAAAGTAGAATATAAAATTGTTCCGTTATCATGTACATTAAAGAGCCAAACCCTGTCATAACATCACTTAGGGCCGGTTCACACCACAAATCCATGTTCCAGTGCGTTCGGCCTCTGGAATGCTGGAACGCAAGCCGGCTGGCTCCCTGCATTCAGGGGTGGGAGGGAGTGTGGCGGTACATTGAAGTCTAAAGCACCACAGCCACGCCACCCTCCCGCAGTGCAATCACCCGCACCCAGAATGCATTCACATTAGTGTCTGCGTTCTGGTCCAGTGTGTTCTTCAAAAATAGTGGCTTGCACTGGAACGTGGACTTTGTGGTGTGAACCGGCCCTAAACAGTAACCAGAAGCACATTAACAAACCAAGCAAAACCATTCCCATTATTAGCTTTTGAAAATAATAATTTTATAGCTTCAGAGCTGAATACAACCGTTACCATTTCTGTGTGATTATTTTATCTTTATGGCTTCCTAGAGCAGTAAATTATGACTAAAACAATCTATTAATAGAAGAGAAAAAGAGAAAATAGCTCTAACATAATGTTAGCAACATTGTTAACTAAGAAGTTTTAGTAACTGGTCTGCCATATGTCAAGGTCCCTAGGAAGAAAGTTCATTATTAACAGGTCAGCTTACAAGAAAATTACTTTTTTTGGGGACAGCTACAAAAGGGCATATCGAGTATAGTAGATTTTCAAAAGCGGATAATAGAGGAATAGCTGACAATGGGTGAACATTTACCCTGACCCTTTCATAGTAATTCACCTTCTGAGCCTGCTGCTATTGTGTTGCTAAGACATCCGCAGATACATAATAGCCGTATATTTCTGGAACATGAATTGCAACAAAAATATAACTCTTTATTTGCCTGCCCAATTTCATCTCACATAGGAACACACTGTCACCAAGTTATACAATTATTTCACATTCACCTTTTTGATTAGAAGGTCTGTCATGTAAAGAAGTATATACTGTACCATATATTAATATCTATTGTAAATTACTTTATAGCTAAGTAATTCACCCAAATGTCCTTGGAAATGTTATTAAACATAATGGGCTTTATTTAAATCTGAACTCTAGGCAGATATAAAAAAACACAAATTATTGCAGTTCTGTATTCATTTATAAATTATTAAATGTATGTTTTAAACCAGAAGAAGAAACTGCCAAGGAGCCAATCAGTGCACGTGCTGACACCTTTACATCTTAGACAGCTGTCACTAGAACATGTTTTCCCTTTGGAAGACTTCCCCTCATCTCTTGCTTTTATTACAACTATAAAATGTAGTAAAATGGAATTTCCACTTACTTTCTGTCTTGGTGATTATGGTCCCAGGACAAATAGAGATTTGAATCTCCCTTGCACAAAAATGTGACTTAGGGGTTCATCTTTCAGTGCTATTGACGTGGGTCTAATCATATAGGGGGGTCTAATCCTTCCCTACTCTATTCAAAACTAAAGAGGTAAAAAGATTTTCTTTTACATACCCTCCATTGACTTGCAACTATCTTTTCCGATTTTAGCGTGAATGCAGTCGTACTTAGAGAAAAAACTTTCTTTTACAATTTATATGACAAAAAATTGAACAAATTAAACTACATAAAGGTTTTTTTTAAATGCCATTTAACACTTCAGAATGAAAATATTTTTATATTTTTGAATGAAATGTTTTATTTTCAAGGAGCTGAAAATAGATTTGTACACTTGATAAATACCTTGAAGTGCATTTTATAATGGCAGCAAACCGAAAAACATTTCAACTGAAATTTGGGGAAATTAGCATTAACAATTTTGAAATTACTATTTAGCACATGGTAATAAATTGTTTAGAATGATCAATATGAACATGTTGACAGGCATTTTAATTTCACTCATTCATAAATGTGTCCCTTTATCTTATTTTATAAAGATAATAGAATTCCTGCTATATTCACTGGAGGGTAGGGGCTTGTGGCGCTAGGGGAAATCTAAATTGTCTTAGCATATAAAATTATGACCTAAATATATACTGTACAATAGGAAATCATTTTCAGACTGATAATTATTAAGTTATAATTATAAACATCAATAGCTTTGCCTTCTATGTTAATTTATTTGCTCTCCAGCAGAATATACAGTAGTCAATCAGTGAACGTATGGACCGTGATATCATCAAAATAGATATACATGTTTTATATGCAATGACTATATACTAATACACTATTGCATTGGCTAAATTTTTGCAACTCATCCTCATAGTGCTAACCCCTGCCTTCATAAATAAGAGTGGTCTAAGGGGCATTTGCCCCCTTGCTGAATCCCCAGCCCTTGAATGAGTACAATAATTACAATTTTCCTATGCAGAATACATTTGTATGCTAATGATATAATAAGGAAATACTATAATTTGAAATAGGAAAACCATCACCTTTGCACTTCCTAAACTACTAATAGTGTGGCTTTAAGAAAGCACTTCTTGTGGTCTAAATTTTTATTTAAATTCACAAATTTGCATACAGAACATATCAGTACTGAATGTTGTCCAGTATATTAACCTCAAGGGGAATGTGTCGCAGTATACTATGAGTCATCCTGCTGCTATCCATTCCTCTATTTCTAAAAGGATTATTTATCTTTTCTTCTATGGGTTGTATTCAGCTGTGCCTAGGGCTGGAATCCATTGAAATTGGCATAAACCAATTGATATAATACACAATAAATGTGCAATTAACTATTCAATAAAACACTGTGGCTATCTTAGTAGATCATCATGATTTTACTGAGCAACTCTTGAAAAGACTAAGCCAACTTCTACTATAAACAGTATATTTTCAATATGTTGTTGCATATAGTTACATAGTTAGTCAGGTTGAAAAAAGACACATGTCCATCAAGTTCAACTTATAGAGATACGTGTGTTGTAAATGTAATTTTTGATAAATTGTACATCAAAACTGAATAGCATGACAACAAATATAACTTTGTTGATGCATTTAGTCTTGTACTTCTCATTATTTACTGCTATTTTAGTTTTTTATTCCTTTTAGGACACAGCTTATAACATTACCCCTAAGCTAATCTGGATGCTATTTTAGGAAACTCATACGGTATATTGGTACTACTCAGAATTGTCTATTTTGCCATTAGAAACCAATGTGCTTTTCATCTTTTATATGCTCAGACATTCTTCTTTCACAAAGCTTTACACCACATGCTGTAGTGACTCCATGCCAGATATGCTGTTTCTATTAAATGTCCAGATAAGAAACAAGCAAAAGTATTATGCTTAGTGTAGAGCTATCCCCTCACATTAAAATGTGCTGCAGCACTTACTTATAAGTGCATTTGCACTCATAGTTTTTTCTTAATCTCCCTGCAAAGTCCCACAAATACCTACTGATCCTGCCAGTGAAGTCCACTCAATGCAGCTTCCTGTGGTGGTGTGGCAATGGTGGTGAATTGCTACTGAATTCTGAGCAGATTGCCACTCTCATGTAGGCTGTGCCTGCTTGCACTACAGTGGGATGAGAAGATGATGAAGGGGGTGTGGCTGTCAGCATTGTCACAAGCCTGTAATTGGCTGTTAGCACCTGGCCACACCTAGTCCTGTCCACTCCTTTCTGGAATGACAGCTCTGCGTCTGTTGTTGAAACCTTCGCGATGAGCTACAGTTTCTGTTTGAGGATTCAAATCAGTCAGTGAAGGTAAAATATTTTTTTTCTTTATTTTAAAAGGCTTGTGCATCACATAGTAACTGGATTTAGGACTTATTTAGACTGTCATTCAAGAACCTTTAGTTTTACTTTAAAATCAAACGGCAAAAACTTGCAGTAGATTTAAAATGCAACCAATCAGAAATGTGCATATTTATATAGTTCCACAAGTGACTTTATAGACAGCAAACACAATTGGCATGGAATGGTCATATGGTTATCTATGTGCTCTAGTGCAAGATCAAGTTTATAGCAAGATTAATAGTGCTTTACACTATAAGCAAAGACTATAATTGACCTCTTCTAAAATCTCTAAAGTCTTCTAAATCCTCCTTTACTGACTGAGGTTGATATGACCTTTCACTTATACCATAGCGTTTGCTCTAATATGCTGCACTGGGGGATTTCTATCAGGCCTTATTCATAAAATTGTGTAAAGACTGGTGATAATGGGTTGATTTCAGTAACCTAAAGCAAAATATCACAATTCAACTCACTATACTTACAAGGAGCACCCAAACCCAAGTTGTTTGCAGTCGAGAAAATGACAAACAAATACAACCATTCACACCCACACCAATCTGTTACTAACTTCCTGGCTTCTGAGCTGTGGTCAGGTGGCTAAGGAGGGCCAATCATGGGGGTTCTCTAACAGTGTGTTTTACAGTAGTGTAGAAGATTAGGGAAATAGTTTAGAGTGTTTTACATTGAGGAGAGTTTATCAAAACCAGAGCAGACTGAATTTGGAGCAGCTGCCCACGGCAACCAATCATCTTCAATCTTTAATGTTCCAAACAAACTGAAGAGAGAAGATGATTGGTTACTATGGGCAATTGATTCAGATATTGTCTGCTTCAGTTTTGATAAATTCCTCCCTTCGGTTCTGAACATTCCTATAGCAGATTTGGGAGACATCATATAGTGATAATTGTTTTGAGGTGCTTTTTAATTTCACATTTTCATATTTTTTCTTTCAATTTGATTTAAAAAAGGAAGGGGGAGGTTTAGTTTATAGTAAGTATAGTAAAAGTGTTTAAAGACCATGCACATACTCACTCCAATATTTGTGAGGCTTTTTCTGTGAAATAAATACACTCATATTGATTTGATTTTGATATTTCTTGATATAAAAATTGCTGGTGCGGTCCTGTTCAAAATGGGGCCTAATACAAGTGTATAAATACTGTACACATAGGCAATACAGTGTTTTTTTTTTTTTTTAGGAAATACATTACATTTTAATAATGATTTATGGATTTTAAAATGGCAGTGTGGTGTCTTGTATAAAATGGAGCATAGTACAAGTGACTCAATACTGCACACACAGGCACTGCCATATTATAGATTTTTTTCTGTTAAATAATTATACTCTAATGATGATTTCTTGATTTTAAGATGGCAGGTCCTGTTTAATGGGGGTGGAGCACAATAAATTAAAGATTAAATACTTTGCAGGTAGTCGCTTAAATATTTTTTATTGAGGAGGGAGTTCTGCTAAAGTACTACACTCTTATGTTGTTTCCCAGATTAAAATCTGGCTGCTGCGTGTCAAGTTCAAAATGTGGCCTAGTACAAGTAATCAAATACTGTGCATGTAAGCACTAGAATATTTTGTGGGCTTTTTTCCTGTAAATAAATTAAACTCTGATATTGATTTATTGATTTTAAAGTCGCTGATGGGAGTTCTGTTCCAAAACTGGGCCTAGTACAAGTAGTTAAAAACTGGGAATGTAAGTGCTACATGTTTTGGGGGCTACATGTTTTACTGTGAAAAAATCATTTATAATGCAGAATTTGTATTAACGAACACCTCCACTTTCTGGCTATGTTTCATATTATACTCATATGCAAGGGGTAACATGAAACCAGGTCAGATCCACCAACTCTCCACGCCCAAACCGACCCCGGACCTGAATTGCAGGGTTCTTTTTCCCTCAGGCTCCTGTCATTTCTTTAAATTGGTGTGGCTCCACTCGTACAGCCAGGTCATCCATTCACAGATCTATTAACTGGATCTGTGAATAAAGAGACTACAAGTCTCATCTGCAACCACACCAAAGCGATTCATAGTTCTCAATAGAGTACTAGTGAAGTCCATTGATACTTCTTCCCATCTCGTAGCCTAAAGTCTGTACCATGGATTGGAGGAAGTCTGCATCAGCCTGAGAACTGCTCCCTCGATCCATTGATCATGGTTGCATTGCAGGTTTGAATGCCAAATATTATGACATTTTGTTTTCTTTTATTGATGTTTGTGCATTTACTAATTTTTTGGAAAAGCTGGACTATGCCTTTAAGCATGGCTATTTTGGGTCCTGTTGACAAAGCAGCCTAGTCAAAATGTTTAAAGACTGTGCACATACTCAGTACAAAATTTGGGGGGCATTTTACAGTGAAATAAATACGCTATAGTTCAGTTTTTTTTTATAATAAAAGCTGGCTAGTGTGGGTCCTGTTTACAAAGTGGACTATTATAATTTCTTTATATGGACAAATGGAGATAGTTTACTGTAATGTGTTACTTATGTCTTACCACTTCTTACCCTTGCATATTGCTCTATTTTACCTGGTACAATGAACTTCACACAACTTTCATCCCTATTTCCCAACCTGCAGCCCACGGGCTATTATTACTTGGTGTTAGGCTTTGGTCTCCAGCAGTCTTTAGTGGGAATATTGATTTTTACAGAGACAATAGCAGTGATCTCTAATAGCCTCATGTAATATTCCCCTAGACTTCTATTGTTGTGTTAAAAGTTGGGAACCATATTCTCATTGGTCAGCATGGTCAGGTAACTGCATTGCGAGCATTATTTTAGATGCTGAGTGCTGGGCTGCAGTGCAGTGTATGGAGTATGGATCATACACTGAGTGCAGCGCAGGGGAGGAGAAATGGTTCCCCCAAAGGTATGGCTAGCTGGGGGGCAGAGGGGACAGATCTGTGGGGGTAATTTACTTTCTCACATTTGGTGGGAAACTGAAATGACCCTTTAAACATTCTGATATGATCCTGTTATTTGACCTGAATTACCAGGAGCCCTTTGTAAGCTGCAAGCTACAAGTTGCAATTTTCCCGTTTCACTCTCAGCAGGAGAGGGAAAGGGAAGGTAAGTATTTGCCATTGTAGTGAACCTGTTGCTTTGCCCTGTATGGGCAAATTACAGGTTCAGGTTAAGCTCTTTGTCATCCAAAACAGTGGACATGTCAGCATGATAACAAAGTGTATGTCATATAATTTTAGAGTATCAGTTTTGGCATCTGTAGTAATAGTGATAATAAGATCTAACATCAGTGATCACTGGAAATTAAAATAAATGGGATTTTCATATTTGGTATTTTTTATTCAGAATGGTGAAGACCTGGGATTTTCCAGGCAGGACATCTTGCTATAAAAAAAATTGTGGAAAATATGTGGAAAATATGTGGAAAATATGTTCAAGAGTAATAGAACTGCACTTTTAAAACACAAGAAATGCATATTATATTGTTTCATTGTAAATAGATAATCTGCGCTTCTGAGGAGAGGTAGTAAAGAAGGAAAAATTAAGTGAATACTTAAATAATTAAAAATGGTAGTATAGAAGGAATAAATAAGTGAATAATTAAATATTTAAAAATAGTGAACAAATCTAATAAACCCAGAGCAGCTCTAAAAAGGGGATTAAAGAAATCCCTACGGTAATCAATCAAAAAATTTATCATACTAAAAGAAAATTTACAAAAATTATTATTTCTTGAACTACTATATTTTTTATTTCAAAGGAATATATTAATTGTTGCTACATGTAAAAGACAACACATTTTCAGATTACACTTGCTGATGTAATGTTAGTGTTCCATGCTGTAGTAAATGATATACAATTATTTAATATTTTATAATATTTTCTACAGTGTTTTTTCATTTCCCAGAACATAACTGAAAGTTTGAAGGGAACACATTCACTGGTCCAGGTGAAAATTTTTATCCTTTGATAAATCAAACCTTCAGGTTTTATGTCTTAGGAATAATGCACAATATAACTTTAGCTAAAAACACAGGAACAATCTTGAATTTAGCCTTACCAATATTTTCTGCCAGTGAAAAAGTTCAGGTTCATTTTTCAGTATAAAGATTATATTGATTTATGATACATTTATCATAACATTCAGTTTTTGCATGAAAGTAATGTGAGCCATACAATTTTCTTCTGAGTGATATAGTAGAAGCATCATTTCTGTGGAAATTATCTGCATTCAGAAACCAATAAAATACAGATATTTCTGTTTGTCCTTAGTTTCAGGTTCTTTTCCTTTCAGCATCCTATGGGTACAGCTATGTTGCCTAGTAACCTGTTGCTCTATTGGAATCTCTTGTTCTTCCTCTCTATAGTTTCCTGGTATTTTTTATGTTTACTAAAGTTGAGTATGGTATGCTGTAATTGTAAAGCTAGCTTAAGCTCTAAAACTGTGCTTTGTCCATTTATAATAACAGTATCTCAAATGTTTACAAAGAAAAGCTTGTACTAGTGATAATGTAAATGAGAGACAACATTATTTTGTCTTGTACAGTATACACTGTGGGATAAAGATGAAGGTTATATTTTGGAAGTATTAGAGCCCATTAAAATGGTTTTGCCTGGCTCAAAACAAGAATTATTATTTGTGTTCTTATTGGCTTCTCCAAGTGAGTTTTTTGTGTGTTTTTTTACTTTTGTTATATTGTATGGTATTTTGTTTCACTACTAAGAGATTCTTTAAATACTCTCCAATTTTCTGAATTTGTTTTTCTTTTTTGGCTGTACCATAAATTCACTGTTTTTAGAAGTTATCTAAAAGGAAATCAGTTTAATTTGATTACCATTTTATATCAATAACATAACATGCAGGTGTTTAAAGAATTCAAAGAGTATGATAACACTCATCCCTACCACAGTAGCCAGTATCCCAGAATTGCCAAAAACCGATGTCAAAATAATCCATTCAGTTATTCTCTACTCATAAATTCCATTCAAATGTAATGTCCATATAGAAAGGTGAATTGATTTTCAAACCAGGGGTATTATCAATATATATACTTGCATTAATATATTCAGATGTATCCAGTCTATATAGAATCATACGGTTAATTAGCATATCGATTCCAAATTGTTTATGTTTTTTTGCAGAACAGACAAGATTCTTCTCGTTCAATCATGGTAAAATATGATTTTTTATTCATATTTTGTTATCTTGAAGAAATTATTATAGGGTGAGAAAAACTGCTGAAATCTGAAACTCTTTGCTCAGACTACTAGAAGAAGAAAGAGGGGTGGAAGGAGGCATGTCCCTGCTTTTTTGCATAGCTATAAGTTATATGCATTCTTGTAACTATCATTTGAATCAAATAATGTTACTTATACCAATATAATTATACGTAATATAATGTTCTTTCTCATATGAATGCCAAATTAAGAAACATTACAGTAGAAAGATAGCATTCATGCTTTAAACTGTTAATAAACTTTGAATTAGAATATTGTGCACAAAGTGACACCCACAGTCTCCCTTAGTAATTAGGAATCTGGTGAGTTGATCAAATCCAACTCGATGGATGAATGACATCTGTACAGCAAATGATTGTAACTGAAACATATAGTTTAACATTTCTCTAGACTTAACCAAAATCATAGACACTATAAAGTCTGCTTGCGTACATTCTCAAACTGAACAAATTAATATATATTAAATCGATCATCACTTAGGTTTTTCTCATTCATACATCATCCTTATATGTATAATACCCTATACAAATGATTAGTAATATTAGTAAGGCTTCCAACAATCATCCCTATTTTAATTCTTAAAGCATGCAGATACTTACTGAAGGATCAGAATACTTTTCCTACCAATGTTATTAGATATGATTTCATTTTATATATATCTATGATGTAGGAGCTGCAAATAACATGAACTTACTTGGTTATATAAAATTGCATCAAACTATTTTGTTCAGCATTCATATATCTCAGATGTTGGTAATTTTTTCCAGGATCATCCAAAATAATAAACTAGCTTTCATTCTTTTTTTTATCTGCAAATATTGTGTGAGTATTGCAAGTAATGAGGTTTGCACAGCATAACTGGTAAGAGGCTGTGGGCCATTCTAAAGGCACTAGGAATGTTCTTCTCTACCCTAAGCTGCTTTTAAAGCCCAAGGAGTTTTGGACAGAGTGGGAAAGAATAGAAGCTCTGTAAGGTATTTATTGGTGGCCTGTGTTCCTTTTGAGATATTTTCTCTCACTGCCCAGGGATTAAGTCACAGAGTGCAACACATCTCTTTTTTCAGTTAAATTGAGAAGGATTAGTGCCTCCGTCACATAATTATTACTGTCTGTTTATAATGTCCAAGGCCCCATTCACACTGAGTGACATACCTTTAGGAGCGGATCCACGCGGTCGGGATAGTGCAGCTTTCGGGGGACGATGTTCCAGCAAAGGTAGCGCGACCTTCACCATCGGGCTGCATTAAAAAATAGAAAAATCGAGCAACATCCGCAGGAGTGACTTGCGACCGCGACGGGCGACATGGAGCTGTACATTAAGACAGCTCCATTGAAAATCATTGGCCGGCGACTTCTCGCGATATCGCATGGCACAAATGCACAATATCGCAGCGGAAATCACGCGGCAATCTGCTCAGTGTGAATGGGGCCTAAATGGCAACAGTTTATATTTCTTGTTAAGCTGTCAAAACACAGGAAGTGAGGTGAAATCTTCCTAACGTGGTAAAAAACAGCAATGAGAACATGGCAGAAGCATTTACATTTCTGGTGTCTTTGCAAAAAAAAAAAAAAAAGTTTTGGTTGGAGTTGGGTGTTAAGAGAATATGAGAAAACTACAAAGAATATCAGACAAGGGACAATAAATGTGAAGTGTGATTTTAGCAAACCATTATTTATAGACACAATTAAAAGATCACTGAATACTTGTATGTGTTACCTACAGGGTCTTGTTAAATGTAAAGGGTATGCAAATTCTAAGAATAAACATCTTTTATTTGGTCTCCTTTGGTCTGTTAAAAATGCCACTGAAAGATTTAAATTAACATCCTCAGAACCCAACTTGATGTACAATTGTCGGGCTTTATCTCAGAGACTTCTGCCTTGGCTCCTTTAGACATAGACAAGGCCTTCAATTTTAAAGAATGGCTTTTCTACACACCTGAACATTTTGGTCTGAGCCCAAGGATTCCATAAATAGATTACTGCCCACCTGCAATCTAATATTATGGTTAATGGCCTAATTTCCCCAACCTTTGCTCCTCACAGAGGCATGAGGCAAGGCTGCCCTTTGTATCCTCTTCTTTTTGCTAGAGCAATCAAGACCCTTGTCAATAACATTTGACAAATGGAGCATTTCAAAGACATGACTCTTGGGGAGACAACTGAATGCATGGGCCTATGTGTCAAATATTAAATACTCTTTCTTATGCCCTCCCTAGTCCTTAGCTACAAACACTATTGAGGCATTTGGTGAATATTCTGGCCTCAAAATTAATTGGCAAAAGACTGTCCTGATTCTGCTTGTCTCCAGACCTATGCCCTCTAAACAGTCCCAATCCATTCCTGCAATGGTGTCCCCCTTTAAGTATCTTGGGGCTGTATTTACAAAACAGATCCAACAGACCATCTGAGAAAAAAGGGTGATTACTAGAAATCATTAATGGTAGATTGCAAATGTGGTCTAAATGACCTCTGTCAGCTGCAGCCAGAATGAACCCCTTCACGACTGACGACGTACAGTGTATGTCGCCAGCATTGGGGCTGTTTAAACAGACTCCCGGCAGCGAAAACTTGTAAAGCCGACTGTAGGCTTTACAATAGAAGCGATTCTGATGACTCAGCTCTCGCCAGATCGCTTCTACAGCCCGGTGAAGGGGTGTGTGTGTCCGCGCTCCCGGGCTCCGTTGCCCCTCCTATGGGCCCGGGACCGGCTTCTCTGGTGCTGAGCTGGGGAGAAGATGGACGGTCCTCCATTCATCACTTCCGGTCCCATAGCTGTCAGTGCTGGGCTCCTGAAGCCCCGCTATAAGCTATCGAAGTGCGATCTGCACTTCAATAGCTTATTTGGAGTGTAAAGGTGACAATGGGGGTCTTTAGGACCCCCAGCATCACCTTAAAGAGTACCTGTCACCACCATCTGCTATCACATGGAGGGCTTGTAAGCTCTTCAAAATTAAAATGAAATAAATTTAACAATAATTAAAAAAACACGCATCGGGTGCGCCTACGTATGAAAACGACGAACGCGCTATACATGTTGGGTATCGCCACGCACGCCGAAGTGAGACAAATAATTCTAGGGCCAGTATTTGTTGGGTATCTCTAAATTGATGACCTGTGGGGGCTTTTAAAGCGTCATCCATGGACTTTTTGGAATACTGAGGTTTGTCGTTGTTTCATGGATGCACACAATTTTTAACCTGGGCATGTTGAGTATCTATTTACTCGTTGTAACCTCATCCTTTATATTGTATTAAAACAATGGATATTGTATTGTGTTTTGG
Organism: Nanorana parkeri; assembly: GCF_000935625.1. Classification (NCBI taxonomy): domain Eukaryota; kingdom Metazoa; phylum Chordata; class Amphibia; order Anura; family Dicroglossidae; genus Nanorana; species Nanorana parkeri. Next base: position 662,928 of record NW_017306275.1, read on the forward strand.
GGCATTTAAGTAAATTTTTCACTAAAGTTTGGGGTTTGATAAGGAGTTGCGCTAATATCGTGCAACACAAAAATTTGCAACTGCCACCATTTTATTCTATAGGTTCTTGGATTTCAGAAAATATATAATGTTTGGGGGTTTTAAGTAATTTTGCCAGACTAAAATGTGGAATATAACATGGGTGCAAAAAAAAAGGCCTCAGTCATGAAGGGGTTAATATGATTAAAAATAATCCTTCTGCCAAAATGTAAATACATGCTTACTTATATGCTTGTGTTTTTACTTAAATCTTTTTTTTACCAAACTCAACTCTTTATATATCTACTGCATTTGGCATGCTACTAGACATAAACTGAAACTGAATACACTACAAAGACCTAAAGAGGAAGCTTTGCAGGTGAATTTGCACTTAGCAAGTGAATTTTCCATTAGCTTAGTGAATGTGGTGAAAATTCACTTTGCAAAGAATACCCAATCACATGCAAAGAAAATTTAAAAAAAACTGTTTTATCGCATTTTTTTGGATGCTCTAAGTCAGCAAAATGTCACCTCATTCACTAAGCAAAGGGAAATTTCAGCCTATTTGCCTGTAGTAAATCAACCCTAAAATCTTATTTCAGGGCCTCCAGACAATCTGTCTCTGTGGGACAACCATATCTTGAAACAACTCTGCACAATCCCAAACACTGTCTAATGGAGAATCCACAGCAATGTAACCCATTTAGATGTATGCAGGAGTGAACATTGCTCTTTCTTACACAGTAACAGAGGAAACGTTATCTATCCGCAGTTTCTTAAATAGTTTCTTAAATAGATTTTTACAGCTTAACCATGGTTTGAAAACACAATTTAGAGACCATGATACCCCAAATCTAACTACCCACTAATAACTGTTCTAAAGTTCACAAGGCCCAAAACATTTACAGGGTTATTCATAAGTGAACAATCTAGGCCAAAATAGCGGATTTAGAAATATTCTCCAATTCAGCTCACTTTCCAGTTCAGCTATATTGTCCTAGATTGTTCACTTCTCCTGCCTTCTTCAAACTCTTCACCCTTTTGTGAATAGGCCTGTTCATTTTCACTCTTTATTCTCTAAGGCTACACACTAAGCTGGGCAAAAGCCCCCTGGCTGTTAAGCCTAAATATCAACCCTTTATGCAGAAAAATACATATTAAGCCTCAAGCAGATTTTATGCACCTCATCTGGGGTTGTCCAGTGATCTCTGAATTTTGGAAGCAGGTAGTACCTATGCTTACTACTAGTATTATTCTATTCAGTACTAGTCTATTCAGTATATAAGATGAAGAACATTGGACACACAACATTAGAATATTTTTGTGAGAAACACTCGTAAAGCCGTAGCCAATGTATGGTTTAACATAGCCTCCTCTACTGAATGTCAATGGAAATCATTATTTAATCAAATCCTCCCATATGAAAAAGTAATGTATGAGAATAGAAATTGTCCCCTTAAGTTGCATAACATTTGGGAATTATGGTGTAAGTCTACTTTCTCTCTAAACTTGGAATAACCCAACCTGGTCTAAAAGACATAATTTTCACAATCAGTATATGACTGCCTTTTTGTGCTGTGTGATGCAATGCATGTGTACAACAAAAACTCACATAAGGACTGTCAATGTTTTTGTTTTCCTTTTATTGTACATACGTGTATTTAGATGACTTTGTATACCCAGACATGTAAGCCGGCAAAAAAATTGTTTTGATTTGTTTGGATTTTTCATTATTTTGTTTTTTAGGATTCAAGTCCAAAAGTCAATTCGGTTTCAGGCTGCGGATGGATATTTGTTAATTGGGAACTAATATTCGTTGCAGCAAAGTGACAGAAAAGAAAAAAAATACCATCTTTTTTTTTTACAGTCCGCAGAAACAAACATCCGAGTGGAATTTTTTTTGAATTTTAAGACATTTGTAAATTCAGATGCATCCAAAATTTTTGTTATCGGAAACTTGGATTAGTTATTTCTGCCATTTGTAAATTCGGATGCATCCGAATGTACAAATTTCCGAAAATTTGTACGAATTTCTGTTCGGAACGAAACAAATCGCACATGTCTAATACTCATTGCAAGTGTTCATATTCATATGATTCCATAACTATGTACAACTGTTTGAGTTCAATAAACAGAGTTTAAAAAAACTTTTTGCTATATGTATCTGTTTAATAAGAATACCTGTTGATTGATGTCAGAAATCTTGTGAGCTGATAATTTATTGTGCCCAGATATCTCTCAAGTCTAACCCCTCCACTTTTTGTTATGGAGAAGAGGAAAGGATGTGTTTGTAGCCCTTTCTCAGGGTGACAACGCTGCTCCTCTCTAAATACTGTAAGATGAGTGAGTGTTATCACTCTAGGACAGAAAGGGTGTTACAGGCAGGATTACCACATGAAAATAAAATAATGAAAATGAAAGCTGACCACGTCTAATGTCTTGTAAGCTGCACTATAATACATTTTTATTTGGAGTTTAAATACCATGTGATGCATTTATAGGCCCATATAGTTTCCCATGTGCAAAGGCAAATCCAAAATGCCCAGCTGTGTATTCATATTAACAAGAGCATTGCTAAAAAAAATGGTGTGGGTCTGACATACAGTAATTATAAATATTGGCTATCAATTACATATTTCAACATGAATAAATACAATAAAGTTCCGCGCTCACTAAAGAATACCCAATAATATACACAAATAATAAAACATGTGATAATCAACACTAGTGACACATATCAAACAATACTGTGAAAATAAGCAGCAGAAAAAACAAGTCACACGGGTTCCACCCGTGAATCAACCTCTTTGCCTCTAAGCTTCGTATAAGGTTTTTGGGGAAGATTTTTTTTCCTGCTGCTTATTTTCACAGTATTGTTTGATATGTGTCACTAGTGTTGATTATCACATGTTTTATTATTTGTGTATATTAATGGTTATTCTTTAGTGAGCATGACACTTTATTGTATTTATTCATTCTGATTATCAAAAATTACTTTTTTATTTTGGTGTTGCTGCTAATCTTATACATTTGGAGTGGGATTTTTCCAATTATTGCATGCATCAATATGATTCCACAACAAAAAATATAATTGCAACAAACTACAGTGGCACCAGTAATCTGCATGCTGAATACAGCTGCACCGTTAAATCTACGGTTTAATTCTAAAATATTCATATTTATAAAGATTTTAGGAAGAAGCTTTGTTTTCAAGTGAAATTATTGTGGTTGCATTATAAAACAGTACATTATTCATGGGAAAGCAAAGTGCCCATATATTTAATTATTCATTTATGTTTCTCATTATTTCAGTCTCCTGCTAGGTTATGCCATTGTCACCCGCATTGCAAACATAACAGTTCCGCTTTCATTGCTTGTCATGTCTTTATCTAAAATATGTGATACTCATTCAGAACAAATAATTCTTCTAAGAAGTAGCAAAAGTAGGCTTTTAGATCAAAAATCTACCATTGACATTTTTTGTCAATATCAGTTTGTTTTTAAACTTTAGGAAGTTTAATATTAATTTGATCTGACATCTTTCTTTATAATATTTGTATAATGTTTTTATGTTGTACTGTTTGTCTATGGGCCTGTTCACACCGTAGCATTGCACTAAACACGCGGTACTGAGTGCTTAGTGCATGTTATTGCACAATGCACATAGTGTGTGGTACCATGTGCTAGGTGCATTGTGTTGCCATTTATTTGAATGTAATGCACCTAGTGCATGGTACGCCATGCTATGTGCACTGTGCAATAGAATGCACTAAATGCACAATACTGTGCATTCAGCACAACACTGTGTTGTGAATGCTTCCTTAATGTTACAGGTATAAAGGATAGTACAACACAAACATGGTGGGTTGTGTTACTAATGGAGAAATTGTAAAGCGTATCCCTTAAATATTCCATGGAACTGAAGAGAAAAAGTAATTTGTTTGAAATGTCCTGTAATTTAGTTTACATTAAAGCATTTAGCATAAAAAAGCACACTTAAAACATTAGAATTTATCAGTACAGTGATTTAGGAGTTTTCATTAGTTCCGAGTGCAATTACATCCTGCCGCCTTGACCAACGTAACGTCTCCAAAATACACTCCTTTACCCCGTAACCAAACTACAAAGAAAATAACCTACTCACATTTTTTAATCTGCAACGCTTCTCTGCCAATCCCTCCACTGGCTTCCAATCACCAAAAGAATAAGATAAAAAATCTTAACAACCACTAACTTTGCCCCGGCTATATTTCCAATCTCATCTTGAAGTATCACCCTAACCATCCCCTTTGCTCCTCCCAGGACCTCCTGCTCTTTAGCTCCCTCATCAGCTCCTCCCACTCTTGCCTCCAGGACTTCTCTAGAGTCTAACCCATTATCTGGAACTCCCTGCCCAAACCTGTCTGGCTATCTCCTACTCTGCCTTTAGGCAGTCCCTAAAAACTCATCTCTTCAGGGAAACCTATCAAGCCTAACCACTGAACTATTATTTTTTCAAACTACTCATTCCCACACAGTGCCACCTCTTGTATCACTTGCCCCACCCTTTTGGAATGTAAGCTCTCATGCACAGTGACCTTCCTTACCCTCTTGTATTGAATTGTATTGTAATGGTAATGTCTTCCTTATATTGTAAAGGGCTGCGCAAACTGGTGGCACTATATAAATCATGTCACAATGTCTGGCAATCCATGCCAGATTTTCATGTGGGTCCCTGGTGCTTGGCTGTCAGCCTATGGGATTCCACAGAGCTGCAGCCAATCTGCACACCTCCTCCCCTACTTAGCACTCGCTCACTTGTTGCTTTTTGTTCGAGCAACAAGTCCTATCCCTTGTGCCGGACCCCCTGTGATCTCATTGTGTCCCTTTCTGGATCCCTGTCTTCTCTATGTCTCCTGTGCTATCGTTCCCTTTACTTTAGTACTGTCTTGGATTCCTCTGTTGGCTTTGTTCCCCTTGCTTCCCTGTATCCTCATGCTTCCTGTGTTACTCCAGTATACCCGGTAACCTCTCATTTGTCTTTTCCCTCTCACTCTTTCTTGTGCCCTTGTTTGTTACAGTTTCCTGTAGCTCCTGTGTGTTGGCCTCCCACCTTGCTTGTATGTTCGCACCCCTTTTTCAGTGTCCTGCAGTGCAACATACTTTCCACTAGTGCTATCCTTGTGCACAGTGTCTGGTACATCCGTGGCCGTGCTGCGCACGTCTCTCATTGCACAGCGTTCAGTGTATTCCTATTTGTGTCTTCCTGTACCTTCCCCTTACTTAGAGTGCCTGGAGTTCTGTACATGTTTTTCTGCGTGTACACTTAGGGGTCTATTCACTAAGCTGCCGAAGGATCTTGCCATAGATTTGGCTGATCCTTCGGCTAGCTTCGGCCCCAGGACCCCTTCGGTTCAGTAGAACCGAAGGGCTGCTGTACGGGCTATTCACTATAGCCCGTACAGCTCCCGAAGTCGGCCGAGTGGCTCAGTCGAGCTGAAGGCATATGCTTCGGCTCGACTGAGCCGAGGTGAAAGCCGAAGCTGGCCGCTTCGACTGAGCCTGCTACTGACTGCTGGGCGGAGCCAGCCGTCATCTCACGGCTGGCTCCGGCCACTTGCACAGACAGATCAGCGTCCCTGGTTAGGCTTGGTCTCGTAACCACATCTTCATTATACTGTATAAAGTTCTATTGATGGAACCATTGTAATATGTATTGTGTAAAGAGCTAATAGTACAGCCATAGGAGACTACATGCAACTTTTATAGAGGCCAGTGTCAGTGTGGCTTTTTCCTGATTTCTCCAGGCACTAGGAGCATTTATTAAATAAGGAGGATAAACTAGAAGTGTTTATTTTTCAGGTATCTCTATCAGATGGCTTGTAAATCAAAAGCTGAAGTGATAGTTAGTGTCATGGAGTTATACAAATCTTAACAACAGCACTGCTTTTTTCAACTTGCAGTTGAAAAAACATAATAATAAAACATAAAATGCAGGTGTCATTCCTTACTTTCATACATCATCTGCTGTTTATGGTGACAGCTGGCATCAGCAGTTAAAAATAACATTAAAAGATATACAAGAAAGGGGTTAGAATGTGTTGGTATGGGAAGACGGTGAATGCCTGGAGTAGGATGCTTAATGATAATTTATATCAAAGTAAGTCATAAGCCAACACAATGACCCTGAAATAGATCAAAAGCAAATGTCAATAAGTTTCATATGAGGGATAGACCATTGTTGTTTATGACAGGGATTACATCGTATTAAATTAAAACTATTAGTAAAAGTTAGACTATATAAACAAAAGTATTTATTCATTTTATTTACCTTCATAAACAATTCCAGGAAAACTATAAAATTAGTCAGCCAGCTACTGGCACTATCCAGCAGATACTGCAGCTTTTCTAAAGTCAGACATTTCAGGAGAGTCTCTAATTCATCACATTTTCATTCCCCCTAAGGTTTCTAAGTAAATCTTATTTCTGAAAGCAATATTTGCATCAGTAAACATATATAAATTGAAAGCTCCAAAATATGTTAGCCAACATTTAAAGCTGAACTCTATGCAGATATAAAAGACACACATTAATGCTACTCTGTAATCATTAATACAATGTTAAATTTACTTTTAAATGCAAGCAGTATAAGTACTTGCATTTGACTTGGTATGAGCCTGTTGCAGTTCCGGTATAGCAGGGTAGGAAGCCAGCTTCACACTGGCTAGCAAAACCTCCAGGCAGCCTGGTTTCCTGACCAATCAGGAAGCCGGGTAGCAGGTCCTGACCAGCTGTTCGGCTTCCTGATTGGCTAGGAAGCTTGCTTCACGCTGCCTAGATACACTGCAAGGCAGCCTGGCTTCCTGACCACTCAGGAATCCGGGCGGTGGGTCATGATTGGCCGGGAAGCCGCACCCATGCTACCTCGGGATGCTGGTATTGGTACTCGGTATCGGTGAAAAATATTGGTACTTGTACGTAAATATGTATATATATTATGCATATACTACTGGGTATTCTATGACAAACAAAGCTGCTCATAATGTAATCACATGAGCAGGCCCCTATAACAATTTTAACATGTCAAGCAGAACATTTTACTCTCAAATCAGGAGGGATTGACTTCAGATACTTGGCATACAGTGACAAACCATTACAAAAAACAGCAAAATAATAACAAAGAAATGGACACTCAAAAAACTCAAAAACCAAGCGCCTCAAGCTGTAGGAGTGTTCCCCTTCCAACCAGCAGCTGGAAGATTTTGGTGGCATCTGATCTTTAGAGGATTTTATGTGAATAAATACATACACCTTTATTTTACTTGTTATTATTACTTTCTTTTTACTATAAGCAGTATTTCAACTTCAGTTTTCATCATGTTATATTTTAACTATATTTATATGATTTAGATGTTGCTTACAGATATAATGACAGCTAACCCCCCTATAATGTAATATATCTCAGTTTTATCAACTTATATTTCAAATATATTTATATTACATAGATGGAATTTACAGATAGTATGATAACTACCTCTTTGTAGGGAAGTAGATTTTTTGACCACATTTTCATGCAACATCTGTGTATAAATAGATGTAATTTTACTTATACATACATATCCTTTTTATAAAATACATCATGTTTCTATTGATTTTTACTTGTTGTTGTAGAACCTCTTTACAATTTTTTACGTTATCTTGTTTTTTTCAGACCTGATGAAGTGGGGAGTTCTGAGGACCTGAAATGCATTAGATATACCTTCTAACCTCTTGATGTGGAAATTAAACCTTTAATGTACTTATTCAATTCTGGTTCTCCTATACTTAACACACTTTTCCACCAGCAACTGAAAACATAAGTGGCAGGTAGGTGTGGGATCTGTACTGCCTCTATATTACAGATGGCAGCATTTTTTTTATAATCACTAGATATTTGGTGCTAAATAAACTTTATTTTGCTGTGTCAAGAAGAGTTAGGAGTTCAAAAGAGCACTCTTCTAGTTCACAGAGTCAGAGTGAAAAAAATAGAAGTGAAGGTATAAACAGCAACAAGCAGGGGTTTGGTTTGAATTTGTTGGGTCTGGCTGCATTTTTTAAAAGCTTGTTCGGCTATTCACTTCAATCCTGTACAGCTGATTTCAACCGTTCATCGGCTAAAATCAGCTGTTTATCGGCTGCCTTTGGCTGCATTTGGTCAGCCGAACATGCTCTGCATGTTCAGCTGCGGCAAAGTGCAGAAGGAGATCGACTCAGCCGATCCAACATCTGGATGGGCTGAGCCGAAGCTCTGGCAGCTCACTCGCTGTCGTTTGCCCCTATTCTAATAGGGGCCGAACGGCAGTGAGTGAATAGCCGAATGCCACCGGGCTGCATTTGGTTCGGCTATTTGGAGGTACCGAACAGAATAGAAAACGTGAAAAGAATGACAAAAAGTTTTAAAAATGTAAAAAAAAGGAAAATTCAAAAATAAATAAAAATATTTTATAGGAAAAAAAAATATATATATATTTTTTTTAAACTGCTGCATGCCGACCTGACCCAACCACAATGCAACGGACTCCCGCCATATAATTAACTATGTGACAGATGCTGGCAACAGAAAAAAAATTGGGCGGAGCTAGCGGTGACAGCAAGCACCGCCCAACTGTTTTCTATTGGCTGGCACCTGCCAGAGTCTTCTAGCAGGTACCGGCCAATGAACAACAACTGAGCAGAGCCGGCCATGACGTCACGGAGCGAGCCGTGAGATCTGCCCAGCTGTCATTTGCTTAGAGATCAGTCAGCTTCGGCCGACCGTTCTTCACTACTGCTCAGCCGAGCCGAAGCGTATGGGTTCAGCTCGGCTGCCTTTGGCTGCTGTACGAGCTATTGTGAATAGCCCCTACAGGAGCCCTTCGGGTGGACTGAACCGAAGCGCAGCTGCGGCTGAAGTGAGCGGAACGATCAGCCGAAGCTATAATATTTCTCTGATACAGTTTCACAGCACAAAGATGAGCTCATCTCTTGGTCACTCTATTCTCTCTTCCTGTCTGCATTTTACTTGTACTGCAGCACAATTGATTGGCTCCTCGTGCTTTTTCTCCCTCTCCCTGTCTGAGATAGCAAGAAATGTAAAAAAAAATACAGTTAATGATGCATTAATAATTACAAAGCTATCATAATTTTGCCTTTTATATCTGTCCGGAGACCCGCTTTAATTGTTAGATAGAGTTGGGAAGGTTACATCAGTATGTTTTTTGTGTGCTAACTGTAACCATGTGGGTAGATCCTCTATGTCCTCCAACTTTTCTCTTCCTGTCATCCTGAGTTGAGGGTGCCACATGAGACAGGAACAGTTAACAGAGGTTAAAATCTACCCAACTGGACCACAATGCAATCTTCCCAGGGATTCTAACCTTTTCATTCCCTATTTAAAATAACAATTAAAAATAACTAGAAAAAAATCAGATGTCCTCCTTGACCAAATATGGCCATGGCTATATTTGCTTGATTACATTGTCCAAATTTGGTCGTGGACATATTTGGTCAATTACATCAGCCATCATCTCTGCCCCTTTATTTGCATTCCAGCTTCCAGTAGACATGTGCACTGGCAAAAAATTTGTTTCGTTTTGTTTTGATTCTGAATTTGCGTTATTTCATTTTCGGGATTCGGGTCCGAAATTCAATTCGTTTCGGGATTCGGACAAAACACTTTAGCGGTAATCCGGACGAAATTTTGTTTGTTGGACGAAATTTCGTTGCAGCAAAATGACATTAGGAAAACATATTTTTTTAGTCTGCAGAAGAGGGGGAAAAAAAGCGTGAGCTTCCACCCAGTTGATATCAGACCCTTTAGGTCTGGAAGGAATGTTAGGAGGAACCCCCCCAAGTTGAAACAAAAAAAAGTGCGTGGGGTTCCCCCAAAATCCATACCAGGCCCTTTAGGTCTGGTAGGAATTTTAAGGGGGGACCCCAGACCCACAAAATAGAGAAAAAAAAACGTGGGTTCCCCTAGCATTCCTACCAGACCCTTGATCCGAGCACTGGCCCGGCAGGGCAGGAAAGGGGGGGACGATCGAGCGGCCCCCCCTACCTGCGCCTCACCAGGCCACGTGCCCTCGGCATTGGCCTGGTGAGTGGTTGAGGGGTCTGCAGGCAAGGGGGCTTATTTGCATCGGGGTACCCAGATGCCGCCCCCCCCATGTGAATGGGTGCCCCTTAATTAAATGGGTACCCCAATGCAAATAAGCCCCCTTGCCTGCAGACCGGGTCAGGGTTGTGGGGAAGAGGCCCTTGTCCCCATCGGCATTTGGACTCCCTCCCAATGCCGAGGGCATGTGGCCTGGCAAGGCGCAGGGAGGGGGGCGCTCCATTATCCCCCCCCCTGTCCTGCCCAGCTGGGCCAGTGCTCGGTTCAAGGGTCTGGTAGGAATGTTAGGGGGGACCCCATGTCCCCCCCCCCATTTTTTGGGGCTGGGGTTCGCCCTTAAAATTCCTACCAGACCTGAAAGGCCTGGTATGGATTTTGGGGGAACCCCACGCACTTTTTCTTTGTTTCAACTTGGTGGGTCCCTCCTAACATTCCTACCAGACCTAAAGGGCCTGGTATCAATTGGGGTGGAACCTCACACTTTTATTTTTCTTGTGCAGACTAAAAAAATGTTTTTTTTTCTAATGTCATTTTGCTGCAACGAAATTTCGTCCAACAAACAAAATTTTGTCCAGACTACCGCTATTCAGAATCGGAAATTCGTTTGCATTCTTTATATCTGTAATTCGGAATTCAGATTGATCCGAATGTCCGAATATCCAAAATGTCTTCCGATTTTCGATTCGGAACTAAACGAATCGCACATGTCTAGCTTCCAGCCAGGAAAGCAGTCATTTCCAGTGAGGGGTTGCCAAAGGGTGGGAGTGATTCAGCTCAGCACGTTGTCATTTGTAATTTTTGTTTCATCAGGTCGCTAGGATTTATTTACATTATTAGTAAATTATTTATTATTAGTCATTCCCGTAGGGGAGGTGGCAGATATCTGGGGCCCCCTTATCTTAAAAGGGGGATACCAGATTTTGATAAGCACCCCCACATTTGCTTGGGGACTATATGTGGGGAAGAGGTCCTTGTCCCTAACAACATGGGGATGAGGTTCCCTGCCTGGGAGGGAAGGCCTGCTGTCCCCCCAGCAAAGGTACCCTCCCCAGACATGTATTGTAGACATGTGGCCTGGTATGGTTCAGAATGGGGGGAAGCATTCAGTACCCCCTTTCCTGACTTGCCAGGCATGCATGGATATTCAGACCCTAATCAAGGATCAAGGATAAGAGAAAAGGGGGGACCTCAAGTTGTTGTTGTTTTTTTTTTTACATATGTATTTTGTGAAAGACCATTTGCAGTAAATTACATTTTGTTGCTGGCTTTTTTTAATTGGCATGTGGACCCCACAAAAAGCCATACCATGCTGTTTGTTTGTTTTTTAAAGCCACCAGGAAAATGTTATTTACTGGGGGCCAAGATGTGTGCATTGTGTACTTTGAAATTTGAAGCTTGTTTTTTTGAGTGTACATAGCAAGGACTACAAAAGATTAAGCTACTTTTTCTCATAAAAGTTAGTGAATATGCAAAGTAGTATAACCAATGAAAAAAAGAAACTCTTTTTATTCCTCTGAACTGTTATTCCTCTGAACTGATGTAAAAGGAAACATGGATGGTGCACGTATTGCTCTTTGTTACTTAGTAATCCCTAATGCATATATTTTAGTATAAGGTTCATCCTTTTTTATCGTGATTATATTGTGCTCAAGATATAACATTTAAAATTGTTCATATGCAAAGAAAAACTATGGAGAGTGAATTTATACTGTATAGTTATTTATTGCAGCTTTGTTTATAAAGACACATTTCTATTTACAAAACTGCATTTAGTTTAATGTAGAACAATAACATTCTATCACACCATAGGTTGTAATCATACATGACAGATGAAACTCAATGTGGAGTCCTCATTAGAAAATGGTTTGTTGGAAGGATCACAGCTGGATCAAGTTCCATAGTGTGCAGAAAATATGTCTTACCAATATTTAACATGTGAATAATTACTTCAGAATTGGAAAAGAACTGCATAATCCTATGTGGGGATAATTAAGGAAATTGGGTAATTAGCTTCCTAGTGACCATGTAATAGAATATGCTATATTTACTGAAATTAGTGTGTACACATTTATCAAGATAAAACGCTTTTAGATATGATAACATCACTATAATCATATAAACTGCAACTAATTTACTAAAATTCACTTAAAAAAGAGGGGTTTTTTTGCACATGGTTGGGCGATTAAAGTGGACACAGCTTCCCCTTGTTCACTAAGTTAGGTGAATGTTCTCTAATTAACCCCATGGCCTTTTCAGTACTTGCAGTCCTAGAAGAGCACATTCATTTAGTGTAATCTCATCACTGAATCTAGTTTAAGTAATAATTGCTTCACAATTTACCTATTATTTACTTCTATCTGCTTTCACTGACAGATCTCACCAACTCCATTCATTACTTCTGTTTTGCTTCCTTTTGGCCAATGTCACACAAGTGATCCTGTCACTATTCAAAATTCACCATTGACAGGATCTTTAGAAAACGTAGGAAAGTCACATACCTGCTTTCTGTGTGCCACTCCCTAATCAGCCTCAGCATCGCTCCTGCTGGAGTTCTTGCTTTTTCAACCTGTGAGGTAATAACACATGCAAGCAGGTGAGTGATTTCACCAGTTTCCTCCACCAGTGTGACATGACTACTTCTCTTCCTTCTTCTCTTTATTTGTCAATGTATGCTTTTTTAGGGTTTGTGTTTCACTAATCAGAGACTGTAATCATGATTGGTTTAAAGGACAGCTGTACAGTTTAATCACTTAAGGTTTGCTTAACCTATATAATTGGCCCGTTCCTGAAGCAGTTATACCAAGATCATGGCTACTGCAGCCATGATCTAGGTACCTTCTTTTAAAGCCAAAAACTGTCTGTCACATATAAGTGTTCAGGTTGCAATAGAGCTGCCAGATCGCTTTTATGGAGCAGGGGAATGTGCAGTCCCCCTCTCCACCACCGCTGACGACTATCCCAGGCTCCGCTGTCCCCAGTGTGGGCCCAGGGCTGGCATGGTGGGTCTGTGCACCTGAATCAGAGGGAGATCATGCACACTTATAGTAGTTGATTTCCCCTCTGATCACTGAACCCAGAAGCAATATGTATTAATTCACTTCCGGTTTCAGACTGTCATTTTTCTGGCTGTTGTGGCTGGAGAAGCTGATGAAGCATGATCTATGCTTCAACAGCATGTTTGGATTCCAGTGTCATTAGGGGTCCACTAGCCCCATCCTCTCCTTCTTCCCACTGCATGACACTAAAGGGAGGGGAGACTGCACCATCATAGAGAGGAAAAAGGCAGAGCCAAAGGCTGGGCTGGCCATGGATGATGGACAGGCCAAAATACCATAGATGACCAAGCCAAAATACCACATATATTCCTCTTCTTATTGTGACACAATGTACCTGCCCCTAGTTCCGTCCTCTATACGTTTGCTCAATAAGAAAGCAACTGCAGTGACATCCAGTGGTGAAAAGTAAGATTACAATGGGAATTTAAAGTTTTCACTTTTAATTTTTTGTAAAGCGTTAAGTCAACATGTGGTACCAGGGATAACCAATAATATATCATAGCATAAACTGCAATGTAAAATGCAATTAAAATAGTATCATCTAAAATGGAAGATGCTAATTTAAGAGCTTCTCCCCAGAAGATGCTGCTACAGGTTTGAAAACATACAACAATGTGCGTAGATCTTTTGTGGTCTCAAAATAAACTTTAATAAAGATGTATAAAATGCCTTCACGTAGCATAGGTATTTATTGGGCATGTACAAGGCGTTGTCGTAGCAAGTAGTACTAGATGGGGAGAATAAAATTTTAAAAAACGCCAACTAGAGTGGGTAGGATGACTGCTTGTCTCATGTCCTAATGAAACAGCATGGTCCATGCTGGAATTCAGCTGTAGCATCCGGTCTGCACACTAGACCAGTATAAACCTGTTAGATCTATGATTACAGCAACCTGGGATGTTCCTCCTTTTTGTAGGTTTGATAGACAACTAAACTCAAGAATAAATATATTTCAGCTTTAAAAAAAAATAGTGGACTTCGGGTTCCAGCGCCGAATGCGGTAGACGAGCGGCCCCGAGCTCTGTCCCGTACTCCTGGCCACTCTATCTCCCGGAGCACCATCCGCCTACTTACGGTACCCCGCAGGACCCAGTCACGATCAGGGACATGGAGAGGTACCTAGATCGGCAGCCAAGAGCCCGCAGGACACTCTCGGAGCAACTCACAGACGGCCCTGCCACCTCCAACATGGCGCCCGAGGACATGCAGCAGGGAAACCCACACCAGGCTGCTGAGGGTGAGTCACAGCAGATCGCTGCCAAACACCCAGATCTTGACTACAAGCAAATAGCTGTGGAGGTTTCTAAATGCCTGAAGGCGGATATGATTGCCATTATTGCAGATTCTCTGCATCTTCATTTGGGGAAACTGAATGACAATTTAGAGGCCCAAACGCAGTGCCTGCAGCATGTGGAATTGCGGGTGGTTGATATAGAGGCCCAGGCTACGGAAACACAAAGCAATACCACCGCCTGCATTACAGGATAAGGTTGATGATCTAGAAAACAGGCCACGCCGCAATAACCTAAGATTCATTGGCATACCAGAGACAGTGAAACCGTTTGAACTCCGCCATTTTTGCTCTGCACAAGTGCCTAAGGCATGGGGCTTCCAGATGTCTGCAAAGTAGAGAGCGCACACAGATTGGGCCCACCCAGAGACGACAATAAGCCAAGACCAGTTATTGTACGCTATCTGGACTATTATGACAAGCAAACCATCTTTCAGGCATATCGTGCACAATGCAACCTAGTTGTGGATGGACTCAAATTGCTTTTATTCGCAGATTACTCCGCTGGAACCACCAAGATGAGAAAATCTTTCCATGAGGTATGCCAATCCCTGGGTGCGCAAACGCATAAAATTTGCTCTACAATACCCTGCGGTGCTGCGATTCTCTACAAGTGATGGTAAAGCCTGAAGTTTCACCTCAGCCGCCCAGGCACAAATATTCTTGGATTCATGGGAAATGCCTGCATCTTCTTCCCGATGAAAAGTCCGCCGAGGAAGAAAAAAGCCTGAACCACCCCCAGCTGCATGGAGGATGTCTCTTTCCTTTTCACTGCTGGCTGGTGCTCTGCCGCACACGGTGCTACGGATACAAGTCACTGTTTGCACAACGTGTGCCGTTTTCTACCTTCTCTTTTGGCTGTTGCCACTGTTATTGCCACAAGTGGATGGTCCTGAGTGGTCTACACAACTCCGTGAGACGGGACGGGGCCGTCTCTTTCCTCCTTCGAGCCACTCTTGGCCACGTGGGCGTCATGGCTACCCCCACCCTCAGTCGGCTCGCGACCATTCGCATTAGGAAAAAAGGAAGTACGTATATTGGGATGTTATCTTTTTCTTTTCTTTTTTTCTATTTTTATCTTTCTGGTGTTCTTTGAATTTCCAGTTATTGTTGTTCATTGCTTGTTCACGTTCGCCCACACTCACAGTCACCCGAAATCTACCACGCTACACCGGGGTCTTCTCCATAAGTAGAGCTCCTTCCTGCTGCCCATTATTGGGGGGACCATCCGATCTCATCCTCCGGCCCTCTAGGCAGAGGGATCAGACTGTATGGCCACTTCGGGTGCACTGGGACGCCCGAAGGTGTGCCTCTCCATTATACTACTTTATCATACATCTCTTGATGATCCGCTGCATAAATGGGACCCACCCTGAATGTCATCACATGGAATGTTAAGGGACTAAAGTCGCCCAACAAACGACTGCAGATTCTTCGCCATCTGAAAAGGCTGAATGTGGACATTGCGCTTCTACAGGAAACTCATCTCAAGACGGCGGACATAGCTCGCATGCATCAGTCATGGGTTGGCACGGTTATAGGCGCTCCAGTGGCGAGCAGATCAGCAGGGGTCATCACGCTCATTAACAAGTCTCTACCCCACACTGTCATTGATCATCAGTGCGACGAGGAGTCCGGCAGATGTTTTTTCTTGACACTTCAACTGGGGGCACAGTTTCTGGAACTCTGGAACATCTACGGCCCCAACTCGGACAACAAGCCCTCCCTTGACAACTTGGCTAACCGCCTATCCTCCTACCATTCTGATAGACCTCTCCTGATCTGGGGTGGCTTCAATGCTGTACCGTCCTTCCAAGCGGACCGCTTCAGAGAATCTCCTTCCCCTCCACAGACAAACAGCCCCAGGATAAACATCTCTCCACCTGGATCGAAGCCACTGGCCAACTGGATCTATGGAGGTATTTGCATCCACTGGACAGAGAATTTACACACTTTTCTCATGCGCACAACACGCTATCATTCATTGACTTATTTTTTGCCGCTCCCACTATGATACCCCATCTAGTCTCGGTGACGGTAGAGGACCTGGTCATCTCAGATCATGCCCCTGTGTTGCTGACAGTTAAAAATATTGGGTTGCCTACTCCTCCCACCATTTGGCGGTTCCCTTCCTACTTAGCCCACGATGACACTTTCCAAGGTAAACTCCTACAATGGTGGCATGAGTATGCAGAAGATAATTCTGAACATATGTCTAATCCTGCCCTGTTCTGGGAAACTGCAAAGGCGGTTCTCTAGGGCAGAATACTTGCTTGTGCAACTTCTAGAAAAAGATTGGTTAGGAGTAGATATGTGGAAGTTACCACGGCAGCCAGAAGAACCTATCTAGTTTACAAAGGGGATCCTACACAAACCAATAGAACCGCTTGGTTGTCGACTAAACAAGAATGTGACCACTGGTTACAACAACTTGAAAAAATGCTTAGATCACCCAAAGACCTAGACTTATTCAAATTTGGCAATAAATCTGGTAAACTCCTGGCAAATTTAGCGAGGGGTGAATCAGCAGTTAGACATGTCACTCAATTGATAGATGAGGAGGGGACATTACACTCAGACCCCTCGTCCATTAGCGGGATTTTTAGCACTTTTTATCAGAACCTATATAAACCGGAACAGGGGGACGAGGCATCTGGCTCCTCCACGCCATCTCCTTACCCACTTTGACCGCTGAAGACCTAGACTCTCTTAATCGTGACATCTCCCCATTGGAAATCACGGAGGCCATCAAACACCTACCATGTTCCAAGGCCCCTGGGCCTGATGGTTTTTCCGCTGAATTCTATCACCTCTTGTCCCCTGACATATCTCCTGTATTGGGGAACCTTTAATCAGGATATTTTGACCAATCACAACTATACCCCCACCTTCAATGATGCATACATTCGCCTGATTCCCAAAAAAGACAAAGACCCTCTCCACCCGGGTTCTTGCCGTCCGATATCACTACTAAATCTAGACGCCAAGTTGCTGTCAAAATTTTTAGCAAACAGGCTGGCTGCCGTGCTCCCGAAGCTTATCTCCTCTGACCAGGTAGGCTTTGTGTTAGGTAGAGCTGCTGTATCTAATGTATGCAAGATTCGTCTGGCTCT
Source organism: Nanorana parkeri (assembly GCF_000935625.1). NCBI lineage: Eukaryota > Metazoa > Chordata > Amphibia > Anura > Dicroglossidae > Nanorana > Nanorana parkeri. The sequence continues at coordinate 680,517 of NW_017306275.1, forward strand.
CAAAAGCAGCAGATTGCAAAAGCCTTCTTCAACGTCTTTGGCACTATTGGCCTTGGATGCGGAAAAGGCTTTTGACAATGTGAATTGGAAATGGTTATATGCTGTTATGAAACGCATGGGTATTGAAGGTACTTTTCTTGATTTTGTATCCACCATGTGCACCTCACCTAAGGCCCGCATACTTACCTCCACCGCTATATCACCACCCTTCTCACTCCATAAGGGGACAAGGCAGGGTTGCCCACTATCCCCCGTACTCTTTAATTTGGCCCTGGAGCCACTCTCCCGCTCCCTGTCCTTGTGTGGGACCGGATGACCTTAAAATAGCTTTGTTTGCCGATTATATCATTCTCCTGCTCTCCGACCCCTCCTCCCATGTACCTAAAATAATACAACATATCACTCATTTTGGCTCCTTTCGTGGCTGAGAATCAACTTTCATAAAAGTGAACTTTTAATGCTACCCCACAGTGCCCCCCTTGATACATCCACATGGCCTTTGGACTGCACTATCAAGCTTCAGAAACACTCTGTTACATACTTAGGCATTCACCTATCCGGAAATGCAACAGAGTTATATCGTCTAACTACGATCCCCTGTTTAAAAAGATTACTCAAGAACTACATAGGTGGCGGGATCTACCGCTTTCTTTGCTAGGGAGATGCCACCTGATCCGCATGATCAGTTTAGCAAGACATGTTATACCCACTACAGACCATACACCTCCTCCTAAAACATAAATACATCAGCAATTTGAACACGGCCTTCTCCAAATTCATTTGGAGGGGGAAAAGACCTAGAATAGCTTTCCGCAAACTCCAACTTCCTACACAGCTTCTGAGGGGCCAATTTACCTAACATTAGGTTGTACAATCTTGCTAGTCTGTGAGGGACTGGATACAAGACACTTAGTTTTTCACTAATACGCCACTAGAACAACATGCAGTGTCGCCTTGGACGCTCTCAGGTCTTGTCCACACCCCCCTGGTAGACCCTTCCCCCGACATTAAGGGGAACATTTTGTTGCGTGACACCATACTCTCCTGTCGGGAAGTGAGGAAACTTCTTTAGGTCCCAGGGGTAGTGTCCCCGTTGATGCCCCTCACGTCCTCCCCGGCATTCCTCCCGGGGAAGGGCTCTAAGGTTTTCTCTATGTGGGAGACCTGGGGCATTAGCAAACTGGGGGATTTACTAAATTCTAGGGGCCTCTGCAAACCATTTGAAGAAATACGGGCCACTTACTGACTCCCTTGCACAAACTTCCTTCAATATGCACAAATCCAACATTTTATCTCCAAGAACCTCCCGCTGCCCTGGTCATTGCCCTCTTCAGATCCTTTCCGGTCTCTGATGTACTCGCCAACCATGAAAATGCCCCTGTCCACTATTGTTCACACCATCTACTCCTCCTACTGGACGAACCCCCCTGCTACTCTACACATATATGTTGTAAAATGGGCTGAATTTCTTCAGTTGCCACCGGAGGAGGCAGATTGCTTGCTACTTTCAGGCTGGCAGTGCAGAAGGCTATAATTAGTTAAACTTGAGGGGAACTTCAATTCAAAAGCGTACATAGAGCTTACTACGCCTTCAACTTAAAATACAGGTCCACCCCTCCTGAATGGCTACAATCTTGTCCTAAATGTCATGTCCCATACCCCAATCTGGAACATTTACTCTGGTTATGCCCACACATACAAAGGTTCTGGCGCAAACACCTTCCTACATGACTAATCTTTCAGGTACCTCCAGGCAAAAAGAACCCCTCCTATGCCTTTTTCATGTCCTGGGCCCCCCGCAAGTGCCGCATACCAAACGTCTCTCCAGGTGGGAACACCTGTGCATATTGGCGGCGAAAAAGGCCATTCTAACGAATTGGCTGAAGCCTGCTCCCTCTTCCTTGCAACAACTTACAGACCTACTTAATAGACTGATGTCAATGGATAAACTCGATGCTCAATACCACTGCACTTACACAGAGAAATTCTTCGATACCTGGGCCCCATACATAGTGTCAACCTTACAACCGACTCATTTGAAAGAGATGGTATTCTTGTTTAAAGATACGGTATGGTACCACACAGCCAAACTGAATAGATCTTTGGGTGCCCTTGACGTCCTTTAGCGACTCCCTACATTGTCAGTTCATGTCTGATATTGCAGCTAAGAATCCTCTTAATATCCTGCTACCACTCCTGACTATGCTGGGATCCCCCCCCTGTTCCTTCTGGTCCCATCTGCTAAAGGTGTGGATGAACCTGCCAAATATACAAGGTGATTGTGAAACTTGCCTGTTGACATTGATTCAAGCCTGTTATATTCTGTACCTATGCACTGTTACTGTTTACACTCCATTTTTGAATAGTTAACTTTATACCAATGTACTACTGTATCGCATCTCGTCTCCAGATATGTTTCGCAAAATTGCACGTGTACACGATGGGATGCAGAATGTATTTTGCCATATCTTATGTTATGTTTTTATGAAAAACTTGAATAAAGACTACACGCTTTAAAAAAATAAAAAAAATAGTATCATCTTTATATTTGAAAAATGCAATCTTAAATATATTCCTTTTCTGTGGCATTACAAAATACCAACTAAATACCAACTTTCCTGAGTATGATATTTTGTTGTTGTCAGGCATCTGTGTTTTATTTGGCAAGGCAAGCATTCTCCCTTGCACACTGCCCCTACTAGTAAATTCTAGAACAACATATGGTATATTTATATCAATTTTAATACTACAGGGTACACTTCCAAAACAATAAACCTGTATAGCAGACTACCACATGGTAGTCTGCTATACAGGTCTATTGTTATGAGAGTGTACAATAATTATACCGGAGACACCATACCAGGAAAGAGTTTTTTGTAGGCCATAATTTAATTTAATTTTTGTTGATTTACTACATGGTTGTAAAGAAGTGTCAGGATCCTCATATAAAACGAAGAGAGAAAGAGAATGTGGAACTGAAAATGACATTTAAGTGCCCCTGCTACCCACAATTAAAATGCCAGTGGTGTGATGGAGTTCATTAGCTGCAGAAATAGGAGAAAGTCGCCTGTTCAAAACTTATTGCAAAGCACCAACAGCCAATTATTCCTTAACAAAGTTTCTAACATTGTCAACTGGATCGTTCATTTGTCATTACATTCGTAGCAGGAAGATGAGGGTTTACATAACACTTTTACTGAGAGGCAGTTTAATGCACAATCCACTTGCTTCTCAACCCATGAAATCACTTTTCCTTACTGTCCAGATTATCAACCTTATGAATGCATTACACAGTCCTTCTCTTTTAAGTAAAACTAATACAAGACTTTAGCAAGAATCTAACAAGGTTGGATCTCAAAGTCTTGAGGCAAATAAAATTTAGTGCACAGAAACAGAATATAATACCCATTTTTTTGTATAATATAAAAGATAGGGTCAAGTCAGGTAAATACCCCAAATGTCCCATAGGTGATGCTTTAAAAGCCTTTACTGCTCATCAGTTTAGTGTTAACAGTGATTAATGACCCTAGAATTATTGCTCTCACTCTGATGTTCGTGAGATCTGCTTTACCAGCTTCATATCCTGGCTCTAAGAGCCGGAGAATCTGCACTGTGACACTGAAATTGGTGTAATACACATCACTTTCGGGCCTAGTGATTGGAGGAGGGATCAGCAGCTAGAAGCTTGCTGACCTCCCTTCAATCAATGCGGGAGACCCACTGGTCCCGGGGCCTGCACAGGGGACAGCAGAGCCCAGGGTAGCCAGCAGTGGTGGCGGGGAGCACATTCTACTGCACCATGCAAGTCATGTAGCTAAACAGCAATCGCCTGCTGTGTAAAACGATACCAAGAACACGGCTTCAGCAGGTAGTCGTGCCCATGGAAAAACTACTTCGGGACATTACTTTTTTTAAGGGGTGGTCCTGAAGTAGTTAAAAACTCTTACTCAGATTGCAACCTCAAACTGGCCCATAAAACTAGCTTTTGCTAGAAGATGTGGTGAGATGGGAGCTGGAGATACACTGGGCCATAATTCATCTTTTGCAAAATGTTATGGATCTATGTTCCTTTTAAATCTGAAATAATCCTATATAGGAGCTGTGTATTAACACAATATAAACTAATCAAACAAAACCAAAAAGCACAAGCATATAAATATATGTGGCCTATATAAACAGTATTGTGAAACAGCACAACATTAAAAAGCAAAGTATTAGTGAATTATATATCTCCACACAATATCCTTCAGATATTAGCACCACTTTCCAACCAAATGAAAGTCCATTCAATTTCACAAACATGTTTCTCCACCACTGTGCTCCCCCTTTTCTTTGTGAACTCACCGAAGTTGAGCCCCAGTCAGTGGCGTAACTAGAACCTTCAGGGCCCCGGTGCAAGAAACCATGAAGGGCCCCCCCCCCCAACCGCAATGGCACCACATGGTTAACAGGAAGGCTGCCGAGGTCAGTAAATATACACAGGTCAACAGAGACTTTGTATCAACTCCTCCCTCCTTTTGCCAAAAACTTTACCACACATTCCTCCTTCAAAGTTCAGCATCTCCCAATACATATGCAACCAATGCGTTCAAAAGCATAAAAAGAAAAAAAAAAGGCTCATAGGGTAAAAAAACTTAATTGCATAAAAACATAAAAATTATTGCACTTACATCTTTTTATGCTGTTTCCAGCACAATTGAGGATTTCAGAAAAAAATAACTCTAATTGCATCTGTCTCTCAAACTACTAAAACGGAAGTGACATAAGCAGGCCCCTCCCAACATCTTTTGTCATTACATGACTTTCTCAAGAGCAATGCCTGCCACATCAAATCCCACTGTCTATAGTTACAATCACTCCACCTTCCATTGCCATAGCACCTTTTAGTCAATCATAAAAATGTTTTTGGCTCAAAGTCTCTCCTGCTTCCATGGTAACATTTGTGTCAGTCTTGGCTCCTTCACCCATTTCCTGCTTTGTCTCTTAACATTGGAAGCACCTATGGTAACAGAGATATTAATTGCCCCTCCTATTACCATGTATTCATAAACACATAGATTAATTTCCTTTTTATTTCACTAGAGGTCTCCACTCCTATTAATCCATAAAGATATGCATTAGTAATTATTTAATAAAAACTATTAAGATCCAGCTCTCCATTCAATCTATTTGGTTGTAGTGTATCTAACATCTATATCCATTTCATCTTGTTCTTTGAGATTTCTTAAATACATTTTTCTTTATTAAGGAAATGTTGAAAATGTTTGGATATACTATTGTGTTTGAAGCCTTTATTAAAATATGTACTTGGTCACCAATTCTCTGCCCTAGCCTCCGCATAGTGCATCCCACATATTGCAGCCCACACAGACATTCTAGTACGTATGTTACATGTGTGTTACTTCATGTTATAACATTATTTTGTGCCTTTTCCCTGTAATTCTGGAACAAAAATCAATTTTGTTTCCCTTTTCTAAAAAAGCATATAGAAATCAGAAATATTGCATTCTGTATAAATAATATGGTTGTGTTATGAACAGAGCTCTGCAAATATGAAGTTTTATTATTACATTATGTTTTAAGAAAAGTATTCACTATGTTAGTACTAGTACATACAACTTTAAATTGCAGAGCTCTCCAGTACCAACAGATTATTACATATTTCACTCAAAGCCTGAAGCCTGAATTCAGATGGCTTGTTGGCAGAACAGACATGTAATGTTATTACATAGGCCACTCTTAATATGGCCTATGAAATTGTTGAGCCAGGAAACAAAATTTTTTGTCAGAAAGGCAGTGGGCATATCTCCATGTGCCTATATCTTTTGATCTCTGTGAACAAACTCAATTAATACTTAAAGTGATAGTCAAAGGATTTTTCAGCTATTTCATTCCTGATTAAATCACTTACAATGGATGGGGCTCATTGATGCTTAAAAGTTTTAGCTTCCTGCAGAATAAGCTTGTCCCCTGAGCACTGGCCTTGATATCCTCTTTCATGGTGGCTCCTTTCCATTGCAGAGTCTATGGAGCCACCCTTGTGTGTGCTAGTAAGTCTTGTATGTGTCTTGCAAACACACAGGCACAACAAGGCAAGTAACACCACTGCTCCCCACTCCTCTTTCCTCCTTGTTCCTTCCTCAGTTCTCCAAGCTAGTAGACAGATAGCTGCTGGAAACTGTTCTGTCCCTTATGATCTTGTACTGAACCGGAAGTTTAGGGAAGTGGAGCTGACAGAGTTGGAGCCAGCTGTTTGGAAACATAATGACTGTATGTGCTTGGGCAAAAATATATAATACGTTAAATTACTGTAAATAAGTAATACTACTTTAAGGAAAATAGTGTATAGTACATTACAAATAGAATTTGGTTATATATGTCACAGTACTTGAGAATTGAAATGTTCATCCAGTTACAATGCTAACCTTGGGAGATTCTAATTTCAAAATTATTTATTTCATAAAAAAAGATAGGGCAGACTTGGATATTTCTTTTCCCTCATTGTCTTTTTCCAGAGTGACCAAATTGTAAATCTAAACAATCTTTGGGTTTCATTGTTGTATTTTTCATATTTGTTTTATTCTTGTTGCGAAGCCACGGGGCATATCTTGCAACCTTGCCTTTATAGCCTCCGTATCCGTCTAAGGTAGAACCAACATCCCCAATATATTGCTATGCAGGAGAATTACAGTATGATGATAGGGTCTCTGATAGTGTTTATTTTCATCATTCACAAAGTCGTATTGAAGTGACATTTCAGCTGTTCCAGGACAGAGCAGTTCTCCTGCACATACCATCTGCGATGGTGATCTGCCCTGGAACAGCTGAGAAAGTGTTGGATTGCTTCACATAGTGGTGGTCACACATTCTACCGCCGAAAAACTGGGTGAAATTACATTAAAACGTGTGACCATGTCACCGGTCACACATTATAACGTAGTCACAAACTTTGATAGAACAGTGCCATCAGGGGGGTATGGCTGGTACCTATGTGAGGGGTCTGGGCAGCCTGGGGGGCCTCTTACATCGTATCAGCTGTTCCAGGGGTGACATGGCAGAGGTGATAGGAGAGGGGGTGGAGGAGGCCGGGCCCCAGCAGCAGCAGGTAAGAAGAGTTGGGAGGAGGTATAGGAAAAGGGACCCCAACAACCAGCCCACCCAGGACCCTGCAAAGCCCACCATAGAGAGTCTCAGGTGGACTATACAGGATCTATGGTGTGCTCTGCAGGGTCTCAGGTAAGTCCAGAGTCCAGCACGCTACTACAACATAAGAGACAGACGGGGTGGGGGGATCGGAGCAGGGTCTCAGATAAGTCTAGCACGCTATTGCAACATTAGAGACCGCTGGGGGGGAGGGGACCAGTGTGATGCGCTCCCGCGCCCCCCCCGCCCCGTCTTGGGAGCGGGGCCCAAGATAAAGTCTTGCTCCAGGGCCCTTTGGTTATTAGGTCCGCCACTGAACAGCATATACAGTAGGGCCTCTCTGTAGCTTACAGGAGGGCGTCATTAGAACATCATGTTCTGACGAAGGGGACGTGGCCCCAGAAATGCGTCATCATAGAAGTCCTGTGCTGTTACACAGGTGTCTGTGCAGCCATTTTCAGATGTCATCCAGGCTTGCCTTTTATGCTTTTACTGATTCACTTTTGTGAGTATGATTTTATCCTGTACTTCAACTTTTTATCATTAAAAAACCATCTACACTAGGGTGGGCGCCCTTCTCTTTTGTTTTCTCCTAGAAATCTTTAGTCCAAATGAATTAGTCCATTCATTTGCCAAAATTATTTGTGCTCAGTGCAATGCTGACTTTACCAAAGGAATTATTATTTTCAGACAATAATGCACTGGTTTTTTTCCGCCAAAATACACAGCCACTGTTTTGAACATTTCAGTGACAATGGGACCTCAGCCTGGTAGATCTTTGTCATGTGCAACAATATCTCAGCAACTTTTTAGCCTCTAGCATGCCATAGATGGTAAGGCTATTGCATGACTACACCAAATTAATTAGGGTAGACCATGGCTAAGTCAGTTGTCAATAATATAGCACTTGCTGTCGGCATTCTGAGGTTCGTAGTTTGGTCCAGGCCCAACTTTTCATTGATTGTACAGTGCCTCTGTGGAACAGCTTTTCCTCTTCCTAGACCCTGCCCCCTCATGATACCATCAGTGTAATCCAGTGATCATAAGCAGGAGTAGGCGGGGTATATATATATTTAACTTCTGGTTAGTATGTGCAAGGCTAGTATATCTAGGCACTGTGACATGTGAGGTGGAGCTCTGCAGCTTCTAATTAGTAATTACTAAAGGTACATTTATTTACTATTCAACTTTGCCACACTAAACTGCGCCTATAATTCATTTTTAGACAGCTAAACTTGTGATTTTAGGCAAGGGTCCACTTTAACATTTTGTGACAAATAATTAGATTTTTTGGTCAAGTATAGGGCAGTGCTTAGACAAAATGTATATCAAAAGGCTAGCTGTACAAATACATATTTTACACCTAATATAAACTTCACAAAATATAATTACTACATTAGGGTTTATATTTAGATAGTAGGATAACTGAAGAAAAGAAAAGAAAAAAGCAAATATCTTTTGTTGTTACTATAGCTTAGTAGTCCTGGTGATATTGTATTGCAGAACATATATGCACATTTGGTTATAAAACCTAAAGATCAGTGAGAGAACTTTAGCTTTATCCTTTACTTGCATTGTAAATGAGAAATAAATCCAGAGCATAAAAAGGCATCTCTGTGGCCTTACTTGTACCAGACAATTTAATCAAAGTTGTGAATTAGCATTTTCTGGTTGCTAGGGAATGGCACCTCTCAACATCTGACATGAGGAGCCGCATAAAGTTGTTGTCAGAGACAAAGACATATTAGAAGAAGGTTAATTTGATTCCAAGCACCATCCAATAAAGGATGAAACTATTTATATCACTATGTCTATCAGACGCAACAATTTAATACAAGGATTGATTGGTTACTCTTACAGCTGAAGTCCACCATTTTATCGCCTCATATGATTGTTATTTACCCTGATTAATGAAAAGGCATTTCTCTGTGATGGAATTCTTTTTTAATAATAAAATAAATCCTCATATTTTTCTAAAAGCTATTAATTTATTTGATAATAGAAGGAGATTATCTCATGTTCTCTTTTTTTATGTTCAGGTATAACATTTTAACTGTCTCCTCACTTTTCTTTCATCTGCTCTTCTCATTGTGCACATTTCTATTCCCTCGGACATCAATATGTCATATGTCATTTGGCTGTCTTTTTATTCTTCTCCTCATCTCTGTACTTCATCCCATTCAGCTACTTTAATTACCATGGTCCCATACTCTTCTCCCTTGTCACTCCAAATTTCATTTCTGTGGTACCCTTATGAGAACAGTTTGTTCTGACATTCTCCATGTGTTCTGACATAAGACACAAACTGTAAACAGCAACTGCATATAACATTTACCAAACTCTGAAGAAAAGATCTAAAGAAAATCTTCAATAATTAATCACTGGCTAATCAGGAAATAAATCTTAATTGGAGAAAATCTTATATACATCTATTCACTGTTTATTAATATTATTTATTGTTTAACATAAATGTTTTAATTTATGTAAAAAATGTGCATATAATGCATGCATAATAGTTTTTATATGTTCCCCACTTAGTGGGATCTAATTCTCAGCCCATAAACACCCTCCAGACTTCTGCATATCAAAGTAAACCCACAGCATCTTCAAAATTACAGATTTGCTTATAAGGTCCTAAGATCTTATTGGCTTTTGTTGCAAAATCCTTCAGTGTCTGACCTGCACCATTCTGGGGTCATGATTGGCCATGAGAGGAAGATGTGGCTCAATATTCCTAGACTGAGCTGTCAAAAAGCAACA
>NW_017306275.1:690457-698573 GCF_000935625.1 Nanorana parkeri
TCCTTCTCATCAAAATGAATGTTAATTGTAAAACTGAAGTTGGTAAATGGCGGAATGAATGTCTGCATAAAATAATCTGCCTGTAGAAACCAGCAGTATGCAAGCTTTCTTAAAACGTTATTTTGTTAAAAACATGTTTGTGTTTATAGATTGTACTGTTTTGCTATTGTTACAAATATACACAAGAAGTTGATAATGATAAAAATACAATTCAAAACTCTGTTATTCCACTTTACAGATTTTTCTTTCCTTATGAATGGTTTAATAAAGTTTGATAACATACACATGTGCATTTGCGAGGCTTCAATTCCTACAGAAAAAAAACCTGCTCTATAGTCTATGCAATGCTTTTTCAAGTAGTCATATCTGATAGTGGCATGCACCTATTTTACTGTTTTCTGCCAACTACAGGTGAAACTCGAATAATTAGAATATCATGCAAAAGTAATTGCAGTAAGTTCTGCAAAAGGGGCCCAAACCAAGTACTCAGTACATATGCATGCTTGTACTTTTCAGAGGTCCGATATTGTTCTATGTACAATCCTTGTTTTATTGATTGCATGTAATAATCTACTTTTTTGAGGTTGTGGATTTGGGGTTCTTGGGGTTTTCATGAGCTGTAAGCCATAATCATCACAATGATGACAAATCACGGCTTGAATTATCTTGCTTTGCATGTAATGAGTCTATCTCATATATTAGTTTCACCTTTTAAGTTGCATTAGTGAAATAAATGAACTTTGCACGATATTCTAATTATTCAAGTTTCACCTGTATTACATTTATTTTACTTCAGTGTAGCTGAAGGTAATATTAGAAATATCAGTGGGTTACACCTGGTTGTTAATTTATGTGAATTCACAAAAAAATATGTTACTGAATAAGTGATTCCATCTGTGGAATCAGAGTTGACAGTGAATATGACCTCAAGCACCTTAGGGTGCCCACACACCTTACGATAATCACGGGAAATCACGCGATCGAACGATTATCATAAGCTGTGTGGAAGCCGTGCGACCTTTACTACTGTAAGGTCGCACGACTTTTAACTTACGAACATGTTCGAAAACCCGCCTCGTACGATGTTCGGCGGGTGTGTAGCATGTTCGTAAGATAAAAGCCGGACGTGCCGGTGTGCGCAAGCGCACACTGCCCGTTTGGCATTGCGGTCATCAGAAGCCCGCCCCTAAGGGTAATTTCTATTTTGGAAACTGTATTACTTTAGCCAGTAGTATACATATGTATAATATGCCTTTGCCAAATTGCTTTTGTTTCTTGGCAGCCCTCTGCACAGTCACAGCTATTGCACTCTATTCACAGCTACTGCACTCTATTGAGAGTATGAGTGTTACTAATGAGAAAGCAGCTGTGGACTGTGTAGGAGGAGAGAGGGCAGTGGTCTTTTTCTTTCCATTTTATAAGGGACACAAGATTAAGATATTCTAAGACAAATTAATCATACTCCCACCTTCAGGAGGAATTGGACACAAGTCACTGGCCAGTCTTTGAAGACTCACTATGTGAGTATGTTTATGGATGGGGCAAAGATAACACAGAATGTCATCTTCGGTTACTGTGCTCTGCTTGTGGAGCTTTCCAGACTCTCCCAGACTGAAATCAGAGAGTGCTCTCTGTCATATGTGTGAACATCAGGAACTACTACATTACTGCTGCTATATAGTGCTGCATATACTCCCTGTTTTGCCTATTTACTGTGGAAAGGGTTAACATGCTGGAAAATTAGGTACTGCATCACTAGCTGCATTTTTGCATGCACATACATTCCACAAACTGCTCCCATACATTTTCTGCATGAGGAAATTCTTCCTGCCATTGCTCCTATTGAAAGGGATATGGAATTTTCACATTAGCTAGTCCTTATTGCTGGTTACAGTGACCTAATCACTTCCAGCCTTTTAACTGATCCTGCTTTCAGGAGCTGGTTTGTAAGGTTTTTTTTACTTGGTGTCTTAAATTAATGTCGGATCCCAAGCACAAAAGGAGCAGTCCTGTTGTATATAATTTTACCAGATCTCAATCTGCTAACAGCTCTAGGGTGGCCTGCAGTGTCCTTTCTCAGGAACCTGATATTGACTGCCCGGATTGTTGTCCACTACTTGAGTGCACCCACTCCTCATGGTCTCCATTGGCTCCATCAAGTGTGGTTCCCTCCTTATCTGCCTTATGCTGCAGATGTGCTGTTAGAATCTCACAAATTTGTTTTAGATGAATACTGTATTTTCCAGTAGAGACACATTCAGTTAATAGCTCTGAAACTTAAAGCCCCACTCTGGGCAAAATATAGCCCCACATCATACATTAACCCATAATTACATTAAAACATACTTGCCCAAATGCTTTTGGTTGCAGTATACCATTGCAAACCTAGACTTATATGACTCTGCAAGCATACTTCACAAAGCTGTAATTATTGTGTTATTAACCAAAATGATAATTACAGGCGAAACTCGAATAATTAGAATATCATGCAAAAGTAATTGCAGTAAGTGCTGCAAAAGGGGCCCAAACCAAGTACTGAGTACATATGCATGCTTGTACTTTTCAGAGGTCCGATATTGTTCTATGTACAATCCTTGTTTTATTGATTGCATGTAATAATCTACTTTTTTGAGGTTGTGGATTTGGGGTTCTTGGGGTTTTCATGAGCTGTAAGCCATAATCATCACAATGATGACAAATCACGCCTTGAAATATCTTGCTTTGCATGTAATGAGTCTATCTCATATATTAATTTCACCTTTTAAGTTGCATTAGTGAAATAAATGAACTTTGCACGATATTCTAATTATTCGAGTTTCACCTGTACATATACATCTTGCATTGGCAAATCAAAATATTACCTTGTAAAATAGCAGTGACATCATCACTGTTCTGAATGTGCAGAGAGCATAACTATGGGCGAGACCCAGCAGGTACACTTACACACAAGACAAAAATCTCTGCAAAAGAACTGCAGTGACCAATATTTATTACAGGAAGCTCAGAGGCAAAGTTATTTGGTAGCATTGCCAATGGTTAGGGGTCACTAGGGGTTACTACAGTTATTTTACCCAGATGAAATGGATATGTAAATATATTTCAATCACTACAATAATATTCACATAAACACACCTAGATCTGAGGATTCTTAGACAAAAGAAGTAGTTTGATCAGCAATATACATTTATTGGTAGGGTTGCATATTTACAAATAGCACACAAAACAATATTTACAAGACAAGTGTGGTGGAGTTTTACCTCTCAACTTTTCGCCTGTTCATACTGAATGCCTTCGTGTCCCAGGTAAAAACAGCACACATGGCGTGCTAACAATACCTTATATATCCGCCTTACTGTACAGTGGCTACCAAATGTACATTCGGTGTCACATCATTAGGTGTAACCCCCCGTGAGATGTGATAAACAAAACAATAGCTAGGCTTTTAAAGAAGACAGATACACAGTAACACAATTCAGGAACTGATAGTCACATAACATGCAGATAGATACAGTCAAATACATATTTACACAAGCAAAACTTTGTATGGCAACAGTTAGTAAAAAATAACCTTAACTAGGTGGCTGTATGTCCATGATCAGTTAACTATGTAACTATTAAAGCTTAACTCCAGACAGATACAAAAGAGCTGCATGTATGTATTAATTAACCACTTAAAGGCCATAGTGTTTCACCCCCTTCCTGGCCAGGCCATTTTTCAGTATTCAGTGCTGCGGTACTTTGACTGATGTTTATTCTGTCATGCAACACTTTACTGAAACGATTTTCATACCATTTTTTGGGGACAGATAGAGCTTTCTTTTGGTGGCTTTTATTAGATAATTCATTGGATTTGTAAATACAACGAATGCAAGCACTGTCTTGATGTCATCCCACTGTAATTCCCTGTGCAGCAAGATTGAGAGAGGGAGGGCCAGCAGTAGGAGCCAGCAGATGTGCTAAGGTTGCTACTTTTTTTGTGAAAAAATACCATCCTTTTTTCTCGATTGTATTAATAACATTGGCAATAAATCCAATTTTTACTGACCAGATTGACAAAATATTGACCATGTAGCAGCTGACAGTGATACATGCTGACAGAAGAGATGATTCATAACAGTGCTGTCTCTCTTCATTGTCAATTCAACATGTTCTTAACAAACCTGTTGCAGTAGAGGTCAAAAACGTGGCTGTGCTAACTGGCAGTGGCGTCTGAATTACAAAATGGTCTGCACAGAAATGCAAAGCTATTGACAGGTACAACAGATAATTTATAGGCATTTAATTGTGCATTTAGAAGTTTAGCTTCTAGATATTCTCTACTCTATATTTCCATGCCACATTTTTCTAGTATGGTTTTATCTTGTATGCTGCTTCTCAACAGAGAGACACGCTGCTGGTTTTTACTTTACAGATGTAGCAACAGATGCAGCAGACTATAAAAGAAAATGCTAACATGGTTTCAGTAAATTGGGCACAAGGAAGCAAAATATCTGGCAAACTAAGGAAAATGGCTGTACAGAAAATAATTAGAAAGTATAGAAAGTAAGAAAGACATCACATAAAAAGAACAAGTTACGAAAGTAAAAAAAAGTAATGTGGTATGCACAGGTAATTCCTCTTAATGCCACTGAAAGTCTATCATAGCAAGGCTTGTAGTTTAGGTGATATTATTTATTAGTTAACTTGAGTTATTGAAGGTGCAAGCTTTTGGAACCTTATGTGCCTTTTCAGGCAATATACACAATTCTGAAAATGGTTTTAGTACACACTGAATAAAAGATATATACCTGAGATGAAAGGTATCACATCTGAGGTATAATTTAATTTAAGTTGTTGTGGGGTGGAAGTTGTTGTAGTTCCTGTGAATCTGGGAAAGATACTCCTAGCTTGCAGTCTAAATAACAAAAACACTCACTAAAAAATATGTCAGTCTGGGTAAAACATAGTTTGTAAAACACCTAGGTACATTCTAGACACAACTTACCTCATAAACAAACTTGACAAATGGACCTGTAACTGAAAGAATCATCTTAGTCATTATGGATTTGTAATCCTTAGTGATCACCATTTCCATAGGGATGGTATTGCAGAATGTCTTCAGCACCTCTAGAAACTAGACAAATCTGCTAACTCAATTAAATAATTGATATACTTGACACATAATAAGTATACTTTGGCACACCATTACTACTTGCAGCATATGGGAGGTATCAATTCAAACTTGCTCTATTGAAAAACAATGCAAGCCTAAAGTGTATTTTATATGTGTTGCATGTTCCCATTCACATAGCATAAGCTAAAAATATTTTTTTTAAATGTTTCTTGCAGTTTAAATTGCTTTTACTTGGGTTAGATTTTTAAGGGTTAAAATTTCTTCTTGCCTCTATTTCTTTGAAATGTTGTGAGGGGCTGTTGGGGGTGAGGGATCTTGTCAATTGAGAGTTGGCTTGTCCATTGTATGTTAATGAAGCTTATCAGATAAATACAAGCCTCAAATTTCAGCCCCCAACACTTTCCCTTGGGAAGGACCATTGTGAAAAGGCTAAGAAAAACCTGGAATCAGCCATCTTGCCTGATTTGACAGAACATCTAAAAGGTAAGACATTTCAAAAAAAGTATATTTTTCATTATGCTGAAAATGTATGTGGGAATAGGAACACATAATGTACATACATTATGGAGGGGTTTTCCTACATTTGACTGCAAAAGTGGAAATACATTTTAAAGTATAGTTCTACTTTCACAGTCAAATTGGGATAACACCTATTTTGTATTTGTTACATGTTCCCATTCCCCATGTTCCCACTTCACATTCTTGCAATTTAAATATCTTTTACTTGGGCCAAGGTTTCTTTGATTCTTAAGGGTTGACATTTCTACTTGCTTCTCCTTCCTTATAATGTTAGGAAGGTTCAGAGCGGGTGAGGAGTTTGTAAACCTTGTCTGTCCAGTGCTGGCTCATTTTATTATAATTTGCCAAATAGATTTGAACACTGCCTGTCCTAAAAAAGGGTTAAAGGATTACATTACATTGCATTGTATGGTAATTAAGTTAATGAGAGAAACACAATCCATAAATTTCAGTCCTAAGTCTTGCTATTGGCACAGATCACTGTGAAAGTGTTCAGAAAAACCTGAAATCTGCTATCTTGCCTGTTGCGCCAAAGCATCTAAAAGGTAAGGAATCATTTTTTAAAATTATTTTCATTTTAATCTGAACTGACATTCGGACATTAATTGGCAAATTCCAAAAGCTGGATGCACCTGAATTTCCAAATGCAGACAATAACAAATTAGAACAAATCCATATTTTTAAAATCTGAATTTTGTCTGAATGACATTGATAAACATAAAAATTGAGGAAAAAAAACAAATTCATACCAGACCTCTTAGGCTTTGTAAGAATTTTAAGGGGGACCCATGGCAAAAAAAAGTTGAATCTCCCCCTAAATCTCTTATCAGACTCTTGATCTGAGCAGCAAACTGGCAGAGCAGGAAAGAGGGGGGGGCGATCTTGTGCCCCCCCCCCTCCTGCACCATATAAGGCCACTTGCCCTCAACATGGGGCAGGATCCCCATGTTGATGAGAACAAGGTCCTCTTCTCTACAACTCTGGTCTGGTGGTTGTGGGGGTCTGCGGGCAACTTTCAAAAAGGTTGCCAACTTTCAAAAAGGTTAGTTGTTACCTCGACTCATTCACCAAATAAACATTAAGCTAGCAAATAAACACACCACACCGGTTTGACAAGTCCTTTATTAATAAATAAACACACCATACCGGTTTGACAAGTCCTTGATTAATGAAAAAAAGTCCTACAATGTAAATCCATTGTCAATCACGTCACCCAGCAATGTAGATCCTTGTCAAACATGAGGGCACCCAGATTCAGATAAGCCCTGCCCATAGACCCGTTGGTTGTGGGTTGGCCCTTGTCCTCATCAACATAGGAACCCTGCACAAAAAAAGATAAAACTGTTGTGGTAACTGCTATAAAATGTAGTAAGGATTTAATATGTTTTTCTTTTACTTGAAGTGACATTAAACCCTCAGATTTTTTAACATAAAACAATACTGTAATGTGTGCCTTACTGTAATCCATGGTTGTTTCCCTTCTCTTTGCTCCTCTTCCTTTTAAATATGTATCTGTTCTCATGCTTGGAGAGAACTTCCCTTTTCAGCTCAGGGCCTTTTCCTGTAGTGCTGGCTCAGGTTACAGCCTATACACAGACACCGTGTGAGACAAGGCAGTCTGCTGAAAACGGAAGTTCTCTCCAAGCATGAGAACAGATACATATTTAAAAGGAAGAGCAGCTAAGAGAAGGGAAACAACCATGGATTACAGTAAGGCACACATTACACTATTGTTTTATGTTAAAAAATCTGAGGGTTTAATGTCACTTTAAAGTCCATTTAAATGCATTCATCCAAGAGTATTGTACCTGCAGAGTGATAATGCACCTGCACATTTTCACTGTATAGCAAACAGTTGTTAAAAAAGTGTAACAATACAATGGATCTACTTGCAGGATCAACAGATAATAAAACCATGTTACAGTAAAGGACTTAGAAGAAAAAAAAACTGCTGCGTAATTACTAGTAACAGACTGAAATCATAAACAAAGAGTCTAAAAAAATGGACAAAGGTACCCCAGGATCAGACAAATTACACCCATGAGTCCTCAAAGAACTTAGCCAGATTATAGCCAGACCATTGTTTCTACCGACTTGCAAACCTTAATCAACTCCCTCCCTAACCTGTCATCCTTTGTGTATGTGGCACATAATTGTTGGGCAAAACAATTGCTGCTGGTATTACTACACTAATCACAGCAATAGAATTAAATGTCTGTGCAACTCTGTCAGTCAGTTTTCTGCTGTGTCTTTAGTCATTTCCTTTTATATGGGGAGGGACAAACCATATCACCCTGGCTGACTGGCTGCTTTAAAAGGGCAGGAGGATCTAACAGAGGTGTGCAATACATCTGACACATTATTTGGAGGCCATTATCCACTGAAAGTGTGCTGCATACATGGAGGCAAAATAAAGCAAATAATTTTAGCATGTATTACTAAAACATGAATAAACAATTATATTTATATATAGATATATATCTA
>NW_017306275.1:700041-722277 GCF_000935625.1 Nanorana parkeri
ACATACTTTAGCTGTCTCGGTCTCCCTTTGAAAAATACTTTATCAATGAAAAATTCAGGATGTTTAAAATAGTTTATAGTAGATGTGACTTTGATTAATTTTCATTATGACATCTTCACATAACGGATGTTACCTTTTTTGAATGTTTAGAGGAGGTATATAATATGAGCTAACAATCCAAAGGTTCACCTGCCTCAGCAAAACTGTAATATCTATAGCTTTTCAAAGATAATTTTTACTGAGCAAATAATTCAGAAAATGTATGTCGCCAAAAAAACGAATCCATTAGGGACACTTTTTCTATTCTGACTTTGCGCATTTTCAGTTCCAAAGATGTGCTGTATGGGATGCATTTCACTCTCAGCCTCACCTTGTGCAGAAATCTTTCAGCTAAGCACCAACAGTGTGACTGTCACTGGGGAAGGTTCACTGTTGATTCTTTACACACACGCACACACATGCACACTGTAGCCACCACCACATGTTTTAATGGAAACAGGCCATTAACAGCATTGACTGTTGCAAATCTGACCTTTTAAAAGAAATGCCTGTATCACTCGCTGCCAAACCCAGACAGGAATGTAACAGAGTTTACAATATGGTAGTTTTCCTCAAAAAGATAAAAAGTTATATTAATTTAATTTCAATGAAAGAAAACAAAAAATATGTGAGCAAATAGTTACATGAAAAATTGCAATTAGCTACAGTAATACAAAAGTTAAAGCCTCGTAGCAAAGTTTACCGACTCTTAGCATTCCTTCATAGTTCCAATGGTAAGTGAGAGCTAAAGAGCTGCAAATGCAGCCAACTTTTCTTGTCCCTTAAGAAGGCACTTACCGAATTAGCAAAATCAAACAAAGGATCTGAGGGATGTGCTGAAGGGGTGTTGACGCATTTTTATTTTCCAGCAGACACTCCCTTAATGCAAATTATTGTTAATTTATCTAAATTTATAGATGACACGGTTGTACAATTGTGCATCCAACAGATTATTAAACAGAATGAAATTATGAATCACTAGCTATTAAATATTGATTAAAGATAGCAAGGAAGTAGCAGAAGATAGAACACAAAAGCACAAACAGAATTGCTTTTTAATACAAAAACATTAAATGACAACTAACATTTACTTTTGGTTGCGATGTCAATTTTATCACTGTGGTTTAACAATCAGAAATATAAAGGAATTTAGTACATTACATGATCATTAAATAAAGAAACATACATTTTTACCTTTAAAAATTGAATAATGCCCACAAATATCTTTTAACAGTAAGAGAAGATACACAACATTAAAAAAGCAAAATTTGTGAAAATCATAAAAGAGAGAAGGCGTCAATAGTATCACTCCATAATCCCAGTACCAGATACTACACCCAGTCTTCAAAACTTCACTATTTTTCTTGGGAGTGGATTGAGTTCCAACCAGAAGGTAATTACATCACTGACTCCACCCAATGCATGTTGTTACTTCCAAACTTCCATTACTTAAGATCAAAATACGTAACAGTATGTTCTACTGCCACCCATTATATTTACATTACCTATTAGCAACAACAACTTTATTGAGATACCTATAACAACTGTCTATCACTCTCTACTTTCCTTGTAAGGTATCTTAATATAAATTCATACACAATTATTTTTGTTATTATTATTATTATACTCGGTTTTAATACAAGTGATCTGAATACAGATGAGGCAGAATTCAGCTTCAACTTCCCTCTCTCTGATATCTTAAAGAGAATATCCAGTGTCCCTGGAATAAATAAATAAAATATTGTTAGAGTCACTGACCCAGTCCAAGTATGCATCAAATGATATCTAAGTGAATTCTGAACTGCATACTTTTATCAAAGTGGAAGCAACTGGGAACAACAGCAACAAAGTGGTAGGCCACGTAAAATGACAGAGCAGGGTCAGCGCATGCTTAAGTGCGCACTGCGCAGAAGTCACCAACTGTATACAGAGTCAATAGCTACAGACCTCCAAACTTCGTGTGGCCTTCAGATTGGCACAACAATAGTGCATAGAGAGCTTCATGGAATGGGTTTCCATGGCCGAGCAGCTGCATCCAAGCCTAACGTCACCAAGTGCAATGCAAAGCGTTGGATGCAGTGGTGTAAAGCACGCTGCCACTGGACTCTAGAGAAGTGGAGATGTGTTCTCTGGAGGGACGAATCACGCTTCTCTGTCTGGCAATCCAATGGACATGTCTAAGTTTGGCGGTTGCCAGGAGTACGGTACTTGCCTGACTGTATTGTGCCAAGTGTAAAGTTTGATGGAGGGCGGATTATGGTGCGGGCTTGTTTTTCAGGGGTTGGGCTTGGCCGCTTAGTTCCAGTAAGGGGAACTCTTAAGGCATTAGCACACCAAGACATTTTGGACAATTTCATGCTCCCAACTTTGTGGGAACAGTTTGGGGGTGACCCCTTCCTGTTCCAACATGACTGCAGACCAGTGCACAAAGCAAGGTCCATAAAGACATGGATGAGCAAGTTTGGGGTGAATGAACTTGACTGACCTGCACAGAGTCCTGACCTCAACCCGATAGAACACCTTTGGGATGAATTAGAGCATAGACTGTGAGCCAGGCCTTCTCGTCCAAAATCAGTACCTAACCTCACAAATGTGCTTCTGAAATAATGGTCAAACATTCCCATAGACACACTCCTAAACCTTGTGGACAACCTTTCCACCTTTCCAGAAGAGTTGAAGCTGTTATAGCTGCAAAATGGTGGGCCAACTCAATATTGAACCCTATGGAATAAGACTGGGATGCCATTAAATTTCACGTGCGTGTAAAGGCAGGTGTCCCAATATTTTTGGCAATATAGTGTGTGTATGTATATATCTATATATATATAATAATGTATCATTTATGGTTTAATCATTAGAATTTTATTTTTTTTAAATTAAAAGGAACATATATAAAGATATTTCTAGCTCATAGTAATGGCTTGTATATGACCAATTCATGTCTAATTTAGGATGCTAGAGGACAACTGTGTTTCTATCTGCTCCCACAAATCAAATCAATACTATCTTGTATAGTATTTCATTGGTCAGACATCAATTTTTACAATCATTTTGGGAACTGAGATGCTTTTAGCAAAGATTTTCCCTTATAGATCAAAAGTGCCTAAGTGTTGTTTAGGTTTGTTTTAGCGCCATATTTTATTTTTATATTACTGTATCCCTTTGCGTGTAGAAGCAAACACAGAAACTGTAAATCTTTGAAATATCTTATAGGTGATTTTTATATTACTGAACAGAGAACAACATTTGATTTATTTTTAAAACCTTTTTCAAGCTCATAAAGAAAACTCTAAAATTGACAGATATGTCTAGACATTTTGTCTTCCTTGTTAAAAGTTATGTGAATGTGGGTTGATACTTGATGCAAATAGTGCCTGGGACACAATTGATGATGAATCAATGAAACCTAGAGTTGTACCAAATTAGTACTCCTGGCCATGAAAAAGTCCCCAATTGGTGCAGATGCACACCTGAGAACATCTTATATACCCACGGGGATAGACCGTGGAATAAGACATGACCATGTGGATGAAGGATTAACTGACCTTTGTTAGCCCAGATGTTAAGTAGCCCATTGTATTCTTAAAACATACTATGCAGAACAGAGATACAACACACAATTAATAAGTATTGCAATCTATTAATAATAAAAAGTATACTGTAGTTTCAAATTATAGTCAGAACATTGTATTTCAACAGTCTCTTTAGTAATGTGTCACAGGATTAATAGCTGCATGATCTGTGCTGGTACCATTAAAATCTCAAATTTAAATCTAAACGAAAAATGCTAATCGACAAAAAGCACAAATTTTAATTACAAATCTGCATATCACACAGGATTCATCGTTGTGATATGAAGATTTAAAAACATGTTTTTAACCTGTGTGCTGGCCATTCTTTGTTTATATGCTGATCCAATGTCCCTATTTGGCTCTATTTGTGGCGCGCCGGGGGTTTATACTTACGTAGACAGAAGCACCTCCTCCATTTAAGGGGGAATGGGTGACAGAAATGTATCATTTATTCAATTTAGAAAAATTTACTCATCAACATAGGGGTACGCCACAGAAATTTGTAAACGTTTGGGGAAAATGGATATCTTGTCTGTATTATTCTATACCTCTATGCATTCATTCATCTACACGACTTTATTTATTTTTTCCAACTTACTTTTAAAATCTAGGGGTCTATTCACGAAGCAGCCGAAGGATGTAGCCGTAGCTTCGGCTGATCCTTCGGCTAGCTTCACTATAGCCCGTACAGCTCCCGAAGTTGGCCGAACGGCTCAGTCGAGTCGAAGGCATATGCTTCGGCTCGATTGAGCCGAGGTGAAAGCCAAAGCTGGCCGGCCGACAGCCTGCTTCTGACAGCTGGACGGAGCCAGCCGTGATCTTACGGCTGTCTCCGGCCACTTGCAGAGAGATCAGGGCTCCTGGTTACCAGCTAACCAGGGACACTGGTCTCCAGACAGCCCAACTCTCCCGGGAGTCTCCCGTTCCCGGCCGTCCAGGAGAGAAACACTGCATTATCTTTTTTTTTTATTCTGACTTGGAGCCGTTGGCTGTCATCAGAGTAAAAAAAATAATTCACCATAGGAATGCATTGCTATATTCCTATTGGCTATTGCAATTTGCAATAGCCAATAGCAAACTAGCGATTGCACCCGCCCGCTGCTGCTATCAATCAGCAGAGGGGACCTGCATTTTTCCATCAGGGGCAAGCAGCAGAGGGCAGGAACAATAGCTAGTTTGCTATTGGCTATTACACGTTGAAATAGCCAATAGGAATCTAGCAATGCATTCCTATGGCCAAAATGTATTTATTTTTCTATTCTGACACGGCTCCGTGTCAGAATAAAGAAAAAAAAGAAAAAAGCAGTGTTTCTCTCCTTGACGCCGGGAGAGTTTTTTTTCTTCTTTTTTTGGACGGCAGCAGAACCGCTGGACAATACTTTTTAAACTATTATTCTGTTCTGCTCGAGCAGAACACTCAAGCCGAATGCTGCTCAGCAGCATTCGGCTATTCACTCACTGCTGTTTGGCATCTATAAGAATAGACTGAACAGCAGCGAGTAGCCTGCCGGAGGTTCGTCTTAGTCGATCCAGATGTTGCATCGGCTAGGTCGAACTCCTTCTGCACTTCGGGTCGGCTGACCTGAAGCCACCCGATGTACGGCTGATTTCAGCCGATATACGGCTGAAATCAGCCGTACCAGCCTGAAGTGAATAGCCGAACAGCGTTCGGCTCACTTTGCTTTAGGTCGGTCATTCACTCGGCTGCCTACGGCAGCTTAGTGAATAGACCCCATATTTAATTTTTCTGATATACATTATATTGTATAGTGATTCCAGTTTTTTTACTTGTTCATTCAGCCCTAACTAAGACACATAGAAAAGATGACAATCACAATTTTAATCTGCTTGCTATATTTGTACTAGCATATGTTATTGCAGGTGAATCTGAAACCTACCCCTTGAGCAATATCCTGCCTTAATAAAACTATATCCCTGTCTTATGATAAATTGACATACATTTTCTATAAATTATCTATAGTTTTCATAACTCTCATACTTCCTGAACTTTAAGAGATATTTGTGTTGCTTTCAAAATAACAGTCTCTAACCGAAGCCTAATTTGACATCTACAGTGCTCTGCAAACTAGATATCCAATTAGGTTTTCTGTGACAAATTTTAGTGTTTGTCATGTACCGTAAAGAGGGCCGAAATTTCCATTGCTTTTACTCCTAGTGGTGGTAATTTGCTGTCAGGCCTGTAAAAATGTGTAAAAGAGAAAACCCCAGAGAGAACAGGTATTTAACCAGTTGCCGTCCGCCCGTTGTAAAAAAACCGACGGACGGCACTGCTGCATTGGCGGGTTGCCGTCTCCAGACGACATTTTTTTCTGCACGCGCGCCCCCTAGCGGGCGAGCACGGGCGGAAAAGACCCATGCAATGCAAACACCCGTTACCGGAGCCGCCGATCGTCTATATGTGCTCGTCACCCCGTCTTTTATATTTTACCAGAAAATTGGGTAATAATAAATGTTTTATCATTTAATATAGGGAAACAGTTTTTTTTTTTTTAATTTCGGTAATTTTTGCTTAATATAGAAAAAATATGCTGTACGCAGTACAGCGTTGCATGACGGAATAAATGTCAGTCAAAGTACCGCAGCGCTGAATACTGAAAAATGGCCTGGATGGGAAGGGGGTTTAACACCGTGGATGTCAACTGGTTAATAAGTCTACAAATAAGGACAACTTCCTGTGCAATAACCAAAGTATGTTTATATTTCCAAGTCTCAAGAACAATAGTTAATGTATAATCTACAGAGAAAATAATCTGAATGTTTAAAGTGTATTTCCACTTTTGCAGTCAAATTTGAAAAAAATCCTCTCTATATTTGTAATGTGTTTTTATACACACAGCATAATAAAAAATAGTTTTAAAAAAATATTTCTTACCTTTTATATTTTTGGTTGTAACACACAACAGCTGATTCTGGGCTTTTCTAAGCACCTTCACAAATTTGAGGATTGTGTTTCTCACAGAAGCAGAAGCAAGTAGAAAATATGACCTTTCAGAAGCTGGAAACCCAAACCAAAGTAAATTTAAACTGCATTTTTATGCTCTGTGAATCGGAACATTTAACAAATATAAAATAGGTGTAATTCTAAGTTGGCTATGAAAATGGAAATACACTTTAAAAACTGGAGAAAAAAAACGTAAGATTGTATCATACTTACCAGTAATTTTCCTTTCCTGGTGCCTATCCATGGCAGCATACTTATCATTGGTATGCTGCCATGAAGGCACCAGGAACGTGTGTTTTGTTGTTTTTGGCAACAAATTGCATAGGGGTGGGTTTGAGGGTTAAAACATATCTAAAGCCCAAACCTTTTTCCCTTAGATTTGGATCAAGGAAGAAAGAGACCCCTACAGGTTATTTCTAGCTGGCTTTGCCTCTGTTGGGGGATATTCATTTCAAATATGTTATCACTGGGACAAAATATCAGTGAAAATCTTCTAATGTGGATACTTGTTTTGGTGACAACTGTCTAAAAGTGGATTTCCACTCACTTCCTGTTGTTTCTTTGAAACAGGAAAATAAAATCAATATTGCTAACAGGACGCAGGCCAAAAAATCAAATACCTGTTTTAAAATATACAGTAGGTTAACCCAATACTTTCTTTTAGTTTTGGACAGAATGTGGATGGGTTGGAATCACTGTCAGGATTTTATTGATGTCTGTGTCGCAGCTGGGTAGTTCTTACTATTGGCCCTGTTCCACCCAGTGAGAAGGGGATGTGTCATCAGAGTATATGACAATGGGAGATGTTGTACCCTGTCTATAAATAATATTAGAGTTAACAACTTATTAGATTACCATGGCTAAACACATGGTTACTGCTTAGATAACTTTGTCTTAAAAACACAAAGTTAGAGAACCATGATTATGTAATTGAAGGTTTGAACAGACATTTCATATCAATAAATCATCTACTAATATAATATAAGAAGTAAGAGATTTCCTGCTCATAAGCACTTTGCTCAAATTTAAGTAGGGTTGGATCATTTTAGAGTGTAGGAAAATGTTTCTAACTGCTCTGTTAAGCTAATTGGATTCATAATAATATGCAATAAAGTTAAGAGACGTCTAATAAGGGTTCAAAGAAAATCTATTAATGATTTTTCTGTTGATTGATTTGGCTATATTTTATGGCCTATCAATCATCCACATTCAATATCCTCTTTCAAAAAAATGTTCCTTAAGTTGTCTTGTCTGACACTCTGAAAAAGTGACTTACATTATTTAGAGACATTCGATTTTGATTTCAAGAGTTAAATAAAATAAAGTCAAAAAGATTTTGCCCTGGGTCCACCAAAAGAGGATAAGAATATACTAATAAAGTTTTCTTTATGTAATTCCAAGTGTTATTGAGCAAAAATCACCTTTATAAAGTAAATCTAAACAGAAGAAGCCTATGGCTCCTCTGCCCTCAGTATTCTCCCCCACAACCAGGAAGTTTAGGAGAACTTAGGATAGCTACATGGACCAGCGGTGGTGACAAGTCTTTACAGGTAAGTGTGGGGTGGGACAGGGAGACACAATGCATTAATGTAAAAAACGCCCAGCCTTTAGTACTTCTTTAGGACTATGAGCTAGAATAATGACTTGTCTGAGCCACATAGAAATGGTGAAATGAGAAGCTGGTTCCCTTTTGAAGACACTATCAGGAATAACCAAGAGGGAGTTAGTCTTCCTAATGGAGCCAGTGGCTGCAAGGTAGACAAAGAAAGAACAAACTACATCCACACAATTATGAAAAATCTGTTTGATACAATGGAGATGCACAGAGGGCTGGAAGCACAATGTCCTGGTTGAGGTGAAAAGCCATACCATGTTTGGAACAAAAGAAGCTATATGCCTCAACACCACCTTGATCCTTGTGTAAGTCCAGGAAAGGTTCTTTTTAGGAAAAAGCCACCAGTTCAGACATACACTTTGTAGAGGTGATGGCAACCACCGTGTGAGTGGAAAGGGCATATCCCTGATAGGTTCAGATAGCCTAGAGAAGCAGATTCAAATCTCACCACATCACATGAAGGACCACAAGGAAAACTACATGAAAGACACCCTTTATAAGGGTCTTAATTAAAGAATGAGAGGCTTCTGGTCTTTGCCATTATATTACAAGCACATGCCATATAGTTCGTCGGGACCTGTGCAGACTGCTCAACAGGAGGCCTTACAGATAGCCTGCAATGGGTATGCCCTGGGCACATAACAAGGTAAGCACAAAGGCAAGAACCTTAGTGAATGCAAGGAGTGTGAAAAACAAGACCGAATGACAGGACCATGAACTGAAAGTGGTGACACAGGTAGATTGGAAAAATATAAAGGGTGGAGGAAGTTCAGTGTGAAACTCTAGTTTGTAGCCTGTTCAAACCACCTACCATACCAAGACATTTGAGCAGTCTGTTCTGATATTTGCAAAAGGAAAAAAGCCATCCCATTACAACACACTGGCCTGTAATCCTGGCTGACATCATTGACCAATTATGGTCATGACCAAATGTATTCAATGATGTCCCCCAGGAGGTCCATTGACTTCGAAAGTTTACAGTTTGAAAGCAGGATTGTTGGTTGCTAGGATGCTGGCAGCTGCCTGCACCAAAACAATCACACTGTGTCATTGGTTATTATGATGCAGGCAGCTGGCATTGTCTTAGAAATGATTGGGGGAGACCCCAAGCAAACATTTGTCATTTTAGTGACAGTAGTAAAACCACTAAATTAACAACATCTGACTGCAGCAGATGGAGCTATTGGCATAGGCCGTGGTCAAGGTCAAACCCATGGTCGACCTGAACCCGAAGCTTTACCACTGGATAAAAATAAATTAGGTGTTGTATCGAATTCTACCTAAATAAGCTATTTTTTCTGCTGCAATGCTGCTGCATTTAAGCCAAGCAATAATGTAAAATGAAAAGAAAAAGGAAGAACCCTCGCCCTGCTGAAGGGCATTTTTAGAAATGTATGTTTGCATTGGGACATCTCTCCAGGGCAGTGTCCAGATCCCTATTCCCCTTTGTTTGATAATCCCTTGCCTATTAGTCTTGAAAATGTCCATATTTAATTATCCAGACTCAACCCCCCCAAGAGGTCAGTAGGGTTCACATTTAGGTTTGCAGTTTTTGAGATAGTAGGTCAATAGAATGGGTTCAACCAACAGACCATGGACTGAACCATGGCACATCTGCTTATCCCTACTAACTTGAGAAAAAAGGGATTAGTGTTCCTACCTGGAGATCCGACTAATTATACGCCCTAATTCAGGTTTGCATATTGGCTTATTTAGACAGATCCGTGACCAAACAATCATGTGCAAAGAAAAAGAAGGGGGTTGACTCGTTAAAAGGTAACAAGTCAGTAGCGGTCAACTGAGGGATCCGGACAAGTAGCTAATATGCAAAAAAATAATTTATTAGAAAAATTCATAGAAACAACATACAATAAAGATAACACCTTCAAACCAACTTTCACCATTAAAAAAACTCTTAGGTTACAGACATACATAAACCCTTCACTTTTTGAAAAAAGAACCCCGAAGATATTTGAAATAGAATCTACGGCTGCCTGTCTAAGGGTCGGTTCATTCCCTCCTTGACATTGAAGAAAATCCCTGAGTGTCATTGGACAACAATCGGTTTCCAACTTTATTTTTGGAGACGAATTTTCCAAACCGATATACTTCTCGAGGAAATGGGACATACACCCTCATAACTGGACCACTGGATCAAATTGTTTGGACCTTGAGAAACTCCAATAACGTGAGTGATTGAATTATGTTACATATGTCCGTTTAGGACACTGTCTTGCAAGATAATCCTCACATCACTTTGAAGATAAAGGAAAGTGATTTGGTGTTCAAGGGAATTGTAGTCCAATACAGTGACAGTTCGTCCCTAAACGACCATCTATCTCTCCTGTTCTCCTTAGACAAAGGAACAGTCACATGTTTGATTAATCTTAAGTGATCACAGTTCATTATCGATGAACAGAAGGAATCAATGATTCATGCGGCCAGTGTGCCGGTGACACTAATATCGAATACAAAGGAATTTTCAAGTGTAAAAAGGATCTTTAAGGAAAAGAATCTGTGATCAAACTAAAGAAAAGTACACTCTGTAAACTGAGAACGAGATTTCCTCACTGGTAAACAGTGCACAATACAGGGTTGTTATACAGGGAGCCCAGTTGGAAGATAACAGGCAGAAGCACTTAACACTTTCTCTTTGTATCAGAGGGTCTTTAGGGTAAATTGTTTACGAGGATCGATCCGCAACTATTTATGTATGTCTGTAACCTAAGAGTTTTTTTAATGGTGAAAGTTGGTTTGAAGGTGTTATCTTTATTGTATGTTGTTTCTATGAATTTTTCTAATAAATTATTTTTTTGCATATTAGCTACTTGTCCGGATCCCTCAGTTGACCGCTACTGACTTGTTACCTTTTAACGAGTCAACCCCCTTCTTTTTCTTAAGCTGACCATAATTTAAACTTAGAAAGGGTTAACTGCAATCCGGAACTAAAACCAATGAACCGGAAAGCAAATGGGATGCACACTTGAGTACTTAAGAGCAAACCTCCCAGCCCATAACCCATGTCCTGACGAAGCCCCGTAATATGAGAGGGGCGAAACGCGTCGACAGATGGTGATCAGACGAAAAGACATCATCCTCTAGACGGATCTCTTACCTCAAACCCTTCACTTTTTGAAAAAAGAACCCCGAAGATATTTGAAATAGAATCTACGGCTGCCTGTCTAAGGGTCGGTTCATTCCCTCCTTGACATTGAAGAAAATCTCTGAGTGTCATTGGACAACAATCGGTTTCCAACTTTATTTTTGGAGACGAATTTTCCAAACCGATATACTTCTCGAGGAAATGGGACATACACCCTCATAACTGGACCACTGGATCAAATTGTTTGGACCTTGAGAAACTCCAATAACGTGAGTGATTGAATTATGTTACATATGTCCGTTTAGGACACTGTCTTGCAAGATAATCCTCACATCACTTTGAAGATAAAGGAAAGTGATTTGGTGTTCAAGGGAATTGTAGTCCAATACAGTGACAGTTCGTCCCTAAACGACCATCTATCTCTCCTGTTCTCCTTAGACAAAGGAACAGTCACATGTTTGATTAATCTTAAGTGATCACAGTTCATTATCTATGAACAGAAGGAATCAATGATTCATGCGGCCAGTGTGCCGGTGACACTAATATCAAATACAAAGGAATTTTCAAGTGTAAAAAGGATCTTTAAGGAAAAGAATCTGTGATCAAACTAAAGAAAAGCACACCCTGTAAACTGAGAACGAGATTTCCTCACTGGTAAACAGTGCACAATACAGGGTTGTTATACAGGGAGCCCAGTTGGAAGATAACAGGCAGAAGCACTTAACACTTTCTCTTTGTATCAGAGGGTCTTTAGGGTAAATTGTTTACGAGGATCGATCCGCAACTATTTATGTATGTCTGTAACCTAAGAGTTTTTTTAATGGTGAAAGTTGGTTTGAAGGTGTTATCTTTATTGTATGTTGTTTCTATGAATTTTTCTAATAAATTATTTTTTTGCATATTAGCTACTTGTCCGGATCCCTCAGTTGACCGCTACTGACTTGTTACCTTTTAACGAGTCAACCCCCTTCTTTTTCTTATCCCTACTAACCCCTAAGCCTCTGTGCTGCATTACTAACCTACCCACATCATCTTATTTTTATGGTAAACATTACAACACATATCAAAATAATATATCATCAAGGACTACTTTGTTGAACCCCCAACCCGTAAGGAACAACAAAGAATATAATATACATGAATATATTGTATTCTGCAGATGGATATAAAACAATGTTCTTTACATAAATTTAGGCAAAATGCTAAATAATCATATGCTTATGAATAATGTTCTATCAGTAAACACAGATGCATGTAATTTATATAGTGTATGTGAAGAAACAGTGTAAATAAAAGACCCTTCACTGTTTTATTCATAATTTTGCACTAAAGAATGCCGCTAATTAAGGTTGTGATAATACTACAAATGTGAGATCATCATTTCATTTTCCTCTTGGATAAATCTTAATCACCGTTCAGCACCACACTGATGAAATTGTAATCTCATAATGTCTGGAAAATGATGCCTGTATAGTCTGCATAAAGATAAGTGGAATAGCATTAGCAGTCTTTTGAGATAAAGATAATGAAACATTGTTCACTCCACATGGAAATCAGACAGTTACCAATGGACTAGATTTTGTTGCATGGACAGAGCACTGACCAAGGGTTAAAGTCCTACCACAGCCAAACCTTTTTTGTCAGTTTTTCATGAAGGGGTTAAACCCCTCTTGGGTTTTAGTTGCTGCTTGTGTCTGTATCTTGGATAACACTAAATCCAGGACTAGAATTCACAAGACAACACTCTTTCTTACTACAGAGCAATGAAATGAGCAGTCCATGCTTTAACTAATCAGCTTTAGTGATATATTAAGCTTCTGGGATGCCTCTCAAATTTGGAAGACTGAGAGAAAGCAGATGAGGAATTGCTTTCAGCATTATAAGACCAAGGGTGCTGTCAGGGGTTTTACCATGGAAAAAATTTCACCATGACCCTCAAAACTTAGAAGTCTGCAGTGATGTCTGCAGGTGTGGCCCTCCCATTGAGATAGATGTAACCTAAGAGATAAATCTGAGACTGCTCTTTTTGTGTAACATGTCATCTGCTATCAGTTGACAATAATAACAGGCAACTAAGAGCCCAATCATTGAATTAAGAGTCTAAGCACCAAGCTTTTCAGTGGTGGCAGTGGTGAGATTATTTTAGGTCATGAGATTAAGCACTACAATCTCACTGATTGAGAGATTAACCCCCATTTACTGATATGTCTTACTCTGCCACCCAGACAGAAAGTAATAGAAAATCATCTCAATGAGAACACAGACAACAAAATAATTGTTACAGAGTTTGTACCCCCTCTCCACTATACTAGTAAAATAAATGATTGGATTGCTGTCTTTATCACTTTTGAATGATTTCTCATCACTTTCTGTCCCTGTGACATCCATCAAATAGACTGAGGGGAAATACCCACAACAAGAATAAGTTTGACTGGTTGACATGATTTTCAGTAAAATTGTGGGCTATTTCAGATTAAAGATGAACTGACCTTTATGGCTTGTGTCTATGGGCTTTGAACTTGTGTTGATTGGCAAATGCAACCTTCTTTCAGGTGCATTCCTCTTGCATTTGAAATCACCTTAAAGATTTTTCTGAGGTAATTCAGAGCTCAGAGCATTTGACCTGCAAATTACCTTCTTTCCACCAGCATTTGACCTACTTCTAAGCTCTTCATCAACTTGCTTCAAGCTACGTTTGCATTCCTATTAACTTGTATAGTGAAAGAAGCAGTACTGACATAAACAATTGCCCATCGATACATGTCCTTAAATTATACATGAACCTACTATATAATGACTACCCTAGATCATCAGTTGCCTTTTACAGTGAGCTAAAAAGCTAGGAAAAGGACAGAAGTTAGTCGGAAAGACAAACGCACGTAGCTCAATGGTAAGAGTTTTCTGCTATGATTAAATATCGTTAGCAGCAGCAGCAGAAACAGCAGCACTACCTAATGATAACTGTATTGTAGGTGGATTTCACAAATTCTCTTTCCAAGGGTAGGATTGGCTGGGCAGAATATTGCCATATGCAAACAGACCAACTGGGGATAGGTAGGAATAATTTCAGGATTTAAACAGGAACAGAATTTTGAGATTCCTGAGACAAATCCTGCTAATAGTGGATCCAGCAAAAACCTTAGAAAAATGGTAATGCTGTTATCAGCAACAAAGTTTGTTAAAATCCTTGCGATGTACATAGATCACACAGAGACAATTGTTTTTTTTCCTCAACAAAATTGGAATTACTTTTATACTTACTGCTTTTATTGACTTCACATGATGATTCATTCACATATGCCTAAAATAAATTTGAAAAAAGTAAATTTTTCAAGGACTACTAAGAACAGTAATAATAATAATAATAATATTGGAGATGGTGTTAATGAAAAGTGAAACATTTGGACCCCTAATCGTAAAAGAATACACTAAATATTCTACTGGAATTTGAATTTGAATAAGTGTGTTCATCCAATACATCAAAATATTCTCTATATGACATAGCCCTTTGAATCTATTTTGTATGTTATTCGGGACAATTGGCAGTGGTATGACTTATTTAGGGATGTTCAGATATCAGTTCAGATACCAGTGACGATACTTGGCATTTTCACGAGCACTACCAGGGTTGCAGCGGTTGTAGCTGTGACAGGGCCCTGGCGCTCCACCACTGTCCTGAAATCATTAGTCTGTACTGTTTTAGAAAAACTGTCACGTGACAATAAACAAAAATGTATCAGTACATGGACTGTACATGAGTACTTGGACAAGTATCAGTATTTGTACTTGAATAATTGGTATCGGTGCATATATATATATTTAAAAAAAATGTATACATTAAAACAGGGATGCACAAATCCCAGGAGCTCTGTGTGATCCTTACAAATGACAAATGACTCAGAACTTTTGAGTTTTTCTCTAGTCTAGTCTTGGAGCTGGAAAAGTATCTGTACTTGTACTTGTACTTGTACCGAGTACGGTACTTGGTATCTGAACATCCCTAACATATATGGTTGAAAAATCCTTGTTATGGCATAGTGCCTTTTGGTAACCAGTAGTTATGTCAAATCTATGTTTGTTTAACCTTGATTTCAGCATCTGAATTGTTTGTCCAATATAGCACAATCTACGCATACATTCAAGCATATATATTTCTAAGTCTGAATTATACTCCAGATAATCTATAATGGACTAAATATCCCCATTGGAAGACACCTCTGTTATACCCTCCTTTATGCTAACACAGCATAAGCAGTTTCATCTCTTGCACTTAGAAGTGGATCAGTGGATGGATACACAAATATTCTTGTTACTTTTAACAGTTGTTTTTTCCTTTACTTTCACCAGAACAGTTCATTTTAGAAACGTTGTCTTTGTCATTACATTACCTATTGTTTTTGATTGTATAAATATAACATTATTTTTTTTAGGAATATTTATTTAAATTTGATTCTAACATAGTAACATAGTAACATAGTAACATAGTATTTGAGGTTGAATAAAGACATAAGTCCATCAAGTCCAACCTGTTGTGTGTGTGTGTGTGTGTGTGTGTGTGTATAGTCCATGATTGTTCTCATTCTTAAGAGTACCTGTACCCTTGTACATTTCGGTCTCTCAGAAAGTCATCCAAAAGCCACTTGAATGATTCCATATTAATTGCGGAAATTACCGCTTGAGGCAGTGAGTTCCAGACCCTAGCCGCGCGAACTGAGAAGAACCCCCTTCGCCCCTTGTGTTCGAATTTTTTTTCTACCCGTTTTGGGTGGTGTCCTCTAGTCTTTGCTGCGGAATTAATCTCAAAGAGTTTGTTGCTAATGTTGCTATGACTATGGAACATTTTGTACATGAAAATCATGTCCCCCCTTAATCTCCTTGCTTCCAACGTAAACATGTTTAAATGTAGTAGCCGTGTCTCATAGCTCTGGTCCTCCATCCCCTTTATGAGTTTGGTCGCCCTCCGCTGGACTTTTTCCAGTTCAAGGACATCCTTTCTGTGGACCGGTGCCCAAAACTGCACCGCATACTCCAGGTGGGGCCGAACCATTGATGTGTAAAGTGGCATAACTATAGACCTATCCCTGCAAAATATTCCCTTCTTGATGCAGGACAAGATTCTACTAGCTTTGCTTACAGCAACCTGGCACTGTAATCTATTATTCAGTTTATGGTCTACAATGACCCCCAAATCTTTCTCCATTTCCGACTTCCCTAGCGGCATACCTATAATTGTATAACCCATTTGCCTATTATTCCTCCCAAAGTGCATAACTTTGCATTTATCGACATTAAACCTCATCTGCCACATAGTTGCCCATTCCCCCTATTTTATCCAGGTCCTCCTGCAATGTTATACTATCTTGGTCTGTTTCTATTACCCTCCCAATTTTGGTATCGTCAGCAAACACTGAGATATCGCTGTGTACTCCGTCCCCGATGTCGTTAATAAACTGGTTGAAAAGCATGGGTCCCAGCACAGAACCCTGAGGCACACCGCTAATGACACTAGCCCAGCCTGAAAGGGCACCATTTATTGATACTCTCTGTACTCGTTCCCTTAGCCAGTTCTCTATCCATGTACACACCCTTCCATCTATGCCTATAGCTCTCAGCTTGTATAGTAAGCGTTTATGAGGTACCGTATCAAAAGCCTTAGCAAAATCCAGATATACCACATCCACAGACCTCCCTCCATCCAGATCTCTACTTACCCCATCATCTCTACTTACCCCCTCATTTTCTCATATTCTGTAATATCATATACCAATATTTATTTATTATTGTTTTAACCACCTCAGTACCAAGCATTTTTGATACTCGGTCGCATTTTTGAAACTCGGTCGGTTTTGAGACATATAAAGCTTTCTTTTGCTGTTTTTTTTATTTTTTTACTATATATAAGGAAAACTCAATTTTCTTTTTAAATACAGTTTTTCTTATGTTGTGTTGTAAAAGTTATAAAATAAATACATCTTTCTTCTTATGTTTAGGCCATAATGTATTCTAGTACATTTATTTGATAGAAACATGCAAATAAGTCTATATTAAGTAGTCTGTAGGAAAGTTATAGAGTCTACAAAGTATGGTATATGTTTGAAATATATGACATTTCGTAGTCCTGATGTTTTGACTGCTTATCACATTTCTTAAAGCCCTAAAATGCCAGGATAGCATGAACAGCCCTAAAATGACCCCTTTTTGCAAAGTAGACATCCCAATGTATTAAATAAATATTTTTCAGATTTCATTTTTGCCACAATTTTTTTAGCAAATGAAGAATGTTAATAAAATGTAATTTGTATCACAAAAACCTGTTATTTGAATGAAATAATTCTAACACAAAACATGTGAATACTTAGAATGACACCCCAAACACATTCTACTACTCCTCCTGAGTATACAAATATCACATGTCTAAAAATGATGCATTTTATTTTCTACCTATCACATTTTTGGAGGTCCTACATCAAGGAGCACCAACCATCAGGCTTCATAGGAGCATAAATTAGGTATCTTATTTTCTGGCTACCAATCATGTATTTGGAGGTCCTGAAGTTCCAAGACATAGAAACACCAGCAAAATGACCATATTTTGGAAAGCAGACACCCCAAGGTATTTGTAAAGAGGCATGGTGAGTCTTTTGAGGATTTCATTTTTTGCCACAAGTTTTTGGAAAATTAACAAAGAAAATAAAAAAAATATTTTTTACACACAGTTGTCATGTTAATTAGATATTTCTCAGAAATAGCATGAGAATAGTTAGAACTACATTCAAAAACACATTTTGCTACTGCTCCAGAGTATGAAGATACCACATGTTTGAGAATTTTTCAGAGCCTAGCTTCATAGAGAGGCCAAAAATCCAAGGGGTACCTTCAGGCTTTCAGTAGATAGACACATGACTTCCTGCCTATCTATCGCATTTTTGGGGACCCTGAAGTGCCAGGTCAGACAGAGGCACATTTTGGAAATCATATACCACAAACTATTTCATAAGCGGTATGGTGAGTCTTTTGAAGATCTTATTTTGTTTCCAAAAATTCTTGAAACTGAAGAAAGAGAATGAAAAAGAAATTTTCCTTCTGGATAGTGTCTATCTAATCTTTGATACAAAAACTGAGTCTCCCTCTCACGCTCAATATTATTAGCAGCATTCACCTCAATCCTCAATCTCTTAAATTGACCAAAAGGGGCATTCATTTTATGTGGTTTAAAATGGGTGGAAATGCAAATAATGATTGGTATCAGCAGTCTTAAAAAAAAGTATTAGTAGATATTGTTTTATCTGGTGTCCCAGTGAGGGAAATATTCAAAAAATGTAGTTGTGGTTTTATTGCTTGTGACTGAAAAATTGCAGACTCCAAATGTTATTATTTAAGAATATAACAAACAAACCTCTCCATGAAAGGGAATACCTATCTTCATATACAAATAATGTAATTTTTAAAGTGATAGTATAGGTGAAAGAAACCTAGTACCCAAGGATGCTGATTTTAAAGCTTTAGCAAAGCTTGGTACAAACCTCATTCAGACAGGGGTGTAGCATGTGGGGGACAGGGAGGACGGTTGCCCCAGGTGCCAAATTTTTAGGGGTGCTGGGGGCAGCCAGCCCTCTTGTACTGGGCCCCATCGAGTCAGCAGGGAGGTTAGGGCTTGGGTTGGAAGCGCCACTGTTCTGCAGCTCTCACCTCTCCACTGGAAACCAGCTGCATGTTGTGGTCAGTGTCCCCTCTGATCCCCACTGCTCTCCCCCACCTGTATCATCAGAGGCAGTGGGGATAAGAGGGGACACAGAGCCAATTCACCGCCAGCACCCAGCGGGGTGAAAAGAGCATTGACAAGTGGAGTCAGAATGCTGAGCAGGAAAATAAATTTGGCACAAGATGTATCATCATTACAAGAAGACAGATGAAACAAAGGGGTAGACAGATGAGGTTCAACACTGAAAAATATAAAGTAATTCATTTGGACACTAAAAATATGCAAGCAAAATACTTAATACAGGGGTTGAGTACCTCAATTATGAGAACCATTACAAAAATGACATGTATTTGCTCTAGAGAAGAGGCACGTAAGGGGTATATAATCACAATGTATAAATACAGTATTTCAAAGGTGATTATATAAACTATTTTAACTTCTTTACTCCTTTGCCCCTAAAGAATACAGATGTGGCCATGATTTAAGATTGGATAAAAATAAGTTTAATCTTAAATTAGAAAGGGGTTCTATACTGTTAGAGCCAAGTAACATGTTTTGATGCATTTCATAATGTGACCATTATGGCGCATTGGTGTGAACAGGACCTAAATGTTTGCTAGTAAAATTTTAAGAAAATCAGTTTAAGTATAACTCACAAACATACACAATGTTCTTCAACCATCTGACAGTTTTTCTGTGCCAACATACATCGAGTCAGAACTTTTACAGCCTTGACAAGTTTGTGTGTTTTTTTTTTTTCATGGAGCAGTATTAGAATATACCTTTGTTTAATACAATTCATAACTGAGAGAAGCACAATATTTTCAAACTGTATTCAGTAAAATCATCAAGTTCAGACTTAACTTTAACATGAACATCTATTGTGAATCATATTCTTTCTTCCACTCCCTTGTGAACAGCCATTGAATGTGACCTTGATTTTGACAGCCTGTTTGCTGCTTGCTTTTAAATGTATTGTAATCATATGTCAGTTTGTGAAATGCATGGGTATCTTGATTTTTTTCTGCTATATAAAACAATATATGACGCTTGTGAAATGTTCATATCAAGGCAATTGTTTGATAATGAGTTAGTGGTATTATGAACATTTACATTATTCTACTAGAGTCTTTGAATAGTATGCAGCCTTGTCTAGCAGTACTGACCTTTCTGCATCAAGTACATGTTAAGGGAGAATGCTGTACAAAACATAAAACTATAAATGTGTACAGTGAAATCGAATTTGCCTACATCCATTATTCTTATTTACAAACAGAAAATGAATGCAGCCACCGCAGTGCTGCAAAGTCATCAAGTACATATTAAGGGAGAAATGTGGTACAAAAGTATACATTTGTACAGGAAAGAGGATTTTTCCTCCATCCATTGTTATTTACAAAAAGAAAATGAATGCAGCCACCACACCGGTAAGCTGTAATATATTAAATGGTTGCTCTTGGGTCTAGAGATGCTTTGACACCTATTTTGTACAGAAATGTGAAAAAAGCTCAGGCTTTTACTATGTTTTGTTAATACCTGTCATGTATCAGCATTAGGCAGGTATTTCAAAAGAAAGGGTAAAGGGACCTCCTCTACAAAAACACCAATGCTTGGTGAAGGTACACCAGGCTGTTCCAAATCCTCAGTCCCCAAGTGGTGGTGAGGTTTTCTTGTGGAGTTATTTACAATTAGGATTCCTTTTTACCTATTTCATGTTCCCAAATTGCAAAACAAAATCTGCAGCAGAGGATTCATTACAAATTTATTCAGAACACTGTCAAAGAATGTTTTATAATTTAATTCCTTTATTCTTGCCGGTACCATTGCTATTTGACAAGTTATGCTGCAATTGTCCTATTATCAGCAAATGCAGTCTATATGCTTGGTACACCAGGTTAGCAACTTTGATGGTTAGGTCACCTATTTATTACACAAAATAAGAGATCTGATTTGCCTGATCTGGGCTATCAATCTTCATAATTTTCTACCTGACCGACTGGGTTACATAGCTATCACATTCTTGGTTTACACTTGAATTTTTCTTTATAGGTAGCCATACACAAATAGATTCTCATCCAGTCAGTATGCAGCAAATATTCATGAGGTAAAAATCTTGAACAATTAGATGATTGGTCATGTAAAATGTACCAATTGAATTATAACGAAATTCTCAGTTAACAACATACAGTAAACAGTAGATGAGCATGCTGAGTGAAAAGAAGTATTAATTATTTGAAAACTATTTCTCTATTTTTGTAGTTTTACAAAATCTCTTTACATGTCTTCAGTTGGCATACTCTAAAGTTGCTCATCCTTAGAAAACTGCATTAACTTCTTGAAGACCAGGTGTTTAGACCCCCTTCCTGGCCAGACCATTTTT
The DNA here is from genome assembly GCF_000935625.1 of Nanorana parkeri. Classification (NCBI taxonomy): domain Eukaryota; kingdom Metazoa; phylum Chordata; class Amphibia; order Anura; family Dicroglossidae; genus Nanorana; species Nanorana parkeri. Next base: position 721,415 of record NW_017306275.1, read on the forward strand.
CAGTATTCAGCGCTGCAGTACTTTGACTGACATTTATTCCGTCATGCAGCGCTGTATTGAAATACATTTTATACCATTTTTTGGGGACAGATAGAGCTTTCTTTTGATGGTATTTAATCACCACAGAGGTTTTTATTTTTTACTATATTAAGGAAACATTACCGAAAAAAAACAGTTTCCCCTATATTAAATGATAAAACATTTATTATTACCCAATTTTTGGGGAAAATATAAAAGACGGGGTCACATCGGGTAAAAGGGCACCAAACATGTCAACCCCCAAAATTGCGCGCACGAAACTTCAAAAAACGATAATACCCAAAATTGGCCATAGGCGACGCTTTAAAAGCTTTCACCGCTCATCAGTTTAGTGTTATCAGTGATTTATGGCCCTAAAATGATTGCTCTCAATGCGATGTTCACCGCGATATGTACACTTGTGTAGCGCAATTGTCGTTTTCGCGTGCTGGTGCACCGGACGCGTATTTACGTTTATAACTTTTTTTATATGTGACTTTTATTCTTTTTACTTTTTTTATTTATATATTTATTTGTTTGCACTTATTGTTATTGCTATTACATAGTGGGATAACAATCCCCCTATATAATAGCACAGGTACACTGACAGGTCCTCTTTATGGAGACATTAGTGTTCTCTATGACCCCTAATGTCACCTGGGGACCCCAAAAGAAGCTGATGAAGCAGAGATCTGCTTCATCAGCTTCTTTTCTCTGGCTTTAGCAGCCAGATGACTGACAGGTGAATGCGGAAGTGATGTAATACATATCACTTCTGCATTCACAGCCCGGAGGGAGATCAGCTAGGAGCTGATCTCCCTCCCTCTTCCTCCTCACGCCCTCCC
>NW_017306275.1:722879-726158 GCF_000935625.1 Nanorana parkeri
CGGCAGCAGACGAGGGGGGCACACACCAGCACATATACATGATCGGCTGGCTATAGAGCCGCCGATCGGGTATATGTTAAACAGCTGGTAACGGCTGTATGCATTGCAAGGGTTTTTTCTGCCCGTGTGCGCGCGCTGGGGGGCGCGCAAGCACAAAAAAAAGCCGCCTGGAGACGGCAACCCACTAATGCAGCAGTGCTGTTTTTTTTTTTTCAATGGGCGGACGGCAACTGGTTAAAAAATATTGTTTTTAAAGGAGCAGTGAAACAATAAAAATGAAACATTCCTTTAAATATTGTGCCTGGGGGGTCCCCTTAAACTGCCTGTAAAGTAACGCATCTGTACGATGTATAGAACCTGCTGCAGTAAAAATTACATTTATAAAGAAAAAAAATTACATTTAAATTTCCGGTAATTGGTTTTCCCTTAATTTTATAAACAACTGCTTGGGGAGGCAGTCTGTATGAAGAGGCCACAATTTAGGATACTCGGAGCAAGGTTAGAGGTTTTTGGGATAAATTCTGGTGTCACTTTTGTAGACGTTGGATGAAAGTTACAACAGGTGCTTTCAAATTGGGCTTCTAGTGTTGGGGGTGCCTTCACACCGTAACCCTTCAGTTATTCTTGACGAGCCCATCGAACATCGAGCCCATGACTAGTCAGGAACAAAGGTAAAGGTGAGAGCTAGGTGGGAACATTGCTGTTGAGTTATATGATGAGTGCAGATGATAAATAGTTATAAATAGTATTAGCATTATTATGATTATTATTAATAATAACAATAATAATATATAGTAGATAATATTTTTTTCTACTTTGACTATTGAAGGTTCTAAACAGAAGCAAGAAACAATTCCATTATAGTGAAAAAAAAATTATATCCTATAAGAAGATTTTTTTAAATTGATAATAATAATTAAACATTAAAAACATATTTATAGATGTTTTTGTTTTTAGGAGCTTTTCTTCTAGGTTCTTGGATTCATAAAAAGTCTGCTTGTGAACTTGATAAATTCCAATTATGTAATTGAAAGTTTCTAACATAAGAATTTCACACATCAAAACAAAATTCTGTGTACCACAAAATACAATAAAACCCAGCACGGTCAATTGTGTGAGAGAAGTTTATTAAAGTTGAAGGCACTGTTTACTGAAGTTATAACAATATTAGTTCTGAGCTGCCTTGCAGGGCAAATTCCCAGTTGTAATTATTTAAAATATCACATTCCAGGCGCTCGGACAATAATTGATTTATAGAAATGTGAGATCAGAGATCAAACTTAGGTTTGCTAGTAAATGAAGTTAAATCAATCATTGTGTTTTTAATAAATATATATTGTTAGATGATTTGGAGAGAAATGTTTGTTACAGGATTTATATTGAAATAGATTTACTGAGAATAGTATGTTGTGTATTTTTATGCCATATTTAAAGTAATCTAATGCATCAAAACATTTATAAGATAATTTATTTTTGTGGAAACACCCAACCTATATGTAGATATCAATCAGTTATACAAGGAATAGATTTATTTTGCATCCCTTCAGACCATGGAGAAAAATAAAGCTCTGAGTAAGTTTCCTGTATCATCAGTCTACCCGATTCACCCTCTTTGTCCTTTGTGCAAGGTAATAGTTCACAAGCTATTGCCCCAAGAAACACATTCCCCTCTACCCACTTTCTTGTGGTCTGATGTCGTCCACTGTAGTGAACTCGGGCGGTACTACCTATCTACAGTATCTATCTATCTATCTATCTATCTATCTATCTATCTGATTTTTTCTTAATTGTTTTACATTAGTTATACAACATTTTTATTTGGGAATTCTTTTCATGTTATTAATCTCCTTTGGTGTATACAATATACTGCACATGACCCTATATTTATATTTGATGAATATCTAGTTCATCTTTTTTTTACGATAATTTCCTGTTTTTTTACTATAGTTTTCTTTTGGGCCCCAGGAATGCATTTATTAATGCACTCCTGTGACCCCAAACTCAGTATATGTATTGGGCTACTGCCCGCTATATACTGACAGTGCAGAGCCATGCTTCAGAAGCAATGATTCTGACAATATTGTTGGGATCCACCCCACTGCCTTATTGACAGTTGGCTATGGCTCCCTAGAGAATATGGTAGCACACATACAGTGACAGGTCCTCTTTATGCAGGGGCAGCAGAGCCACACACTTCCACGCAACATGCAAGTGATCAGGTGGCTCTATAGCCACCCAAACACTAGTATGTAAACAGCCATCGCTGGCTGTTTAAAATGCTTAAGGTTCAAAAACGCCCACTCGCATTTAAGAGTGACCCTTTCGGCCAGTGTTTGACTCTCAGCATTATCATGTTTCTGTCCTTTCTATCTTTGTTTCAGAGACCATGAGCCTCTCAGTCCTGAAATAAGAAGCTCTAATCTGCTTTTGTGTGTTCTTCAAAAACATTCTTTTTTTTAACATTACACATATTGTTATTTCTACTCTCACCTACAAAGTGGGATTTCTTAGAGCCATTGCCTCTGTGAGGCAAGTGTACCCCTTGCAAGGAACCCCTTTATTTAAAGGTTTGCACAGGGATAAGGTAGTGTTAATGCCTGGCAGGCATTTTAAAATTGCTCCCAGGTTAAATTGAAGTCCCTACCTGCATATACTTTAACTGACAAGCTATGGCCTTACAATAATGAGGGGGAAAAAAAGTAAGCATTAACAAAATTGCAGTTTGTCAGCAACACGTGGCACATCCAAGCATAGCCAGCCTATGCACTTTGGTTTTCCCCCTGCAGCTGTGCCTTCAGTGTGGTGAAACTCACAAAACAAAATGTGACCAGTAAATAAAAACACCCACAACATGAAAAAAGTCCTTTATTAAAAAAATAATAAACAATGTCCCCTGATCGAGCCGAGGCAAGTTACCAGGTAATCAGGGACACCATCTATCATTACACACTGAGAACCCGGCGGGCCACTATGATATCACAACGACCTCTCCGGGTTCTCAGTGTGTAATGACAGATGGCGTCCCTGGTTGCCTGGTAACCAGGGATGCTGATCTGTCATTATTCTCCCGGACGCTCTGGGAGTCTAATAAGGCTCCCGGCCGCCCAGGAGAGAAACATTTTCTCATGTAAAGGTTTACTCACTGCTGCTCGGCATCTATGAGTATAGGCCGAACAGCAGCGAGTAGCCTGCCGGAGGTTCGGCTCAGCCGATCCAGATGTTGGATCGGCTGAGTCGAACTCCTTCTGCACTTCGGGTCGGCCAAACATGCTGAGCATG
>NW_017306275.1:726288-736160 GCF_000935625.1 Nanorana parkeri
GTGCAGGATTGGCGTGGTCGTGTTTCTAGGATCAAAAAACGTGTGAACTTGCTCATGCACATGCGCAGTTGCCTGGAGCACATCCGAACACGGCACTGGTGTGTAAGTACCTTATTTTGGAATACTGTCTTTTACCAGTTTGTAAGTGTTATGTAGAATGTTTGTATGCACAGAAGCATAGCAATAACATATGTATCATATGTATGATTTGCACATGTATGGCAGTAGTAGAAATATGATTCTAGCACTTGCAATTTTTTATTATAGTGGCGTGCAGCCGATGGCGCATATTACACGACACGCGCGCAAGTAAATACATAAAAACGCGCCATGCCTGCGTGAAACCGCGCCATGATGTGCGTGTTCGCTTGGTAAATGCATTTTTGCGGGTTAAAACGCGCACGCAGCCTGCGCGTGTGCGTGTTGGGCTTCGTAAATCAGCCCCTATATCTGTACGTGTGAATGCTTATATAGCAGATCATAACTTAAAATAGGAATTTGGGTAACAGATGCCAGCCAGAAAACTGACCCAGTAAGATAGAGTATATTTGTAATGTGCACTTAAAATGTCGTGTAATATGGAAACCATATACAGTAATGTTGCCAGCTAGAAAATGCAATGAATAATGGGTATAATAGATCTCACTTAAAGTGTTTTTCCACTTTTGCAGTCAAATTTGAGAAAAACCCCTCCATATGTTCATTATACATTCCTGTTCACACTGCATACTGAAAAATAACTTTTAAAAAAAGGTCTTACCTTTTAGATGTTTTGTTAAATCAGGCAAGATGGCAGATTCCAGGTTTTTCCTAGGCCTTTCAGAGTAGTCTTTCTTAATGGAAAGGCTTGGGACTCAAATTTGAGGATTGTGTTTATCTCATCAGATTCATTAACATACAATGGGCTAGCCAACTCAGACCCCTTACCTCTCACAGCCCCTGCTAACATTTCAAAGACATAGAAACAAGAAGAAATTGTAACCCTTAAAACCCGAACCCAATTAAAACCAATTCAAACTGCAAGAACATTTTTTTAGCATATGCTATGTGAATGGGAACATGTAACAAATATAACATAGGTGTTATCCCAATTTGGCTGTAAAAGTGGAAATACACTTTAATTGGAGTAAATTGGGAAATGTACATATATGAAATCAAGTTACATTATTTTTTCTAGACAACATTGGTTATCTGGAACTGGTTTTGAAAAGGACTGTGAAGTCATTATTTGCTTTTTAGACTCTTTTTTTGTGTGAATTATTACAATGAGAAAAGATAGAAAAAGTATAACAAATAAAAGATAATAAGATAAATACATTTATAAAAAGTAAAATATAAATAAAAATTAAAATAATAAAATAAATAAGTACAAAAGTATTTAAAAAATTATAATTTAAATAAAAAAGTGAAAAAATAGAAAAATTATAAAAAACAATTAAAGCCAACCCAGCCACCCCCACCGTTTGGTTGCTATTCTCCATTAAGGGGGGTTTGGCAGGACGCATTGAGGAATCAGTTCTTGGGGCAGCAGAGAGAGTAAATCCACCCCTGTTAGTATTACGGGGCCATAGTGTGGATAGCTACTTTTGAAAAGCTTACAGTGGTGGCTACACACATAGGTACCATGGGGGAACAAAAGTAACTACCCTCCAAGTGATACACAAATAAGCTACATTTTTGTTAATAGTAAAGTTACTTTAATGCATTTTTAAGATTTAACTCCTGAGTTCATTGTCACTTTAATATAAGTGATTTGCATCAACAGCCAAATGTGTATTTTAATGCATATTACAAATATAGTTTTTGCTTAAAAATTCTATACATCAAATGTCATTTTTCTATTGCAAAGAACAACATGTTTACATGATATTGTATACTATTATTTTTTGAACATTTGCAGTTCAGCACAAACTAAAACTCTTAATTGTATCCAATTGTGTGGTTCATAATGGAAGTATTTAAAAGTCTCTAATGACTTCAGACTCATTAATGGGTAGTTTTATACAGAAAAAAGTATTATCAGCATTATTACATGCATTTCAAGACACCACTTTAAATCTGAAACAGTGCATTAATGTGAGTGATTAAAGTAAAGTCATTTTTTTTTTTTTTTTAGTTTTAGATAAAGTAATAGAGGGTTATTACTCCTGACAGCTTTTTTGCCATCTGTGTCCTGTTGGGAAGATTTTTAAAAAAACAGCGTGGGTCCCCCCAATTCTTACCAGGCCCTTTAGGTCCCGTAGGAATTTTAGGGGGGACCCTATGTAATAATTTTAAAAAACAGAGTGCAGTTTGGTATGGAAACATAAAAACTACATATCTTAAATACCATAGTTCCACACCCACAGGGGGTGGGACATCTTTAATGTTTTAAAACGCCCACGCGCCCCCATAAGGGGGCCACCCTTCCATTTAAATACAACATTCGGACGGCAAGTGTTTAAGTGGTCAGCTATGATCAGTGGCTGACAAGCCATTGATTGTAGCCATTAATTCAAAATGTGAACCCCCCTGCCACTACCACAGGCACCGCCACCAATACCACTGGGCACCGGCAAACAGCTCTGTGTTACCGCAGATCTTAGGTGAGAACCTAGATTTTAACACCCCTCCCCCACTTACACACACATAAAGTACACGTGTACTACACACAATTTGATGATGCACATTGTTTGTGTTGCGCATTGCAGTGTTTGATTTGTTTTTTTTAAACGTTTTAAACTACATTTATTCAATACTATGCACAACAGTGTGTTGTGATGTACTGATGAGCACTGTCATTTGCGTTGAAATACAATGTATGCCTGAATCACATTATCACAACACACGAAGGCATCGCACTAGTGCTGCAACTAATCATTATTTTCATTATTAATTAGTTGGCTGATAATTTTTTTGATTAATCGGATAAAAAAAATATAATACCATATTTTATTTAAAATAAAATACACAAAGTGTTACAAACATCGAGGAGTTTACGTCAGAATAAAACTGCATGCACAATTTCTTGCAATCGCACTGCACTGGAATGCATGGCATTGTGGTACCGTGCGTTCCAGTGTGGGCAATCGAACTGCGGGTGGGAAGCGGATTAGACATTTTAATTAGTTTCATGGATTTAAAATAATCTGAATTAAAAACTCCAAGCCAATATAATAAAATAACCAAACTTTGGTAGTAACCCACCAAAATTGGACAAAAAATACAATAATATATAGTTTTTTTAAAGATTTAGCCATGAATTCTGGCCCCAAGAATGATTGCTCTCACTATGGCGCATGTGGCCCCATCACTTCCGGTCCCTGGGCTGTCAGTTCTGGGCTCCTGCAGCACAGCTATAAGCTATTGAAGTGCGATCTGCACTTCAATAGCTTATTTCTAGTGTAAAGGTGACACTGGGGGTCTTTTGGACCTTAAAGAGTACCTGTCACCACCATCTGCTATCACTTGGGGGGGCTTGTAAGCACCCCTATGTGATAGCAGTCAAAGTAAAGTAAAAAAAAAACAGTTTTTAAAATTAAAATTAAATAAAATATCAACTTTTGCCAAACAGGGAGGGAAGGTCTCAACAGGGCTGCACTCTGGTCAACATTTAGATGAAATTATACCAGGGCATGGTCAACTTAAAAGAGTTTCTTTTTTTCTTTACAGCAATATTTAGTACATTAATGTGACACAAAACCCTCAGCTTTTTTCTCTTTCTACACATCTACACAATAAACATTCTCCAAAGCCACATTTATTTATGTTTTAAAATAAAGGGGTCTATTCACGAAGCTGCCGAAGGATCTAGCCGTAGCTTCGGCCGATCCTTCGGCTAGCTTTGGCCCCAGGACCCCTTCGGTTCAGTAGAACCGAAGGGGTGCTGTACGGGCTATTCACTATAGCCCGTACAGCTCCCGAACAAAAAACTTTTAAAAACTATTTTTCTGTTCTGCTCGGTCCCTCTCAGGGACCGAGCAGAACAGCCGAGCCGAATGGCGCTCCGCGGCATTCGGCTATTCACTCACTGCTGTTCGGCATCTATAATAATAGGCCGAACAGCAGTAAGTAGCCTGCCGGAGGTTTGTTTGGCCGACCCGAAGCCATGCGAAGCAAGCCGATGTACGGCTGATTTCAGCCGATATACGTTCGGCCGACCCGAAGTCAGCCATAGCAAGCCGATGTACGGCTGATTTTAGTCGGTGTATGGCTGAAATCAGCCGTACCAGCCTGAAGTGAATAGCCGAACAGTGTTCGGCTCACTTCACTTCAGGTCGGTCATTCACCGCCTACGGCAGCTGAGTGAATAGACCCCAAAGTCTTACTATTTTAATACCTTTAGTAAGTCTGCTGTGCTCGCTCCAGTGTCTCTTCTCTCCAGGCACACTTCCTGTCCCCTATAAAGGGCAGTGCACGTTGATTCTGGTCATGTGCACATGTTTTATTGCCTACAACTCCCATGAGACAGAGAGTAATCATCTCTCACTGTACACAGCTGCCCCCTCCCTCTCTTTACTAAACACACTGTGGCAGTTTCACTGCTTGTAATCTCCTCTGCAATGCTCGGAATGATCAAAACTACTTACAACAAATCTACAACAAACATTAAGTTTACATCAAACTACACAGAAAAACAACTTTATTTAAAATGTAGGAACCATCTCCTCTGTGACTGTGTGACCAGATTCAGCATGTGAGCTGAGACTCAGAAGAAAGTATAAGGCTGATGACAGGTAAGCCAGGAGGAGAGAAATCAAAGAACATTTATTAGTGTGGGAGAGCTAAAGAAATCTCAGCTCCTTGCAGAGTATAGAGGGGAGGATTTGTGGGCGGAGACTGAAAATACACGCCCTCAGCATGTTGTGGTCCTTCATATGAACCAGCACAGATGGTGGCTACTTTTAAGCTCCATAGAGACAATGGAGAATAAAAGTAGCTACCCTCTGGCAGGAAGTTGTGGATGAAGAAAAATAAAACAGATTTTGGACCATTAAGAGCTAAACAATGACAAAATAAGGTACAAAGTAATTTATTATTTATATAATATAAGTTATTTTTATTACTTAATTTTTGAGTTTAGTGTCGCTTTAAAAAGGAAATAATTTCTGCGTTGTATTGAGCATTTATTAGCAGCTTAATGTCTGATGGTTTATTGTTGTGTACAAATGTTTTAGTTGCCTGTTCTGAGGGAAACCATATGTGCCAGTAAGCCTTTTGCTTGATTTTTGGTATATACACAAGCAGCTGTATGGCATCTACACATACATCCATGAATAAAAATCATGTGATTTTATTTCAGCATTCCTGTGCCACCAGGAAATGGCAAGGGTGGCCAGGATGACCCCCCACAGCCCAGTGCTATGTACAGGTTATGTGCAAGCTTATGATGACGTCTTGACTAGTTTTAAAAACTAAAACCTTGCTTTGTGGCTACTTTTTGAGAACTTAAAATGGAAAACTGCAACATGGAAATAGTTGTGCACTGAGTTCAGTTTTAATAGTATTCCTGTCATAGGTCTTCAGGCTCATACATTGACAGCATTGCTGTCATGTTAACAGAAAGGTATATGAAGCAGTCTGACGCTGCTTCCGATACAATAGAAACCAGGTAAAACGCAGAAGGATGATGGATGATGTTGTTGGCAGTGAGTCATGACAAGGTGGAGGGCAATGATAAATAAATAAAACATAACAATGATTGATTAGGAGGAAGCCAATTTCCATAAATAAGTGCTTCTGGGTATTTTATTCAAAGCATTACGTATGTTGTGACTAACAGCACTAAGCTATGAAACACGTACTTGCACAGCTGAATGTCTATTAATGGTATAAATAACTGAAATGCAAAAGCCTTGTTACAATTCATTATTAAACTTACTCAATGGTGTATGTTTATACTTTTTTCTCTTTTTAAAGGATAACTAAATGCAAGAATTTTTTGTATATATACTGTATATTGTAGCTTACCAGCTATGGCTGCATTTGTGTTTGTTTTCACGCTAAGAACATTTGTAATGGTAATCTAGTCAGAAATGCTATGTCCTCACCACTTTCTGTGAGCTGACCTGGAAGCAGAAAACAATCTTACCTTTCTTGTGCAAACTACTAATCCCGCAATGTGATGAAGATGAACAAAGACAAACATCTTTGAAGTACAGCCTGGGTTGCAACCATGGTTCCCTCCATAGATAGAGTGGTGGAGTGAATGTAGCCACCCAGACAGGAGGTGTGTTATTTGTAAAAAAAAAGTCTGAAAAAAAAGGAAGCCAGTGGAGGGATCTAAGTTGTAAGCTGCGTGAACATAAAGTTTCTTAACACATTGCAAACAATAATTGTATATATTCCCTCTAGCCAGACCACATACTGTAAGGACACTTTCATTGGGTACTCTGAATATAGTTTTTTAAGCAACAGTGATTTCTTATATTTTAACACATAGCCTTTTAAAATTCCAGAATAAGTCCTTTTAAAAATCAGTCTAATGCTTACTTCAACATATTATCAAAAGCTGCCTCCTGCAGGTAAAAAAAAAAAAAAAAAAAGTGTCAATGCACTGTAAATTCGGCATACAATGGCCCTGGGGCTTGTTGGCGGTTTGGTGAATTAATCTATTTATTTATTAAAAATTATGGTATTTTTCAATAAATTAGTTAATCCCGTAGACTGGTGTGCAGCCCCAATACTATATTTTACACTAAGAATTTTTTTGCATAGAATGTGGACTCTATCAACAGGGTGAATAACTGTTAAAACATTTGATTATCAACAAGACTGAAAATTATTTTATTTTTAAGACATTGGAGAATTATATGATGTAACTATGATGCTCTGTGTTTAAATTTTTATGGTGGGCACCCTCACCGGGTGGCCCATTAGGTCTATCTCTACTTGTAAACAAATATCTGTTGATTTACTAAAAGACAAAGTATATTTAATGCCAAAACTTGTTTTCCATTTTGGATAGAGTATGGTTAAAGCCCATACCAGTTTGTGTTTATTTTGACATTATATTATTATTTTAGTTTCATTCTTGGATGTTGTTACTATTGGATGATGATATCATGGAGTTTGACAATTATTAGGGTATTAAGTTGTGTATAGGCATCCACAAACAGTAAACAACAAAATTATTAGAAGTTAGGTTTATATTCATATTATTACATAATTAGGAATTCACAATTCATAATCATGTGTATATATTTATAGTTAGAGATTAGATAATTCCCAGCAGGTATATCATCAGATGTACATTTGTTTGATTTGTCTATTTAAGGATTCTGAAATACACTATGGGGTCTATTCACGAAGCTGCCGAATGATCTGGCCGTAGCTTCGGCCGATCCTTTGGCTAGCTTCGGCCCCAGGACCCCTTCGGTTCAGTAGAACCGAAGGGGTGCTGTACGGGCTATTCACAATAGCCCGTACAGCTCCCGATCATGGCCGACGCATATGCGTTTGGCTCGGCAGAGCCGTGCTGAAAGCCGAAGCTGGCCGAGCGGCCGGCCATTGGCCACAGAAACCCAGCCACGAAGTGGTAGGCCATGTAAAATAACAAAGCGGGGTCAGCGCATGCTGAAGCGCACAGTGCGCAGAAGTCGCCAACTGTCTTCAGAGTGAATAGCTACAGACCTCCAAACTTCATGTGGCCTTCAGACTGGCACAACAACAGTGTGTAGAGAGCGTCATGGAATGGGTTTCCATGGCCGAGCAGCTGCATCCAAGCCTTACATCACCAAGTGCAATGCAAAGCGTCAGATGCAGTGGTGTAAAGCACGCCGCCACTGGCCTCTAGAGAAGTGGAGACGTGTTCTCTGGAGTGACGAACCACACTTCTCTGTCTGGCAATCCGATGGGCGTGTCTGGGTTTGGTGGTTGCCAGGAGAACGGTACTTGCCTGACTGCATTGTGCCAAGTGTAAAGTTTGGTAGCGGGGGGATTATGGTTTGGGGTTGTTTTTCAGGGGTTGGGCTTGGTATCTTAGTTCCAGTGAAAGGAACTCTTAAAGCATCAGCATACCAAGACATTTTGGACAATCTCATGCTCCCAACTTTGTGGGCACAGTTTGGGGATAGCCCCTTCCTGTTCCAACATGACTGCGCACCTGTACACAAAGCAAGGTCCATAAAGACATGAATGAGCGAGTTTGGGGTGGAAGAACTTGACTGGCCTGCACAGAGTCCTGACCTCAACCTGATAGAACACCTTTGGGATGAATAAGAGCGGAGACTGCGAGCCAGGCCTTCTCGTCCAACATCAGTACCTGACCTCACATATGCGCTTTTGGAAGAATGGTCAAACATTCCCATAGATACACTCCTAAACCTTGTGGACAGCCTTTTCAGAAGAGTTGAACCTGTTATGGCTGCAGAGGGTGGGCCAGCTCAAAATTGAACCCTGCGGACTAAGACTGGGATGTCATTAAAGTTCATGTGCGTGTAAAGGCAGGCGTCAATACTTTTGGTAATATAGTGTATTTACAAAGTATTATTTATGATTGTTATCACATATTATGGCAGTGCAGTGGCATGGTGGTTAGCACCTATGCCTTGCAGTACTGTGGACCTTGGATAGAATCTCAGCCATGATACTAGATGCATGGAGTTTGCATGCTCTGTCTAGCCCAGACAGCTAGCTTATGGAATTATCAGGAATGTGACTGAATTGATATCATACACATCAAGTATTTAATAAATCATATATGTGGAGTATATTCGTGAATTTCTAGGTGTGGATGCTTGAAAGTGAATTTGGTAATTAGGTTTTTTGTTTTTTTTAGGGATGCACCGATATATCGGCCGAAAATTGCACTTTTGGCATAATGCTGAAAGTGCCATTTTTCCTGCCGATACATCGGCGCATCCCTGCTTTCTTTCCTCCCCGCTGGGCGCTGCTCTGTGTCCCAATGGGGAGGACATAAACTGTGATAGCCAGCCGAGCGCTGCGGGAGGAAAGTGCTGTGAGCGGCCGGTGTCTCCTCCCACACTGCTCAGCCTCCTATCACAGTCCGGCAGAGCGGTGTGTGGGCGGAGACAGGCCGCGTTGTCACAGGAGGCTGGGCTCTCCTCCCTACACCGCTCGATCAGCCTCCTGTGACAGCGTGTCAGAGAGGAGAGTGAGTACAAACACTCAGCGATCAGTGATCGCTGAGTGTTTGTAGATAATTGAGGAAATTATATGCGTACTATATCCTTAATTATGAATTAATGGGAAGTGATCTGCATCACCTCCTGTTCATTCATAGTTGTAGTTATAGTAAACATACAATGTTCTCAAGTTATCAATGAACAGCAACACTCAGTATAGAGGATTCCTGTTCATTGATAACAGTGCATACAGAAAAAGAGATTGAGGACTTTGTGTCCTCAATCTTTTTTTCTATTTTAAAAGGGAGATATCGGGGGTCTGTTTAGACCCCCCAATATTTCCCCGTAGCCCCTAAAAGTAAAGTAAAAAAAAAATATTTAATAAAAACTGAATTAATAAATAAATATAAATAAATAAAAAGGTTTTTTTAAAAAAATATTTGAAAAATTTGAAAAAATTAAAATAAAAAACATTTTCGGTATCAGTTTCCGTTTCGGCCTGACAATTTTTTTTATTTCGGTTTTAAAATTTCTATTTCGGTGCACCTCTAGTTTTTTTTAAATAATGAATCCAGATTAAACAAATATAACAAATATACATTGCCCAGCAAAGAATTTCTTATTTTATTTTTTTTGCCCAAACACTTACAATAATGTTTTCAAACAGCTGGCTCCAACTCTTTTATCTCTGCTTTCCTGAACTTCCTGTCCAATAGAAGATCACGAGAGAGAGCGCAATCTCTAGAAGCTATGTATCTTTTAGCTTAGGGAACGGGGGGGGGGGGTGGGAAAACAGGGGGGGGGTTT
>NW_017306275.1:736779-745094 GCF_000935625.1 Nanorana parkeri
AGAAGGGAGGGGCTTGTCTTGCTGTGTCTGTGTGTTTGTGGAGAGAGAAGCAGCTTCCTAGCACACACAAGGATGGCTCCATAGAAACCTTGCAAGGGAATGGAGCCACCCTAAAACAGGATATCAGGAGAGCAAGAAACTAAAACCTTTAAACATCAAGCAGCATCCATTGTAAGTGATTTATTCAGCATTTGACTTTCAACCTTTTGACTTTAATAAAGCTTTAATTCCAAAGATCTGTTCAAACAATGTAATTCATGCTGTTTGGTACTGAAAATAAATGTTTACTCTCCTAATGAATATATGATTATTGTGTCCTTGAAAAGCTTTGTAATTAATGGTATTGAGCATAAAATAACAGTATTACAGTAACCTATGTAAATGACAATAAGTATTCCAATTAACACTAATTTATGTGATGTATATGATGAGTCATCCAATGAGCAAATATCCTGCTATTATTGATGCAGTTAATATGTGACTTCAGTCCTAAACAAAATACAGCAAATGTACTGTCACTTTGTGAATGATTTATCACCTGATTTGAGCTAATGATATGCTATCATAGCACATAGCCTTCTAGATGCATGTTTCATTACATGAAATCAAATATAAATTTTTTACTGTATATTTACCCATTCGGAAAACTTATGATATTAAAACACATTTTCTTTACCATTTATACATGAAAAGGAAAAAAATTAATAATTAAGTATTTTTTTATTTTATTACGGTTTTATAATTGAACTTTATTTTATTTTCATAGCTTGTATTAGAGTAACAAAAAACTTGTATTAAGCCCTGCATGTAGAGTGTATTTTATCTTGCACCACATAGTGGGAAGCTTTAATGTTGTACTCTCCAGTCCCTCCCCCTCTTTATGCATGACCTGTTTAGTAATTTGATAGATTTGCATACAGTAGCCTTACACCTTATTTTGCATAAATAAGGGGTCATTTAATACAAGTATAGCAGTATTTTTACTGATCTTCTATAGTTGCATATAAATATTGCTCTTTAGCTCCCAAACAGCTACATTTCAAATGCTCTAAGTCTATTTACTTACAGCAAAGTCCCAGAAACATTCATCTTAGGTGTGGTTCTTTGCTCTGGCTGTGCCAAAATAATGGACGCCGGTCACTTTAATAGATTTTTAACCACTTGACAATCAGCATGTTACACAGTGCAGACCAGCTTTCAGTGCTGTGATACCGTAGTTTGATTGACAATTACTCAGCCAAACAATACAGTACACAAATGAATTTTATATAATGTGTTTGAGATAAATAACGCTTTTTTTTGTGATATTTAATAACCATTTTATTTTTTACTATATAAAATACAATTTTTGCAAATACAATTTTGAAAAGAGACCTGTTTTGCTTACTTTCTGTTATAAAACATATCAAAGAAATAATCTTTCTTCATAAATTTAGGGCAAAATGTTTAGGCCTTTTCCCATCAGAGTCCTTCTCAAGAGATCAGTCGACACAGCTTGCTTTGTTGCCCCTCCCCTGGATCTGGGGTGTCAGCCCTGTATCCCGCCCCAGCCGATATGTGCTTTGCTTAATAATAGTGTGATTAATTGTTATGATCTGTGTATCATAACAACCAAGAATCAAAGCAACCAATGATGTCATGTCTGCTAGGATACAAGCAGCCTGCCCACACAGTGTTCTAAGTCTCACATATGGGGTATTCCTTTTTAGGAGGAGTAGCAGAATGTGTTTTGTGGTGTAAGGGCTGGCCAGAGATCAGAGACCCAATATGTGGGAATTTGAAATTATTGGCTCTGTTTGCAGACAACATGTCACCCTGTTCCTGTAATTTAGCCTCCTCCATTGATAAGTCACTCTCCTCCCCCTGCCCATTCTCTCTTATATGGGGCTTATGGTTACCCTGTTCCAACCCCAGATATCTCACCCTCCTCTGGCACAATGCTCCGGCTAGATGGTTCAGCGCTGGCAATAGGCATCTACTATGGACATGGGGATACGTTAATTTAGGATGGACATCGGGTGGACTCGGCCTCACTGCCTAAACTGCAGGACACCTGCTAGTTTGACCCTTTTTGGCTGGTGGAGCAGATGTAGCACACTGATTTTTCCATTTGCCTGAAGAAGGGACCACGCTGGTTCCGAAACATTGCTGTAAAATACTACACTACTTTTAGTCAATAAACCAGATTGACTTGGCATTGCATTGGAGTCCGAGTGACCTACTTTTTGGATTTGTATTTTGCGGAAGTTGACAAAGCACCCCTCGATTTCAGTGAAAAAAATGTATTCTAAGATGTGGTTGCTACAAGCAACACCCTTCAGGGCCCCACATTGGGCATCAAAATGCAATACTATTTGTACTGATTATTAATAACTATGCATGATTTTTGATCTTCAGCTTCCAAACATCTGCATTACAAATGCTTTAAGTCCATCTACTTAGTCATTAAAGTCCCAGAAACATTTTCCTCAGGTGTAGTTCTTTTCTCTGGTAGTTTAGAAATAACAGGCACCAGTCACTTTAGTAGATTTTAAAATAGAAAAGAAGTTTAAAGAGTCAATAAGGGAAAGAGGGTGAGGTATGGATCAGGATATCCCACAGTAGGCCATAATCTCTTATAGATTTTTTCTTAAAGGAGAACTATGAGGTGAGTGCTTTTCACAATGAGAATGACAATGAGACTGTCACAGGTCGGCTCAGTAGATCGGGAGGTGAGCGAACACATACTGGCATTCGATAACCTCTCGATCCTGTCACAGCTCTCTGCCGTGACAGGGGAGGGGCTGGATTCCCCCCTCCCCTCTCCGATCCGTCAGCGCTGACTGGCGAAACGGACGGGGGAGGGGGGGTACAGCTGGCTCTGCCTCTGGATAGGCAGAGCCAGCTGTCAGTCACGCAGCTGGGCGGATCCAGACATAATTGTCGGGATCCGCTTCAGCTGCGGCGTCTCAGTATACCACGAGCTACAGCTCGTGGTATACTGAGCCTAGGGTGACAGGAAGAAGCTAGTTTGTGTCCTCCCATTACCCTAAGGAGAACTATGGGGAAAATCCTTAACCCCATACTTCTCCTTTAAAGCTTCCACGACTTTATCCATGTGACCATCAAATCACAGACTGTGCTGGCTTGACTTCTTCAAAACTCAGACTCCATGGCGACTGAGGTTCAAGTGGTGTTTCAAGCTTAACTTCCAAAGAAGGACATTATTTAAAGGTTACAATAAATAACTTCAACCAGACTCTCACTACAAATGTAGGGAGCAGTTGACGCTTGCTTCTTCAAAGTCCTGTGCTTCCTTCTTCCTGCAGCCAAAAACTTCAGGGGTTCCTCCCAGGAGGGGAGATTCCTGCATCCTTCCTTGTGCCTAGGCCCAAAGTCTGGGAGAGACTAACTTCTAACCTGACATCCTCCTAAGGTAAAAGAGGGAACATGCAGAACAGGAAGTGGATGAGATATTAATATTTATCCTAGAATGCATTTGCAGGTTTTCCAAGCCGACTGATTGGCCATGCTATCAGATATCCTTAAAACATGTTTATATCTCTATGTCTCTATGCCCGCCGCTGGACAGTGACATGCAGGCTCTGAGGTAAAAAAAAGATTTACAATCAGGCACATACTAGGTGAGCTCTGGGGGCCTTGGCTGTGAGGACCCGACCCAGCGAGCAGCAGCCGCCGTATATTATCCGAGACAGAGAGAGAGGGAGAGACCTGTGGCAGGGCGCCTCCGACTGGGACGGGTTTGTTATAATTCATTAAATGTTTGTCCTCGGAGGAGACTTAGTGGGAGCCTCAGCCTCCCACTAAGTCTCCTCCGACTATCTGAACTGAGACCAGTCAGTGTCAGACAGTTGAGATGACTGCCTGCCATTAGTTGAACTTAAAATGTTCTATAATGGCATTGTATTGTGAACTACAAGTAGTCAGTCCCACTTGGACTTGTAGTTCCCTGTAACTGATATGAGGCTGTATTAAAGTACTAGAAATACTGTACAATGCCATTATAGAACATAGAATAAAACATAGATGAACTTAAATGTTCTAGTCTTCGTTCTATAATGGCATTGTAGTACTTTCAGGTGGACAGTAATTAATACAGCTTCATAACATACATAACACAGCATGTCCTCATTGTCCCTGTACAATCCCCTGGGTCTTTTGTGTGTGTGTGTGTGGTGGTGGGGGGTGGGGGGGTTGTACAGGGGCAACTTGGACATGTAGTTCCCTAGCTGATATGGGGAGGGACCAGGGCCGGATTTACTCTCCTTGCCGCCCCAAGGCCAGGTTCAGGACAGGGACAGTGAGGTTATGCTGGAACGTGCAGTTCCAGGACTACAAGTCCTAGCATGCCCTAATTGCCCCTGTACCCCCCATATCTCATAGGGAACTACTAGACCCCATATGTCCTCATTGTCCCTGTACACCCCCCACATATCTCATAGGGAACTGCAAGAATCAGCATGCCCAATGAGGGCAAGCTGGAACTTGTAGTTGAACTACAGGCACCTCCCTGTAATGAGAAGGGCACCACCCTGAACTTACTTTTTTCAGGTTGGGATCCCTGGAATGGATGGGGTGGTGATATGGTGGTTGTGGGGGGGTGCAAAATGTTGTTCTGCCCCGGGCGCCAGTAACTCCACTGATCTCTCTGGCATACCCTGAAGTAAAAAGCTCAAACAGCATCTGGCTGATAAAATATACTCCTGTTGAGATACAGTTAGGCTGAGGACTAACAACAGAATTCACAAAAACACAAAAAGGAATTTAATAAAAATACTAAATCCCTACACAGATTTTGTTTTCTTTCATTTAATCTACTGCATCTGCATTCAGTTCAGCCATCCAATAAGAGGCATCCAATAAAATCCAATATTTTTTTTGTTATTCTCTTACACTTATTGGATGTTTGACAGAAACACAGGCAAACACAGACAAAGTTACACCCTTAAATTAACCACATCGCATTTTGGAAAAAAGCAGATTTACTCTTCAGTGGTAATGCTTGATAGTAATAATATAAGGAAAAGGAAACTGTTATATTACAATTACACTATTTTGCCTAAAGTATTGGGACGCCTGCACATGAACTTTAATGGCATCCCAGTCTTAGACCGTAGGGTTCAATATTGAGTTGGCCCACCCTTTGCAGCTATAACAGCTTCAACTCTTCTGGGAAGGCTGCCCACAAGGTTTAGGAGTGTGTATATGGGAATGTTTGACCATTCTTCCAGAAGTGCATTTGTGAGCTCAGGTACTGATGTTGAACGAGAAGGCCTGGCTCGCAGTCTCCGCCCCAATTCATCCCAAAGGTGTTCTATTGGGTTGAGGTCAGGACTCTGTGCAGGCCAGTCAAGTTCCTCCACCCCAAACTCACTCATCCATGTCTTTATGGACCTTGCTTTGTGCACTGGTGTGCAGTCATGTTGGAACAGGAAGGGGCCATCCCCAAACTGTTACCACAAAGTTGGGAGCATAAAATTGTCCAAAATGTCTTGGTATGCTGATGCCTTCAGAGTTCCCTTTACTTTAACTAAGGGGCCAAGCCCAACTCCTGAAAAACAACCGCACACCATAATCCCCCTCCACCAAACTTTACACTTGGCACAATGCAGTCAGGCAGGTACCATTCTCCTGGCAACCACTAAACCCAGACATGTCCATCGGATTGCCAGACAGAGAAGCGTGATTTGTCCCTCCAGAGAACACGTCTCAACTTCTCTAGAGTCCAGTGGCGGCATGCTTTATAGCACTGCATCCGACACTTTGCATTGCACTTGGTGATGTAAGGCTTGGATGCAGCTGCTCGGCCATGGAAACCCATTCCATGAAGCTCTCTATGCACTGTTGTTGTACCAATTGGAAGGCAACATGAAGTTTGGAGGTCTGTAGCTATTGACTCTGCAGACAGTTGGCGACTTCTGTGCACTGTGCGCTTCAGCATGCGCTGACCCCGCTCTGTCATTTTACGTGGCCTACCACTTCGTGGCTGAGTTGATGTTGCTCCCAGTTGCTTCCACTTTGTTCTAATACCACTAACAGTTGACCGTGGAATATTTTGTAGCAGGGAAATTTCATGGAACACCTGAATCCAATGATTTGGAGAGGTGTCCCAATACTTTTGGTAATATAGTATATATCAAACGCACTTTACTTGCGCATTACAGTGGACCTATACTTCACATCTAAAATTTGTATGTTAAATATTATTGATGATCGAACCAAGCAATGTTCGGTTCACTGAACAACAAAATTAGGCTATGTAGTGGCAGAAAAAAGGACTGTGGGGGAAAACTCTTGACTGCTGACAAAGATTGCAGAAATTGACAAATACATTTTTTTTTATTTCATTTTTAAATGTGCTATTAATTTCTATTTTTCATTTGGAGTTGTGCTGTTAAAACACAAAAACAACATAAAACTAACTTTACAGTGACAGTTAAAAAAAAAACAAGCACATGGAAGTACATGGCCATTTCTTTCAAACTATACAGGCATATTAATCAAGTTGCCTTAAACATTAAATGATCCTATAATGCTAATTTCTGCAAATACAACCCACAGCATGCACTTAAAGGAGAGGATTGAAGGACTGCAGTATTAGGATGTTTTCACACAATAGAAGAGTTTTCAAACCGTGCATGAAATACATTTCACCATGTTGCAGTTAATACAGTAGGATTACACATTTCTGTGGGCATGTATTCAACAATCTTCCTACGCATCCACATTATGCTAAAATATAAGTCCTCGGCAAATAAGGAATATCCTTTTGATGTAACCTAAATTAAACTGCAGGAAGAAATAAAGAGAAGACAGCTGTACAAAATTAAACAAATATATTCACATATGATAAAACCCACATAACTTAATTAAGTGGGATGATAATTTATTTAACGCATATAGAAAACATATTGCTTTATTTCTTCTCTTTTTTTCTCATTGGTGTCATGTTTGCACATGAAACATATTGGAGCTGAGCATATGCAATCAACATGATTAAAAAAAAACTAATTGCTATAATAAAGAGAGGTGCACATAAACAAAATCTGAAATGTTTAACAAAAAATGAAAAAGGCAAAGAGAACATAAAGTTACTGTATCTACACTTGTACAGGAATACACCCTTGGTTCAAATGGTTTTAGTGGTAAACAACAGGGGTTGCAGCATGTACAAAACATTTTGGTTGGGGTGAAGAAAGATTAGACAGGTGGATCATGGGCTGTTTTTAGGTAGCTGCAGCAAAAAATACGAGTTTACAAAAATATACAGAGCAACACAAAGAGGTCTATTCACAAAGCTGCCGAGGGCAGCCGAGTGAATGACCGATCAGAAGTGAAGTGAGCCGAACACTGTTCGGCTATTCACTTCAGGCTGGTACGGCTGATTTCAGCCGTACATCGGCTGAAATCAGCCACTCTGCTGATGGACCTGATGGGGAACTGCAAAAGAGGGCGGGTACAATGCTAGTGCAATCGTTGTTTTTGCACGTCTATGTGGGGTTGGCTTATTGGATGTATTCATGGACAGTTTATTTCTCCAATGGCTTTAACAGTTTTATTGATATATCCTCATGTGGCTTTTTTACGTTTATGTATTACATTTTGTATGGAAAGTGTGATATGGAAATGTCATGTTATTTAACTTTTCTCTACTCTCTCTGTCTTATGTATTACTTAAATCCTTAATAAAAAGAAATTATCTAAAAATAATAATTTTGACAGAGTAATGTGTGTGTGTCTGTGTGGGGGTTAGTAAAAATGAATCTCCCTCAAGTGCCAAATACACTAGATACACCACAGTTATCTGTAGACTGTAGATTTATAAAGACACTGTGCCTCTGACTGTTAGTCTTATGGAATTTGAAATGAGGTTTGGTGCTGTCATCATGGTGCTGTATACAGTTCTCCTATGCTGAAGAGAAATCTGAACCTGAGGACCTGCAGTGCTAGGTGCAGTGCTAAAACCAACTTCTGCTTTATACTGTTAATCTGTTTCTTCCACCTCTCTGACTGCTTCTTGAATATTCCCTCAGAAGTGTTCAAATCACCAGTCATCATGGGGCAACTCAGGGAAAAGGAAGCAAAGCCCTGCCTTTATTAAGATGGCCCCTCCTCACTGAGACATAGGGGTCTATTCACAAAGCTGCCGAAGGATCTGGCCGTAGCTTCGGCCGATCCTTCGGCTAGCTTCGGCACCAGGACCCCTTCGGTTCAGGAGAACCGAGGGGGTGCTGTACGGCCTATTCACAATAGCCCGTACAGCTCCCGATCACGGCCGAGCGGCTCAGTCGAGCGCTGAGCCGTGCTGAAAGACG
>NW_017306275.1:745126-769563 GCF_000935625.1 Nanorana parkeri
TCAGCCGAACATGCTGAGCATGTTCGGCTGATCCGAAGCCACACGAAGCAAGCCGATGTACGGCTGATTTCAGCCGATATACGGCTGAAATCAGCCGTACCAGCCTGAAGTGAATAGCCGAACGGTGTTCGGCTCACTTCACTTCTGATCGGTCATTCACTCGGCTGCCATCGGCAGCTTTGTGAATAGACCCCTATAGTGTGAAACAAGGTGTGTCCTCTGCTTGATTTTTTGGGTACAGCTTCTACAGTTCAGGTCCTTTTATAAATTCACTATAAATATTTTAATGCACTGGCTGCACAGGTTTTTGCCATAACCATGGTGAGGGGCTTCACGGTTTGTGCTGATGTGGAGAGTACAAACTTTGTTTTCTTAGAATCTTAATCAGTTATATTCTGGGTCCTGGGGCACAGAGGCTTTGTAGAACTTTGGGTGGGATATTGCCTCTATTCCTAGGTGCACATCTCACCTGATAGCCAGACCTCATCATTAGTCTCAGCTGTCTACCTTTTGTGAATATTTTTTTTCCCACTACCTTGCTAAATAAGGGTGCATGACAAACCTGCTTTGACTCCTCTGTCCGTCAGTGTCTTGTGCACGGTTTACCACTGGCAATACCAACTGAGCCTGCCCCTCTTATATAACAATCCAATGTTTAAAAAAAATATTTTTTTTAAATCTTTTTAGATGTCCTTGAAAAGGGATCTGCTAACTGTATATAACCTTATCAGTGTATGTTATTATTTAAGATTGTTTTTCTTTTCAAAGTTTGTAATTATATATGTACATGGTGCCGTCATACTTGTTCATGATACAGTATATACAGGCACAGCTTCCTGATTTACAGTGTTGCACAAAGGTTGTGCTTTACTGTTCCTTCTCATAATGCAAGTTGATGAGTCACCCAACAACGTCATATGATGCAATTGCTGTGTGGCTGATATTCAACAGCCATTAAGCAGTTTGGCAGAGTCATTCTAGTAGCTTATACACCTTGCCACCAGCACTCAATGTAGAAATGTCCATATTTCTTTTTAAAAAAAGGAAGTTAAGCAATATTTGCAAATGGTAAATTCACATGAAGATAAAAAATGAAATAATTTAAAATATGTGAACACTGAAATAACTTTTTTTTTAACTTTTTTTTAGTGAAGTGAATGTCAATAATGCTTTAAAAAAATCCTGCATATGTAAAGTATATCAATCCAGTTCTATCCAATTTTGGTCTATTTCATGCTCCCAACGTGGGGGGAACAGTTGGGGAATGGCCCCTACTTGTTCCAACATGACTGCGCACCAGTGCACAAAGCAAGGTCCATAAAGACATGAATGAGCGAGTTTGAGATGGAGGAACTTGACTCGCCTGCACAGAGTCCTGACCTCAACCCGATAGAACATCGTTGGGATGAATTAGAGCGGAGACTGCGAGCCAGGCCTTCTCGTCCAACATCAGTACCTGACCTCACAAATGCGCTTCTGGAAGAATGGTTAAACATTTCCATAGACACACTCCTAAACCTTGTGGATAGCCTTCCCAGAAGAGTTGAAACTGTTATAGCGGCAAAGGGAGGGCCAACTCAGTATTGAACCCTACAGACTAAGACTGAGATGCCATTAAAGTTCATGTGCGTGTAAAGGCAGGCGTCCCAAAAGCTGTCACAAAACTAAAAAAAAGTCCTGAGGTGCTGCCTGCATAAAACAGGGCTACATCAAAGACCAAATGCTTCACAAACAGAGAGTTCTAGAGCAGTGGAAATATTACTCGTCTACTGGAGATGCACATTGCTATTTGGTTGTAATTATGAGATAAAACATTTTCAACATTCCTGACACTTAGCTTACAATAACAATGCTAAGAATACAAATCTAGTTTGAGGACAATCTTGAGAATTGAAGGGATGTTGCTATTACAACAAAACAAAATTCATTTTATCATAACCTGTTTCCTGAAAGTACCTCAGTGACTACAGAACAGTAAATATAGCCCTCGGTCCCCTTACAGCATTAACATCCTTCATGCAATAGTAGTAACATGATGACTTGGTTGACCTAGCAAATGCCTGACCAGAAGTTAATTTTCATTAGCTTATTGTTACACTTTAGATAAAAATAAATCTCAGAATGTATTTCCATTTGTTTCTCACTTATTTCATTCTATTTTAATATGCATGCATGTATTACTTTGTTCCCAAAGACTTTATTCCATTAAAAATTGCATTTTTTTTTCTAGCAAACTAATGTTCTAGCACAGATTCTGACGTCAATCTTACTTTTTTTTCCCTTCACTTTTGCTCTTAGTTTTGTGTTAAATCTTAAAATAGGATTTTTCAGTTCTTTTAACTGCTATCAGATCCTTGCCACTTCAGCTTTTTATTGTATTGCTGTACTCATTCTGCATGTGAATCTTTAATCTTGTGCAATTACTATTGTGTGTGTTAACAAAGGTATTATCTTCTATTTACAAGTCCAGTAACTTTTGGAAGCAATGCCTTTCTGCTTTTCACAGTATGTACATAGAACTGTATGTGCATAGAACAGTGAAAGTTTAACTTTCAACAATAGATAGGAACAAACAGGATATCTAACAAGCATTAAACCATGAACACAAACGGAACGTCAGTGGTGTGTATGGATTCAGAAATGCTGCCACAGCACATGGTTGCTATTGGAAGATTGGTAGTCTAGCATTACATTAATTGAATCTAATATAATTTATTGTGAAACTGTTAAATATTGTCATTGCTTTATTTTATGCATTGGTTTATTTTATATATGTGATCCTTTGTTAAATGTTACCTTAATTTACAATATTGGCGCATAGTTGTTAATTTTGAACTCCTGTTAAAACTTTGCTCAGTGGTTGCAAAAACTTGCAGCATCAGGTGCTTAGTCTTGATTGCATACTTGTTCCAGCTTAGTGGTTCAAAGTATTGAAGCTAGAGGGTCAGCATGACAGCAGTTTACAAGGAAAGATGAACAATGGCAGTCTCCATGTTTCTTCCATGACATATTTCTTTTAGAAGCCTTCTCCACCGTGAAGTGTTGTGAAGTGCACTGATGGCACTGCCTACCAGCAACAGATGCATCATTGAATCATGTGAACAATAGTATATAAAAGGATATTATGACAAGATAAAGAGTTTAAAAAAGTAAAAAAACTGTAATTAAAAATTTAGAATATATGTGGATAGGGAAAACTAATGTAAATTAACCTACTTCTTCTTTCCAGCAGTAGTATCCTCTACAAGGAACACTGGATGAGTGGACTGAATGTTAAATCCTCAATAAAGCATTTTTTAAACAACAGAAAAACAGATCATTCATATTTACCACTGGACATCTTTTGACCTATTCCCATATAAACTGGGAGATCTCTGTGGGAGTTGTGTTATTGTCACTATGGTTGATTTATACACTTCAGCAAAAAAAAGCTTCTTTGCTACTCGTTATTATTATTATTATATAGGATTGATATAGCGCCAACAGTTTGCGCAGCACTTTACAATATAAGGAAGACATTACAATCACTATACAATTCAAGACAAGATGGAAAGGAGGGCCCTGCCCCTGAGGGCTTACAATCTAAAAGGGAGGGAGAAGTGATACATGATGAGGTAGCTGTGTGGGGATGAATTGTTTGAGAACATGATGGTTCAGTGGTTAGGTTGAGGTGGGATAGGCTTCCCTGGACAGATGAGTCTTAAGGGTTCGCCTAAAGGCAGTCAAGGTGGAAGATAGACGGACAGGTTGGGGTAAAGAGTTCCAGAGGATGGGAGAGACTCTAGAGAAGTCCTGGAGGCGAGTACGGGAGGAGTTGAAAAGGGAGCTGGAAAGCAGGAGGTCTTGGGATGAGCGGAGTGGACGGTTAGGGTGATATTTTGAGACAAGGTTTGAGATATATCTGGGGGCAGAGTTGTGGATGGCTTTATAAATGACTGTTAATATTTTGAATTTTATCCTTTGGGCGAGTGGAAGCCAGTGGAGGGATTGACAGAGGGGGGTTGCAGACACTGAGCGGTTGGTTAGGTGGATGAGTGTAGCAGCTGCATTCATGATAGACTGAAGGGGGGGTAGCCTGTGTAGTGAAAGGCCAATGAAGAGGGAGTTGCAATAGTCAAGACGAGAGATAACAAGCGAGTGGATGAGTAATTTAGCGGTTTAATTGGTGAAGAAGGGGCAATTACTCATGGCAATTAAACCTATTTTTACAATTAAGAGTTCCCTAACATGTCCCATGACGCCTTCTGTCTGTATATACTCAACTCTCTTACTCACACCTGTCAAGTGATTGACTCTATTGACCAGTTTGAGAGCTAATTCCAACACTCATGGTGTGGAAAGGGTGAAGACTGATTATTTTCGAGAGTCCATTCCTCAGTGTGAGCACCTACCTTTGCCTGATAGTACTAGTTATAATTTAAAGAACAAAATGGGTCACCAAAACAGAAGTGTAAATTCCACTCCGCATATTTTATTTGTAACAACTTTGTAACCAATGGACCATAATTCTCATTTTGGTCTGTGTATGGAACTTGCATAACTGTAAATGGAGGCCAATAACTGCAGTTCTAGAGACTGCATGGTTTAAATTGATTTTGGGCAATCTTCTAGCCATCTCTATGAACATGAACACAAATATTCCACGGTCCTCCAGTACTGCCCAATGGACAATAATAGAGAGATCACCTAAGCTAAATAATGAATTTGCATTTTGGTTGAATGGAGTATTAGTTGGGCACCTGGTTATTCAGTTCTAGCAGGCCCCGGTGTCTTATGTTCAAATCAAGACAGTGTGTATATAGAAGTTTACACTGTTACTTAAAATACATGATAAGAATAGAACACTGTCTTGTAACATTTATTAAAATGGATGAATATGTGCGAAGCTAAACCTACAACTTGGACTCATGTTTCTCATTACCCTTTTGGAATAATGCATTAAATCCTGATGATTTCAAAAGGGCATCATTGTCATTGAAGCAAGATGGTATCTGTCATTTTGTGTACAAGTCTTCAATCATTGTTTTCAGTTTTATCCTTTCTACAGAGAACAAATATCAGGCCTCTGTCTTTCAGAAAAAGACAATACTGGATTAGTAGAGCGATTTATATTAGTGATAACAGAGTGCTATCAAAACAAAGTGCTGCGGAAACTGTTGACGCTATAAATCATGTATAATAATAATAATCATAACAAAGCACATGTTACATGATTTTTTTTTCACAAGCAAGAATTTTCTACATTTAAGAAAAACTATTTAATGTTTTTTTAGGCAAATAGCTAAAGACACAGTTTAAATACATATATTAGAGATTTCTTAGGGCTTGTTCACACCGAAAGCGTGTGCGTTCCAGAGCGGTAGCTGCTGGAACGCACCGCGATCGCTGAGAAGGCTTGCCCTATTTTTTGCATTTGCAGTGGAACGGAATGCTGGCAATGTTTTGCCAGGCGTCCGATCACACTGCGGGCGGGGGGAGGGGGGACCTGGAAGCAGTGCCATTGAATACAATGCACCACCACGCCCCATGCCGCCCCAAAACGCTACCGCTCTGGAACGCACACGCTTTTGGTGTGAACAAGGCCTAACTTGCCAAATGATTTGTAATTTTGTCCAGCAAGTCACACCCACACACACCTAGGTCACGTGTACACCCAGCCTGGGCAGTGAAGGAGCTGAAACACATTAACAAGGACATCACTCCTCTTTTCTCCTATTAGCATTTACCTTGTCAACACATGTACATGCAGCAAAATCTAATTGGCTCAGGATACGGATCCTCACTCATCCGAGCATTACTGCACAGGGGATTAAAAGAGTCTGATGTCAAGAAAGATTATCTGGCATTTTAACTAGTTGCGTTTAAAATATATTTAATAATATTTTGTTGTTGAATAAATAACTGCATTAAATGGTATTTTCAGTGTTTACATGGAGTTCAATGTACAATGAATGTATTGATCACAAATGGAAGTATTGTTGATATGTTTGCAAAGCCTATAAATTCTCTTTGGGTTGCCTTGCTGTATTTAAACTTGTACTGAATTCTAAAATTGTTATTTCCAGTGACACTGCATTCTTCCAAATGTAAGCCACATTTGCTGTCTATTGTTTCTGCTAGTATTGCTGTAAAAAAACAAAGCAAATACAAAAGACTTATTCCCTCACTGTAGGCTCCATGCTTTTTGTCACACACAGAAAGCAGATGTAATCAAGAGTAAGTTGCGAACAACTAACAGGAACAGAAAGTTATGTTAAATCTCAGAAGGGTCACAGAAGTAAAAACTGGCAGAGGCTCTAAGCCCCTCCCCCAAAACACAGAGAAAAATAGTTTACGGTAATTTGAATTAATGTTTTGACTGCAAATCAGCTGCAGTGTTCCCTAGTATTAAGAGTTCAACGCATCTTTCTTATTGAAAGTGCCTTTGCAATAAATAGTGCTAAATGCCCATGTTCATTTCCTCATCATTGAGTTCAATTAACCTACCACAGCATCCCAATATTGTAAGTAGATCAGTAATGGCATGCCTTTGTGTTTTTGTCAGATGCACTTTCCATATAAATCTATGTGGTAATGCATTTTTATTAAACAGGAAAATTAATTAGGGAAAAAAACACAAAGGCACATTTAGGCCCTCAGTAAAACCTGCCTTGAGAAAAACACATAGGCTGTCATAATTGGTCTCATTCTAAAAATGCGTTTTGCCTGCCTGAATCTGGCTTTAGTACTTTCAAAATTTCCTGGAACAAGTATACAGCATCTGAAGACAGTACTCCATGAAAGCAAGTTATTTAGCATTATTAGAAGAGGTCTGAAAAAACAGCTTATATGTTTATCTCAACACTGGTTTCCTTTAAAGGAGGTCTGCTTTAGCTGAATGAAAATCAGATAACGAGGCACATACAAATACTCATATTACAGGTATTTATATAGCGCCGATAATTTACGCATTGCTTTTACATACTGCACATTCACATCAGTACTCATCAAAATGAAACTAAAAAAAAGTAAACATTACCCTGCAAAAAATCTAACCTGTGTAAAAAAAAGATTTTTCAACGTTAAAGCAAAACTGCAACCAACTAAAATATTTAATAAACCCTTCACATAACAATGTATATTCAACAGGTGTAATTATCAACAAAGTTTTCCTCTTTGAATTATATGCTTTCTACATGTCACTTTTGAAGCTAGTTCCCCTCTCCTCTGATGTCAGTAGATTATTAGATCCTGGCAAGTTTCCCTTCAGGATTTTAATCTTTGCTTACACAATTGGGTACAGCAGAAATAGGGCACAAGTGCACTACATTGCAAAAGCTGCCTGATATTTCTAGCTGCTGCTAGCACGTGACCAGAAGCCCAGAGAAAGAAGGAAAGAAAGAAAGAAAGAAAGAAAGAAAGAAAGAAAGAAAGAAAGAAAGAAAGAAAGAAAGAAAGAAAGAAAGAAAGAAAGAAAGAAAGAAAGAAAGAAAGAAAGAAAGAAAAAGAAAGAAAGTGCGATCGAGTATCTTTTTTACCCAGTGTACTTTCATTCAGCAAAACCAAAAGCCACAGATCCATATCAACATTATTTCTACTTATAAAAGCACATATTGCAACACACAGAGCTTGCAAACACTGTGCCCACAGGCACTTGCAATATTAGATCTTTCGTCATTCACTGGTTCTAAGTAGGAGAGTCATATGATCTTAATGACAAATGATATATGCAACAAGGCCAATATGTATTGTAGAATTAGATTGCCATTTTTATACTTCTGAAATTGTATTATATTCTACAGATTAGTCACAAAAGTAATTTAATAAAACAAATGTTACCTATAAATCTTATTACCTGAAATACAGTTTTATTCTCTTTTTCAATTAAACTAAACTAATCACAAATATCAGAGCTATAAGTCAAACCAAAAGAAAACACATGGGTTATTTTCTTTATTATTATTATTATTATTATTATTATTTTGTTACTTTTGAAAAAAACATCCAGTATGATAGAATAAAAATATTTACATGTAATTGTCTTTTTTTTTTACGTAACATCATTGATGTAAGCAGCCACTGGAAAATGTCTCCAGTTTTATTCCTGAAGACCATTTAATTATATGTCACTGAATTTGTGAGAGGGTAGGAAATAATCCAGACATTTAAAGGTATTTTATTTAGAGATATGATCACACAAATGAAATGCTTTTCCTTTTATATGACAGACATCTAACCCTGTTTATCTGTTTAATGTTCACATTCCGTTGCAGCAACACCAATAATCCCGACCTTTGTCCTTAAATTGGCCCATCAGAAAGGAAAAAAGTATCTAGAAAGCACATGTTCGTAAAGAAAAACAACATACTTACATTTTCTGTTTCCCAGGCCACCAAATACTGCTCGCTTGCTAAGAAATAGTCCCACCAAAGCCCATTGGGAAACCAAAACTTCGGGAGTATCAATCTTGTAGGTTTCCTGCAGCTCCCCTGGTTCCTCCTGCTGATATCTGCATCACTAAAGGAGCCAGCAGTGACATGGAGGTCAGAATGAGGGAATATTGATAGCTGCAGGGAAACCAGGAGTTTGACACATTTGAAGTGTTGATTTCCCAATGGATGCTGGGGAACCATATGGAGCAGCATACAGCAATGTGGGCAGCAGGAAAGGTTGGTATACAGTTTTTTCTTTAGAGGTATAAATCATGACAATATGGCAGGCCACACCCCTCTGAGGAAGTCCCTTTTGGGAGGAAATGATTAGGGCACATGTGGCCTTGCATCCTATGGTGTTTGTTCCAGACATGCTGGTGGCTTATGGATAATTTTGTGATAGAATTTTCCAACGGAACATACCTTGGTGGCATTTGCAACATCTTTAACTGGCCATATAACATATTGGAGGTATGTAGTGCCAGTGATGATATAATTTCTGCAAGTGGTAAGACCATTGCTTATTTATTACTCTAATATACATGCAGTATAGGCACTATACTGTTAGCAACAAGTACTCTTTAGGGGGCTTTATACAAACAGAATTAGAACGGTGCTGGGAACATAGGGCAAGAAGCCCCTGATGTGGGAGCCTGTTATATTGAAGAGAATCCAGATAAGATGCAGCCATTTTAATGTGTGCTTTGCCATTATCCAAATTTTCCATGGCAATTGAACTGCAGTTTCAAACAAGCCAGTGTGAAATAATGATCCCCCCTGCAAAGTAACCATGAATTACTTCTTCATGTAAGGTGGATTTGTTCAGCAAAGAACAATATATGCATGTACTAATTTGTACATTGTATTCATACTTATTCTGTAACAAAGGTACAATCTGTTAATACAACTTACCACACTTACATAAAGTACCAGATTTTGGGTAAACCAATTCAAACAATACAACCTTGTCTTATATACTGACCAACTTTGGAGTGACATCATTCTGGAACACCTTTTTTTCATACACATTTGAGCACCTGGTTGCTTCACATGTGGTTTTTGTGTAAGAAATTATGAACGACTAATGGATGTACAAATCCCCAAAGAAATGTGAAGCAGCTATTTAAGAGCATACATAGCAATCTGCACATATGAGAACTAATGTCGAGCTATGACCCCGCAATGCCCAACAGGTCTCATTTAAAGTGTTTTTTACATTTCTGTCATTTAGTCTGTGTTTAGATGGGGACTGTAACATTGTAGGGTCTATTCAGGAAGTGGAGGAAATATGTAAGCAATGGGAAAGTTCCAGGCTATGGAGAACATGCCCTGAGCTAGTGTTTAGTGAAAGTTGTACCTTGACTGAAACGAAGGAAGTTTCACGTTCTGAGGCATAGCCATAAGATCAATTACTGGAGTTCCCTATTTCTGGAACACAGGTTTCAGATATATGTTGTTCAGGCCACACTTCCTATTCGTTCAGGAAGACCCAACTCAGTGATCTGCCAATCTGTTCTCCACTCCCCGTAAGTAAGATGCCGTGAGAGCTCAGGCATGTGTCTCTGCCCACAAGAAAATGTTGGTCACTAATTGAAGAAGAGGAATACTCCTGGTTCCGCCCTGATTTATGATGTGTGACACTGCCGTCTTGTTGTCCATGAGGACTCAGACTTGGTTGCCTTGAAAAAGATTCTGAAAGGCGCGAAGGGCTAAAGATGCTGCTTTCAATTTCATCCAGTGCATTGTCAAGGGACCGGACCTTCCCATTGACCCGGATTTGGGACCCCTGACAATGCACTCTGCAGCCCTGAAAATTAGCGTCTGTGGTAATAGGGATCCAGTCTCCAGGACAGATCAGAGGAAAGGAGAGGAAATCAAAGCCATCCACCACGACAGATCCCGGCATAACACTTGAGGGAGGAGAATTCGTTGGCTTAGGGCTGCATGCTTCCATTGTTGGAAAAAACAGACTTGCAGCTTTCGCATATGCCACCTGGCCCATGGGATAATTAGAATGCAGGACGTCATCATTCCCAAGAGTACCATACAATCTCTTTCCGATAACACATGAGTCTTGATTACTTTCTTTACGCATGCAACAATTTCCGTCTTCCGGCGATCTGGTAGAAAAGTCTTCCTCTGTATTGTATCTAGAATTATTACTAGATATTCCATTCTCTGAGAAGTGAACATCTGACTCTTCTGAACATTTACTAGCCATCCACAGTGTCCCAAAGTCTGTAATACTTGTTCACAATGGTCTATGAGAGTTTTCTGGGGGCCAGCCAAGACTAAGATGTCGTCCAGATAATTAAAAATGTGTATTCAGTGAGTACCAAATAACGCCACCACAAAAAGGTATCATCTTGGAAAAGGTTCTCAGTGCTGTAAAGAGACCGAATGGCAGGGCAGAAAAATAGAAATGTAGATCACATATGGCAAAGCGAAGAAACTTTTGGTGAGAAGGAGCAATAGGTGCATGAAGGTAAGCATCTTCTAGGTCGATAAAAATCATCCAATCATCCTTTCCTACAATGGAAATTATTGTCTGTACCAACTGCTTCCTGAAATGATTGACTGTGACAAAAGCATTCAATTATTTTGAAGTCCAGCACCTGTCTAAATCCCCCTGAGGCCTTTGGAACAAGAAACATTGGGAAGTAGAATCCTTGACCCCTGTCTTGTGGAGGAACCAGAATTATTGCCCTTTTGGAAAGCAACTCTTCTACATAAGCGAAAAAAACATTTATTTTTCAATGGATCTGAAGGAATAGAGATTCACAAAATGAGAAGGAGGAACTTGTTTTAACTCTATCTGATATCCATTCTTGACAATATTGTTTTTCCCAGCAATTTGGCATCTCTTCCACCCAAGTGTCCCTGAAAGAAAGCAGTCTTGCTCCCACTGGAAATGCCTGGCTGGACACACCTATAGAACTGCTTGTTAAAGGATTTACTTGACTTTACCTTTCAGTTGTCTTCGGTGCTTCAGTCTCAGGAGGAGGGGAACTCATATTGGAAACAGTTCATAAAGGAAAGCATATTAAGCAATAGGCAACCAGATAGCAAAAACAACAAACAAAAGATAGAAGGCAGATATGGTAGAAGTACCTTAAGGTAGCAACCTGGGGAGAAGTTCCCTGGCTGGCAGGGATTGAGCCCTTCCAAAGCTGTTCAAATACATGCCTAGACCCTGTATGGCACTTCCTCCTTCTGCCTATGCTTCTTGACCTCCCACTTTCTCTGCCCAATGCAGACGCAGCTCTTCAGAGCACAGCTTTTGGAAAAACAAGTACTATGCATGCCCCGGGGGACAGCATCCCGCCGCTGCCACAGCCCTGGGCTCATCTGCGCACTACAGCCCTCAGGAAGTCACACACATTCAGCCAAGAAGCCAGAAAATACTCAAGACTCCCGTGCACAGAAGGCTCCCCGGTACCCGACGAATAGTCAGTCGGCTGGTACTGGAGAAAACGCCATCCTCTGATGCCAGAGCCACAGGATCCTTGAACAGTGAACCACAAGGCAGAGGACAAGGAGAAAGAGAAGAGGAG
Organism: Nanorana parkeri; assembly: GCF_000935625.1. Taxonomy (NCBI): domain Eukaryota; kingdom Metazoa; phylum Chordata; class Amphibia; order Anura; family Dicroglossidae; genus Nanorana; species Nanorana parkeri. The sequence continues at coordinate 757,092 of NW_017306275.1, forward strand.
GTAAGCAGCCCTGAGAAAAGAGGGGAGAGGACAGCATAGCAGGAATATAGATACACACAGTGCCTCCTCCTGCACTTGTATGTACAGCCAACAGAGGGTCATCCAACATGGGAGAGGCTGAACCTGGGTGGGCACTGGTAGGGAGGAATCAGAGGGAAAAAAAAGGAAGGAGGCCTGGAGTGAGGACAAAAAGAAAACATGCTGGGGGGGGTGACACTCTTTTATCATCTTGTTAGGGGTGGTCCTGTGGGGTCAGAGGGGTGGAGCTGTCCCATGGAATGCTGACATGTGGTAAGCCAGAAAAACTATTCAAAGAGTTACAATTGTAACCATCTTTTGAGACAATTTTTTTTTTAAACCGTCAGAAAACAGAGATTTAGGACCATGAAGTAAATAACACTGTCTTTGATGGTTTGATGGGGGGTAGTGGGGTAACTGTGTCTACTGTATAAGTCCTCAGAAACAAAGGAAGAAGTGTTCATTGGCTCCATCCATCATATCACGATTCTCATTATCTGGGATTTTTTTAAAAGTAGTTTTGATACCACTTCTATTGCTTCACATAAGTTAAATGGTACAGTGATCTTCCAGGCATACTGTAGAGATAATTAATATTTTAGGCTTAGTATAGAGGCTAAAATGTTTTCTCACTTTGGATTTTACTATGTTAGGTACTTATACACATGACCACATGTAAAATCATTGTAAGTCACCTAAATATGAGAACTTTAGCTTTTATTTTTGGTAGTTACCTGCATTTTTTAATTCTATAGATGTCCTATATAGTCTATACGGTTTTCAAATGCAATGTGAGTTTCTTTTAAAATAATCTTATTCCATTTTTTGAGTACATTGTTTATGTTCATTTAATACAGGATCATTATGCCCATACAGTAAGAATCCTTATAGAAAAAGATTTCAGTGGTTCAATTGCTCCATTCTGTTATCCACAGAGTGGCTTCTCTTAACAAAGCTAACTTTAAACTAAGGTAAATAAATACCACCAACAGAAAGCTCTATCTGTCCCCAAAAAAGGGTATAAAATTAATTTCAGTACAGCGCTGCATGACGGAATAAATGTCAGTCAAAGTACCGCAGCGCTGAATATTGAAAAATGGCCTGGATGGGAAGGGGGTTTAACACCGCGGATGTCAACTGGTTATAGCACACAAAAATTTACATTCGATTTTGTATTTTATATTTCACCATATAACTAATAAATTACTATAATATATGAAAACTTAGTCCATTATATAATAATTAGAAGGCTACTTGCTGGGCACATAGCTGACCTTTTAATATGAATTTAGTGTTCTACACTGATGCAAATTCTTTTAAAGTACCAATGTTAATTATAATACGTTTTAACTGCTATGCCATTTAACTTCAATCAGTTCTAAATAATATTTCATTTTTTTATAACTTGCGTAATAAGTTAACACCTATCTGCTTTTTACCACCTTTATGAATTATTCTAACTTAGTAATACCTACGTGGGATGTCAACTCTTTTCATTTAAATTACTTTCTACTAAATCAAAGAAATGACCCTAGAAACTGTAATGATAGACTTGTTAAATAATATCTTAAATTTTAATTTAATTTTATTAGTGAGCATAAATTATAATTTTACTGTATCACTCTGAAAGCTTTCCTTTTCATCAGACCCAGTTTATGGAGATGTATCAGTTGTAATTAGAAGAAAGCATAAAACATCCATGTATCAATTGGAGACTTGGTGACAAACTTATAGGTCTTATGAATATGAATGTCTTTTTTTAAGGTAAAGTATGGCCATCCATCTTAGTGAACACAGCATAATCTCTTATTTGTAACTTGTGATTTAATTCTGTTTTGAAAATTAGTGAGTATGGGATCCTTTTTCTTTGGTTACATGATAATTGGATATTAAGCAATCAGAAAACCACTGTAAACACCGAGGGTCTAATGCTCGTACAAAATATATTAACTCAATCAATATGCAGAATCTATTAATTCTTGATTAGGGTTCTCACTACATCTGAGCCACACTGTGATTCCAGTTTACTAATCAATAACTCTAACATTCTTCTAATTATTGAACTTTTTTTAGTTAATTTATTCACTCTTAGGAGGACATTTTATATTGTACTGCAACAGAATAATGCAAGGAAAACATTGTTTCTTTTATATTCATAAAAACATAATGCAGCTAAAAATTATTTACATTAAATAGCTTACACTGAAACTACTTTTGGAAGTATTTGCTTGCTAGCATTTATACATGACCTCAGCTATTATAGGTGTAAAAAGATGGTTTACCAATTACATCCAAGGTATTTCAGCTATTCAATTGCAATGACCTTACAAACTGTGTCATCTACCAATTACCTTTCCTCCACATTCCACTTTATTACACTACATCCTGCCCTTTTTAATAACCATATATCTTCACTACATTCTACATTTTAGTTAGTTGCTAGTTTATCTCCTATAGTTATACCAAATTATATGTTGTTTTCTAGCCTTATAAAATTGGTATTCTTGCTTATGACCATCAATGAATATTAATATTTTCTCCTGAGTCTTCTGAAATGTATAAAAGCTGGGCACATATTAATCACACCCAAAAAAAATGAATGGTTTGCTTACCATTAACTATATTCTGAGCCCTAGCCTAACTCCTATACCTAAAATCAGGTTTAGCCATAATCTTTGTTCTGCTAATATTTTCACAATCATAATTATACTAGCATGAACTAAAATTTCCACACCTCATGTAACTATATATGTAACTTCATATAGAAACCATCTTTAATAGTATATTATAAATATCAAAATGTCCAATATATTATTTTTAACAGCAGACTGACATCAATACCTCTATCTAACAACTATATAAATAAATCACAAATCACTCTGGTGATAAACCAGAGTTAAGTTATGTGTTAACAGGGGGGGGGGCAAACACTTTTTCACACATGGCCACGTGGGTTTAGATTTTGTTTTCACTTAATAATAAAAACCTTCCTTTAAAAACTGCATGTTGTATTTACTTGTGTTATCTTTGACTAATATTTACATTTGTTTGATGATCTGAAACATTAAAGTGTGGCAAAAAATATAGGGGACTTTGAAGTGCACTAGGGGCTATGGATGTGGGGCCTCATGGGCCTCTGGAAGGCTCTGTGTACGGCATGCTGTCACTGTGAGGGATCGGAATTCTCGAGGGGGCTATGGGACTCTGCAGCAGACTGGGTGGCACTGTGGGGGCTGAGGGGAACTGTGGGGACATTGCAGTGCACTGCAGGGGCTGAGGGGCACTATTTTAGGATGGGAGCACTTTGTGGTGCTGAAGGCTCTGAGGCACTGTGGGAGGCTGGGTGGCATAGTGGAAAATTGGGGGGCACTGCAGGGGCTGGGGGTTCTTGATGGGTCTCAGGGGAACAGTACAAGGTTTGGGGCCAATGTGGACCATTATGGGAGTTTTGGGGACACTATAAGAACTCGAGGGCTGCACACGCTGCCACTCTTCAGCACTAGTAATAGGGAGAGGACACTGAAAGCCTCTTAAATTAGAGCTCCCACACCTCCTCAGGCATATAAGCCGCATATGATGCTATGGTGGTAGTAAAGCCACTGACAGTAACCAAGGTAACCAAGGATCTACAATAGTGCCCCTCTAAATAAAAATGATGTTACAGGCCAACTGCACAAATTGACCATTTTATACAATGCCTTGTGTTATTTGTGTTGTGTTTATTGCATGATGCATTACATAGAGAGCTAGAAGTGCAGAAAAAAATATAAAACAGATTAGTCTCTTGTTAACCATATACTCATACCAATACCTCATTGCATTTAGAATTTGTTGTACCCTTGACTTATAAAAAGCCAGAGCAGCTGCCCTCATTTAGGGATTTTTTGTTTAAAGGTTTAAAAGTGCTATTTACAGAAAAACAAGTTTGTCCTGGTTAGAAATTTTCAATTTTATGAAATTACTTTTTGACTGTGACTGTGCAAAGGTTAGATCACAGCTATCATTCCTGGCTGGGCAGCTTTATAAGTGTGACAAAAAGTTTTTGCATTGAATATAAAATCCTTTTTTCTACATTCAGTTGTAGCAGCAGGGTTTTAATGTATTGCATTTTATTTTATTTTAGGTGTATTTCTTAAGGGGGCACTACTGTGTTTGTTTTCTTTCGTAACTGTGGAATGCACCATTATTTTATTTTTTGTGTATTGGCTTTGGCAAAGCCCTTTTATGGTAAATGTCAGATAGGATCTCTATTTTCTGTCTATTTTTGACTTTTAAAAAAAAATAGCAGAGGATAGGAATAATGTTTTCTGGTATTTTCATAAATGTATTCTGATTTTTTCTTAAATACATATTTCTGTAGACAACAGCATCTTAACACTAGTTTTAAAAATATCTTGAAATAAAATCTGAATATGTATCAATTTAAAGCAATGCTTGTAGCTGTATTGATAAATAAAAGTAAATGTTTTACTTTTGAAAAGCACAAGTATTTTATTATATCTTCAACAATGATTTGCTTTTTAGTATGAATTCACTCTATTTTTTTCTGGCTGGAATGGAATTCAGTAACAGGTTGCTCTTGAACAAGTTCTGCATGATTTGACAGTTCTAATCAGTGTATAGCAAAACATTACCCAAATATTCCCATGTTAAATACATTTCTGTCCCATAAGACTCTTATTATGGAAATTAATTCATAAATTCCACCATGCTGATTATAAATCATACAAAAACAGATATTGTTAACAAGACTATAAAAAGATTTCCATACCAATAAAATAAAATTAAAATAATTGTACAGTTGAAGGTAAACAAATCTCAACTATAATATTTACTGGTTTACATCCATTGTGATGTCTCCCAAGACGTAGGAAAGACAGCTTGCATTTATGAGGTAAGAGCTAATGTGGTTGGCCGCATGTACATTTATCATTACAAATATACATAAAAAACAAGGCTTTTAAATGTTTTATACACATTAAAAGAATTATTTTACATTAAACTGGCCAGTCTTACATGTGTATCTAAAAAAACAAGAATACATATATACATACATACATACATGTATGTATGCTCAGCATGTTCGGCCAGAAACAAACCAGGGACTAGAGCAGACCTAGGGGTCTATTCACTAAGCTGCTGTAGGCAGCCGAGTGAAAGACCGACCTGAAGTGAGCCGAACGCTGTTCGGCTATTCACTTCAGGCTTGTACGGCTGATTTCAGCCGCATTTTGGCTGAAATCAGCCGTACATCGGCTTGCTTCGCATGGCTTCGGGTCGGCCAAACATGCTCAGCATGTTCAGCCGACCCGAAGAGCAGAAGGAGTTCGACTCAGCCAATCCATCATCTGGATCGGCTGAGCCGAACCTCCGGCAGTCTACTCGCTGCTGTTCGGCCTATTCTTATATATGGCGAACAGCAGTGAGTGAATAGCCGAATGCCGCTGAGCGCCATTCGGCTCGGCTGTTCTGCTCGGCCCCTCAGAGGTACCGAGCAGAACAGAAAAAAAGTAAAAAAAAAATAGAAAACGATTGTGCGTAGGTTCTGCTGCCGTCAAAAAAAATAGGCAAAAAAACTCTCCCGGGCGCTCTGGGAGTCTCCCGCTCCCGGCCACCCAGGATGGCCAGCTTCGGCTTTTAGCGCGGCTCAGCTGAGCAGAGGCATGTGCGTTCAGCTCGACTGAGCTGCTCGGCTAAGTTCGGGAGCTGTACGTGCTATTGTGAATAGCCCGTACAGCAGCCCTTCGGTTCTACTGAACCGAAGGGGTCCTGGGGCAGAAGCTAGCCGAAGGATCGGCCGAAGCAATAAAAGAAAATCGGGCAGGCATTCTAACCCTTCCTCACTTTATTCCAAATTAAAGATATTGGCTAGAGTTGGGCTTTAAGTAATAGGGGAATGATCATGTGATTCCACTTTGATCAACCAATTAACCAAGGGACAGAATTGTCCACTCCACTTACAATCTAAAACAAGTTTGTGCACAACAGAGTAGAGGCTCATTATGTTTGTAAGTCATCATAGTTAATCAAATATGATGCCTCAACTGTAGAAGAAACAGTTAAAGAATGCAGAAAAGAGTATTGTGCTATATATTAGCTACAGCACAAGGATGAAAAAAATACATATTTGTGATATCTATTTTAGAGGAACAGGTAAAACCTTTTATTCACTAAGTTTTTAGAATAAAAATGTAGTTAAATAGGTGCCAAGGTCATACTTATTAATAAACCACTGAAAAACAACAACTTTGTAGGCAAAGTTGAACTGAAAAACTTCAGTCATTCACCTTAATGTCAGACACTTCTGTCACACTGGGAGACAGCAATAAAAAAATCTATATCTCTGCACATACAAAAATCAATACACCTGTTCACATATTTCTGTCTTCTCCATAAATAATATTTAAGCACAGCCTTATTGTAAACTTTATAGTTTAGTTGGAAAGATTTAACCTTTGGATGCTCAATCATTTAGAATTTGAATATCATAAAAAAGTACCTTTAAAATTGCATTAAATGTGCTTTGTTGTTTCACACAGGTAGATCCTTCAGACAAGACGTCTGTGGACAACAAGGGCTTTTTGTTCCCTAAAACTGTTCATTATTTATTATTTAATTTTCTTATTATTTTGTTATCTTGTAAATGTATATGTAAACACAATTATTAAACACTTGTATAAGTTTTAGGAAGTTAAATGTATTTTACATTTTAAATCTGTATGTTTCTTTTTTCTTTGGGGAGGGGGAGGTACAGCACCAAACACATTAGATGTGTCCAATGGTATGTATCCTCTTACCTGCAGCTACTTTTCTTGTAAAAATCTTTACTTTACTGCCCTTTCCCAGTCATTGGATATAACACTCAGTAGAGCTGGGAGAGCTTATGGTGAGTGCAGTCAGGGCTGGATTCCTCACAAGGCCACCGAGGCCCGGCCTTGGGGCGGCAGGGCGCAGAGGGGCAGGAGCGGTGTGGAATCCCCCGACGCCCGGAACATGTAGGTAAGTTGCTTTCTACATTTAGTCCTGCTTTGCACAAGCAGGGCTAAATGTAGAACGGGAAAGCCGATTGTTCGTTTACCTCTCTCCTCTCTGGCTCCGTCCTCCCCCTGCCGCCGAGTCTCTCCCTCTCTTCACTGGCCATCGATGCTGGGAGCAGAGCAGCAGGGTTACAGTGTGTAAACAGTGTTCTTCCCCTCTCACCTGTCACAGGAGTTCCAGCACAGTGCTGTGCCGGAACTCCTATATTGGAGGTGACAGGGTCAAAAAAGAGAACCTGTCACCCCCCAATGCTATCACACAGGGGCTTGTTAGCTCCTGTGTGATAGCGATAAAGTTAAATGAAAAAAAATTGATAAAAAAAGAAGTAATAATTAAATTAAAAATAAATAAAAAGGCATACCCAATAAAAAAGGCATTGGGTATGTCCATTTTTGGTCAATGACATTGCCAGCTATGCTCTGCCCCTTTTTTTAAATTCTGCTGCAGGAACTAGAGCTGTCATTTGGCGCTAACCTCCTATCAGGTGCAGATGTGTCATGGTGGCTGGCGAGTTATTTCTTTAGACAGTCAGTGGACATCATTCACAGTGATTGACAAGGATCTTCATCACTGGACAGCGTGACTGTCTATGGTTGAACATCATGGGACTTGTCGAAATGTTTGTCATTATTTAAACTTTTTTTGTACCCCTTACTCATTTACATAAGGGCAGCATTTGGAGGCCCCCTTTATTCTTAAAGGGGACTTCCAGATTCCAGAAAGCCCCCTCGTAGACTCTCACAACCATTGAGCCAGTGTTGTGGAAAAAAGGCCTTTGTCCTCATCAACATGGGGATAGGGTGCTATGCCAGGAGGATCCCCCCTGGCAAGGTACCCTCCCATGTTGAGGGCAAGTAATCTGGTATGGCTCAGTATGGTATGTCACATGCAATGCTTTATAAATATGCCCCCAAATCTTTTCAATTTAGCCAGAGGTTAGTTGGCATATGGATTTGCATGCATGATTCTTTTTATATCTATCCTTTAAGGATAGGAATGGAAAAGAATGTATAATTTAAACTGAATTCTGAACTCATACTTCCCCATGTGCTGATCATTGTGTTGCTAAAAAAAATATGCAGCAGAAGCCGAACATTGCATCTTATAAAATAACTGTAAAATCATCACAGGGTCATGGACATTCTTTCAACAGCGTCAAAAGTAGGAGGGATCTTCAGGACATCTAATATGTGACATGCAAGACTACATATCCCAAGAGCCCCTTGTGGTCATGCAATGCACTTGAGAGTGTACACAGCCAGGCTGTGGACAGATTTGTGAGAGGTGACGGGGGAGGGGAGAACTCCACTGCCACCGCTCATGCTTCTGAAATGTAAGAAGCAACATTCACAAGGAGTATCAGGAGTCTACAGTGGATTCACTCACTCTGCCCCACTCCAATGAAGCCTACATACTCTGCTGACAGCTGATTAGTGGAGCAAATGAAGCCTCGCCCACTCCATTGATAAGCTGTCAGCAGTAAGTGGAGAAGGCACTGAAGTCTCTTTTGTCAACAGTGTGTGATAGTTTCAAAAGATTAAGGCAGACCAGGTAGACCATCTTCTGCCAGCAGTGTGCAGATGCTTTAATGGAGTAGGGCAGAGTGGGTGAAGCCTCTCTACATGGCTAACAGTTGATCAGTGGGGTAGATGCATATAGATAACAGTTTCCTTTTTTTCTGGACTGCATCTCCTCATTTAGGCAGAAATTACTTCATTACTACTTGCAATTCAAGTCCTGTTTTAGACCCAAATACAAACATCTATAATATATACAGCAGAAATGGACTGCAGGTTAGGGTATACTACAAAAAGCACAGAGTTCAGCTCTAAAAATCAGTCCCTAGAACTCTGACTAGTTGGAAACTGGTTTATATTACTTCAGAAAAAGTGTCAAGCAGTCGTCTTTAGTTAAATAAGTGTTAATGTGTAAAGTACATTAGCTCACAAAAGCAAATCACATTTAAGTTACTGAAGGTAGATCACTAAAGAGGGTTTCTTATTGTTCTACATGGTTTACTGGCCTGAACGTTAACCTGCTTTATTGGAAAGCTTATAAATCTATACAGCTATACTATTTAAAGTGACACTAAAAGTATAAAAATGCATTCAAGTACCCTAAGTATTAACAAAAATGTAAGTTATTTGTGTATCACTCAGCTATAGATCCTTAAATAATCTCTGAATTGGTGCTGACACTGTCCTTCCTTCTGGAGGGTGGCTACTTTTCTTCACCATGGTCCCTGCGTGTGCTGCATAGTATTGATGGACTATATTCTCATGTTTAGTTTACTAATTTGTATTGAGATGGTAGTCCACCACGGGAGTGAGCTTGGAGCAGTGGATACTTTACAACACATATAGGAACCATGGGGAACAAAAGTAGCCAAGCTCCAGAAGGAAGGTCAGGGTCAGCACCAATTTAGAGATGATTTGAGGATCTACAGATGAGTGATGCATACATAAACTACATTTTTAATTATAGTTAAAGTTAATAGTTATAGTTTATAGTTAATTATAGTTACTTGAATGCATTTTTAAAATGTGACACCTGTGTTTAAATTAGTATGTTCCTCTAAGAACAATTTGACAGCATAATTTCAGCTCGCTGAAGTCAAGATCTTCTATTTGAAATGGTCACTTTTATCTTACTGGGTATTACCTTATTTGGATTGATTTCTGCCATCCAATTGCAATGACATTATCATTAGTAAGACAACCAGATAAATTCAAGATATGAGGTTCTGATTTTAAAAACATGGTAATTTCCAATATTGTTTTCCGTACCTGTTATTCTTTTACAGTAAGGCACATTCTCTATTTAAAATATGCTTCATCCAGTCTATAAATTTGCTTAGAATTCCCATTATTCACATGATACAAAATTATAAACCAATAACTGCAGTAAAAAAGGTGGCAAGTCATGGTTTTGAGACCTAGGATATTCACACAAAAAAATGATTTACAAATTTAAAATTATTTAGTTTCAGCTATCCTCATTGACAACATTATCTATTAAAAATGGTTGAGTACCTGAAACAATAAACATTTGTGCACAACATGAACAAAATAGAATAGAGGTCTGATTTACTAAGCTAATTTTCACCCTTGCTGTTACCTATATTCATTTCTAACAACCAGATATAAGCAAAAAGTTTAAGAAAAAATATGAACTTCTCAAGTACATGATGGATGTTTGAAGCAAACCTAGGTCCTCTTTTCAAGTAGTGAAAATTACCATCATATTAAATCATTATCCTAGGCCTCTTGTGCTTATCTTTGCTACAAATAATGCCTAGCAAAATATGCATTTAAAATAAAGATGGTAAATCAAAACTCCAAGAATATTTGGTCTGCTCTGCTTCCACTCTGTTATTCAGTTACAACTATTGTACGGTAGTTACAGTACTTGGTACAGTACTTGGTAACCAAAAAAGTTGAATGGACTTTGAATTATGAATGATCTCAAGCCAGACCAAGTATGTTTCTTGCTGTACCTTTGTGTCCAATACAATGATAATTCTCACAGGCAGAAACATGGTTGTGCTATAAGATCAAAAGTATCTCCCATTTTAGCTAACCTGCACATGTAGGAGATGGAAAAGGAGAGCCTTAAACTCTTTCAGGGGAATAACACTAAGGGGTCTATTCACGAAGCTGCCGAAGGATCTAGCCGTAGCTTCATATACATTCACCTTTCAGTACAATGAGCGGGTACCCAACCCGGCAACGTCTTATAAGCTCGACCTGAAGCAGGGAGGGTGATGTCTCCATCACCACCATGATAATTAACTTCTCCAGCACCTACTTGTCTCCATTGTACTTAGATAGACCTAACTGTATTTCAGTGATAAAGGGCATTGCTTATGTATGGAAGCCCTCTAGTGGTGCTAAGACTGGGGGATGACATCCTGGCCTAGGACTTATGCAGACACTCAAGGTGGATTCGATACGTAGTGCAACCATGTAGCCCATTTTGAATAGAAGCGGTCATGTTTGTTCCCACTCTTCTACACCCACTCCTCTGCCTCCTGTATTTGTGTGACCTGTGCCACCCACTCAGACCTCCCCGGCACCCGAGTCTGTTTCCAGTACCTAGGGATGAGTCTCCTAGCCGCGTCTAGAAGGTGTGGCGTAACACCCTTCTTATAGGAGCCAGCTGATGTGGAAGGGAGGTGGAACAGCATGTGTACGGGGTCATCTGGTATGTCTGTTGTTGTGATGAGTTTAATTTGTGCTCGGATGTCTTGCCAAAAGCCTTGTATAAGAGGGCATTCCCACCATATGTGTAAGAGTCCCCCTTGTTGCCCGCAGCCCCTCCAGCAGTGCGAGGATGCCCCCGGGTATATGGTGCTCAGGTAAAGCGGTGTGCGATACCAACGGGATAGTAGTTTATAATTAGTTTCATGTACCTTGGAGACAATCGAGGATTTATGTGTGAAGCGTTATATCAATTGCCATTGATCATCAGAGAGACTCCGTCCTAACTCCATTTCCCAGTCCCCTAGGAACCTTGGTCTGTCTTCTGTGAGTGTGGCCAAGAGCAAGCTGTAAAAGAGTGACACCAGTCGGTCTGGGGATGAAGATCTCGCACATATGGATTCGAAGGACGTGAGAGAGGACATGGGCCTCATTCCCTTGGCCGTTGTTCTAAAGAAATGTGTAAGTTGCCTATACCTCCAGTCCGCCATGGGGAAGTCTCCATATTTAGTTTTAATTTCTTCCAGAGTCATCAGGGAGCTCCGGTTGAGGAGCTTGTGGCAGCGGAAGTCTCCTTGTAGGTCCCAGCGGCGGAAGAAGGAAATATCCTCCCCGTGATAGAACCACGGATAGCCCCCTAGTGGGGACAGCGGGGACAGCGGGGGTGAGAGGAGACCTCCTGCATTCAGTTTGTCCCACAACCGGAGTGTCTGATGTGTCAGAGGGGATGTATAATCGGAGAGGCCACGGCTAGCACTAGGCACCCAGGGGGCGTGAGCTAAATCTCTACCCGCCATGCATTTTTCCATCTGCACCCATAGTTTGGCTGAGGTGTCAAAGTGCCAATTCACAATCCTCTGGAGAGAGACAGCTTTATAGTAAAGGTTAATGACTGCGCAGGATGGTATGTGCTATTCGGGGTCTCTTGCCCCCCCAAACAAAGCGGATGAACAGACTGCGGAGTTTTACAAAGTATGCATGAGGCAAAAAAATAGGTAACATCTGCAAGAAAAAGAGAACCCGAGGGAGCACTGTCATCTTCAATATGTTAATGCGACCCAGCCATGTGAATGATGTGCGATCCCAGTCCTTAAGATCTCTCTGTATGTTATGTAGTAAGGGTTCAAAGTTGTGTGCGTAAAGGCGGGAGCAGTGGTTGGTTAGTTGAATACCCAGATATCTAATGGCTATTGTGGACCAGGAGAACGGGAAGCTGT
>NW_017306275.1:771157-797827 GCF_000935625.1 Nanorana parkeri
CCGAACATGCAGAGCATGTTCGGCCGACCCGAAGCCACGCGAAGCAAGCCGATGTACGGCTGATTTCAGCCGATGTACGGCTGAAATTAGCCGTAGCAGCCTGAAGTGAATAGCCGAACAGTGTTCGGCTCACTTCACTTCAGATCGGTCATTCACTCGGCTGCCCTCGGCAGCTTCGTGAATAGACCCCTAAGTTTCAAGTATATTGTGGATAAGGGTGTCAAGGTCAGAACATCAAAAATACAACCTTTTAGTGAACACATGAACTCAGTGACAAAAACATTTACTGTGTTATTCACAAAAGGGTCAATAGTTTGGAGACGGCAGGAGAAGTGAACAATCTAGGACAACATAGCTGAACTGGAAAGTGAGCTGAACTGGAGAATGTTTCCAAATCAGCTATTTTGGCCTAGATTGTTCACTTCTCCTACCTTCTCCAAACTCTTCACCCTTTTGTGAAAAACCCTATTAGTTTACAAGGGAAGAGTCACAGAATAACAAGCTACCTTTTTGGGCTGTTTTACATGTTAAGAAGGGGGTTGCCTTGGAGATTGAAGTCCACAGCAAACCTACCCACACAGACAAGCTTTTTGACTCACACCAAACATTGGAACACAAAATGGGGGTTATTAAAACTCTGCAACATTGGCCCAGGAAAACATTGAGACAATGGGGGTTATTCACAAAGCTGTCAAAGGCCGAACAGCAGTAAGTGAATAGTTGAATGCCGCTGAGATGAAAACTGCAAAACACCACCAGCATTTAAGGGGGTTACTCACAAAGCTGCCGAAGGCATGTTAGGCCGAGTCGAAGTGCAGAGGGACTCCGAAGGCAGCCAAGTGACTAACCGAGCCGAAGTGAAGTAAGCCGAACACCGTTTGCCTATTCACTTCAGCCCTGTATGGCTGATTTCGTCCGTACATCAGCTAAAATTAGCCGTACATCAGCTGCGTTCGGTCAGCCAAACATGCTCTGCATGTTTGGCTGAGCCGAAGTGCAGAAACAGATCCAACATCTGGATTGGCTGACCACTGAGGACATCTATCTCGATGCCTCTCCAGTGATGAGCAAGTGAGGGACAGGGAGGCTCCTCCCTTCTCCCTCCCTCCTTCACACATAGCTCGGTCAACGTGTTAGGGGAAGGGCTGGGGAAATCCCTAGCCTAGCACCAAATTTACTGCACATCTGTGCTTTACAGTAGGCACATCTGGCTCAAGCACTTCCTTACTTCTGAATTCTGGGTCTCAAAGAGCATTAGCACTTTAACACTGTGCAGCATATTTTTAAAAACCAGGGATAAGTTTTTCATCGTATCAGTAAACATAAGAGACATTTTTAAGTGTCAAGGATTCATCACTTCACTGTTTTGGATGGATTTAATAGCATTTGCACATTGCATAACTAAAAGTTATTTCTAAAATAAACAAATCATGGTTACATAACATGATGTGAAGGTCTAGACTTTCACATAAATGTGTAAATATGATGAACATCATAATACTGGCTGTATGCTCAGAAAACACCTTGAGTATAACATAAGTGCTAATGGCACCTAAAATATGATTATATCCAACATGTCATAAACGTTTATTTAGTAAAACTGCTCCAGAGAATACTTTGTACATACTGTATGCATTTTATTTAGTCTACTATTCAGATAAATATGGAAGACAATTTTGTATTTTACCAGGATGCTTTAGGTCCCCGCAACATCTAAAAGGCTTAAAGGTAAAAAATAAAAATAAAAAAAAGATCTATACATAATAAGTTTTGTTGGAACACAATTAGACTTATTTCCAAACACTGCAATTTTGCTTTTATGTGTTTGCATACTAAATAAGACTTAGCAGTTCAGGTAACTAAGAGTATAATGTTTAGACACAAATCACTAGAGAATTCCTTTTTTTTACTTCAAACTTTGTAAGCATCTTCTTGCAGAAAAGCTATAAAGTCAAAACACCACCTGGAAATAACAGTAAACATCTGTTTTTGTGAAGTAGAAGTATATTTACTGTTATTACTCACTATTCTCTAAGGTTACAAATTATAGAGCAGGTGCTAATGACGGAGGAGTGCTTAAATAATTAATGTGCACAAAATATCCCCACAGAACAGAATTAGGAATTTTCCTGTGTAAAATGTATTATGCAGCACATGATACAAGGCAAATTTAGAGCAGAAATGCTAGAAAGATATATTCTTTCCTCACCATATATACAATTTGTATAGAATTAGCATCAGAAACTGAAGATTATCCCTTTAGCTATAAAGTGAATTTAATTACTTGGGAAAAAATGATTTGTGATATCCCAGGCAACATATTTAGAACATTTAATGTATAACTGCTATACAGTGTCTTTACAAATCAATGCCTCCACATTTGGGCACCCTTCAGCCCCCTTAAAAAAATAGTGCCACTTTTGATATTCCTCTCTGCAAAATCCATTATAAAAGCTTAGAGAAGAAAGAAGCATGAAAAGGGGAAAATGATGGACAGCACAGAAAAATGTAGAATAATGTGAACGGAATGAAACCAATAAATTACTGGAAACCAGTCAAAAGTATATTATCCTTTGATGGTTTTAGTAAGCAAGGGAAACAGGGACATTGTCTGCAGGGGCCCCAAGGCCTGCATGTAGCCCCCAGGCAACAGGTTGCAGACCAGGGTGTTAAAACGACATATGATATAAACATCAGTGTGGGCAAAGAAAACATCACCTAAAAATAAACAAGTAGCTTTGAGTGCATATGGGCTTTGTTTGAGTCTGAGAGGTCTCAAATGAGGGCTTCCTCTGCTATTGGATGGCAGGAGTGGTGCTACAATCTGCAGTAGTGCTCCATTGTTTTAAGTGTTTGAAATTATCTAATAAAGTTGGGTTCCAAATTTTGCCATAAACTCGTTCTTATGGCTTTATTAGGGGTTACAATTTTGGGAAAAGGGGTGGAGTGGACAATCCAGATGTTCTAACTCTTTTACTGTCACATACACTAAGCACAATGGGGTCCCTATACAAGTGACTTATTTATACTACTGCTCTTATACGTTGCCTACATCTAAGCTACAATAAATAAATGAAACTACAATCAAAAGCTGTCCATTCAACATACATTATGTTGTCATTAGTGAAGGTCAATAAAATGTATTTGGCTCACCACAAAAGAATTAAAATACTCCCAGCCAGCAGATTGCTGTCAACTAAACCATCTAACTCACATTTAACAGAGTCGCCCTTAGAGACTGTGCATGATCAGTTTACAACAGAGAAGACAGGTGAGCTACAGTAAATACATTCCAGTTGCTGGTACCTAGGAAGACCAAAAATTTACAGTTTATAAGCAAAATAAGACATTAGGTTTAGCATGCTGATAATCAGCCAATGTACTGTATGTGGTGTAAGCATCTTCCGCTGTAAATTATACTCAGGTTATTTAATGGGCTTGCAAACACATGTAGAAGATAAGACATTTTTTTATGGTTTTAAATGGTTGCCTTTTGGGCTGTTCCTCTTTTTTCAGAACTGTCCCCCTTTAAGGTCTGATGTGTACGAGTATGTCCCCCTTTAAGGTCTGATCTATATGAATATGTAAACTATTTTACTACTAAAGTGTTTAACCCCTTCGTGACGGGAGACGTACACTGTACGTCCAGCCACAAAGGGACCAAATGACTTGTCACGTACACTGTACGTGACGAGTTATTTGCTGCTTTAGAGGGCTGTTAATCGCTGAGAATCAGCTTTTAACATTCATTAATGGATGCCCTTACTACAGAGGCATTCATTAATGAAAGGGTTAACCTTTTTCAGACACCCGATACCTTAATATCGGGTGTCTGAGAGTCAAAGCAAAGCGGACACAGATGCCGGCTTTTGCCGGCATTCTGACAGCTCGTATAGATCGAGAGATATCTCTCTCAAGCTATACTGGGTTTTTTTTTTTTCTTTCATGAATAGATACAAAATGTGTCTATTCCTACAATGTATCTATTCCTGGAAGAAGAATGTTTGTTTGCTGATCGTTGTTGCAACAATCAGAAAACATTTAGTAACAGCTGAATCCTGAACTGCTGCAGGATCAGTGTCACTAACTTATTATCGGCTGTTCTGAAGTTTGAAGCAGCCTGATAATAACCAAAAATTTATTAATTTATCATGCAGTAACAGTGAGATTAATTCACAAAATCTGCTTGATATAATTAAATAAATAAAATAACATTTTTAAGTTAAAAAAAAAAGTGAAAAGTGTAAAAAAAAAAAAAAATTGTGAAAAGTGTAAAAAAAATAAAAAAATGTGTAAAAAATAAAATAAAATAAGGGACAAATAAATGAATGTATTTATTGCATTTTTTTAGCTGTGCTGGTTTTGTAAAAAAAATACTACAAATCAAAACTGGGAAAAAAGTGTTTTTTTTAAACGTTTTTTTCCTCTTTTTTTATATTTTATTTGTCCTAAGTGAGGCGTTAGACGCACATATGTGATATAAATATGTAGCCCTATCTGTCCTCTAAAAAACAATATATAATATGTGTGGGTGCACTTTGTAAGAAAGTATATTACTGACGTGGAAGAATCACACAGCAAAAATGTCAAAAGTGTGTCAGTCATTTACGAACAGAAACTAAAAACAAGCTCAGTCATGAAGGGGTTAACATCTACTAAAGTTACAAATGTTTACATTTACAAAAAAGTTTTTTTGCTGATGTTGATTGCAGCTGCCAGTAAATGCATGGACATTGGTATTTTCACATAAGATATTGATTGTCTATTGTGCAGAGGGTTCAGGAAACTGGCAGCAAGGCACATAGGAGGGGAGCTTCATATGTCACACCATGAGGTGGAATAACTCAGCAATAAGCTAGACCTCAGGCCAGGTTTGTATAGCCAGGGGAGGTAAGACCACCCCCGGTCACCAAGACAACCAGGAGGCTTCCCTCCCCGGGAACCAATGGCAGGCGAGAGAGATGGAAGGTGTGTACTGGGAACCTCCCCCAGCAAGGCTCACACCTGATGCCTAATGGCGCAGGAGTGCTACGCACGCGCGGCCTGCGTACTGCGCATGCGCACCCACCGCGCGACTCACGCATGCGTACCCGCAACCCAGGCACCAGGAGTTCTACCAAGCTGAGGGGGAGCCCGTGCCCTGCACCGTGCCCGTGGCTACCGAGCAGGGGTAACACCCCCTGCTTCCTGACAACCTGTCAGATGCTGTACAACTGTAAACAGTTGGGTGGACTTAGCTAGCTGTCATCGCTAGCTCCGCCCAAATGTTTATATTTTGCCTGCATCTGTCAGAATGCCATTCTGCAGCGGGAGTTTATCGCGAGCGGACATGTCAGTGGGCGTTGTTTGTTATTTATTATATCTAATTATTTTTTCTTGTTTTATTTTTTCGTTAAAGGGGTACCCAGAGGAACAAGGTGCTTTCCAGGGGTGACCCTGGAAAAGCACCCTCCCAGTGCCGAGGGCATGTGGCCTGATATGGCAGGGCGCTCGCTCGTCCCCCTTTCCTGCCCTGCTGGGCCTTTGCACGGATCAAGGGTCTGGTATGGAATTTTAGGGGGAACCCCATTCCTCCCCCCCATTTTTGGGGTGGGGTTCCTTCTTAAAATTCCTACAAGACCTTTTTTTAGCCTAAAGTGGTCTTTTAGTGCATTCCAGGGCATTTGCATGCATTTTGATGCGTTTGCATGCGTTCCAGAGCAGGAAAAATAGGGCTTGCTGCAGTTTTTTACATGCTCTGGAACTGAATGCTGCATTATAAACTAGAGCCCAAAATACCATTGCAATACATTGGACGCAGTTTTGATCCGTTCTGTAACTGCCCTGTTCTGCACCTGCTCCACGCTTGGTGTGAACTAGCCCTTAGGTTAATAGGAATGTTGGCAGTTGTGTGATAATTTGCTTTGGCAGCAAAAGTTTCTCATTTACAACATACTGTAGATGCCGCCTAATATAATTAATAGCCATTTATCCAAAACTAGACACAGCTTACTCACAGGAAAAAAACAAAAAAAGTCCAGTCACACACTGCAAGCTATGCTGAAAAATGTATTGTAGCACACAGGTACACATCATTCTACCATGGATCCTCCACATCCTGACATGTTTCACCAACACTGGGCTTAGTCATAGAGAGCACTCTATGACTAAGCCCAATGTTGGTCACACAAGTCAGAGTGAAGAGGACACACCATGGGACGATGTGTGCCTGTGTGCTACAATAAATCTGTCAGTGAAGATTGCAGTGTGCAATCAGGCTTTTTCTGTGAGTAATTGTTGATGCTGGAACAAAATGGACTTTGCCAGTGTGCATCTGCCATTCTTTCTAGTGCTGCTGTGAAGGAGCAGTGATTTTTGGTCTATGGAAGTTGGACACAGTTTATTGCTAAATTTGAAACTCCTGAGCATCTGCTTGTCAAGGTAGTTGAAATCCACTTTACAAAGAATATTAGTTATGTGCAAGAAAAATCAGGGCATTTTCTTGCATATGACTGAATGATTAAAGTCAGCATGGGTTCTCCTCATTCACATCAAATGGTTATAAGGCTGGACAGCTTTTAAATGTTTTTAACCTTTGATGATTTTGAAATATAATAAGGATAGTTTTATGATGTGATTGCTCTTGAAGTATCTTTAATTTGGAGTACATTAAAGACAAGGTTTGGAACAAGAGATCACTAAAACCTAAACTACATTTTGCAGAGTAACAATACAGTGGGATCTCCTGGGGAAACTTCTCTTAGCACTAGTCTCCAAAGAATGAGTTCTGCATTTCTTTTGTTCTTCATACGATAAGCCAAATGAAAACTCCTTTTACAAAGTGAATATATTCTATTCCTTTGGTAAATCAACCAGCTGGCTTTACCAGAATAGCTATAAAAAGATGAATATGTTAGTAAATGCATACTGTATGTTGGAACTAGACACCGTCTAGGGTTGCTCGATCCTAATACATTTCTGCGACAATTCATCTTTGGAGACCCTTTGTCATTAAATATAGAGTAGCAAAAATCTGCTTAAATAAATAAAGAACTATTATTTTGTAGATTCAGTAATCTCTTTTTTCCATAAGAACATGTTAAGCAACAAGGCATTTTTATAATGGTGTAGTGGTTAATTAATTGCATGTAATGACAGTTAAAACTGTAGACAGGATGTCTCCTTGATCAAAACCTCCAAGATTCATGCAAGAGTTTAATTAGTGTTTAATGGTTGGGGGCATTGATGTAAATGGCAATTAATTTAAATGAATGTTATTTTCTCTTCTGCTTTTAGAATACTGCATGCAAGACAGAGTCTGATATGTCAGTTTCCATAGACAGATGTAAGGAACATGTTTGTTGACTAGGCTGCTATGAGCCATCACATTTTTATTACTTACACAGATGCAATGAGAATGTAATTCTGTTGTGAGCTATTGTAACTGTTATCAAAATTCGGGCAGATTAAGGATACTTAGGAAATAAGCAAACCATTGGTCTCTTGGTTCCATGTTAGAACTGGCAGCTTTTTGCATCATTAGAATGAGTTTAAAAAACATTTCTGCAAAGGCTAGGTATTATTTTATTGGTAAAAGCTGTTAAAATACTGTGCATGCTACAGCAAGCAGAAATACTTATTCACATATATGTAATGTAAAATGACAACAACGGAAAAAAATATTAAAGGTATTCAATCAGATAACCGAGTAAATATGCTACAATGCAACTTATTACAAGATCTCTTTTATTTTTTTTTCATAAATTTGGTTTTAGGTTTGCTTGAACTTTTAATGGCAAATACTGGACAACAATTCTTCCACAAAGTTACTTTTCTGGATACCCACCCACCCTTCAAAATTTCTTCCTAGTCCCTTAAGACAATCCGATATCACCTAGATGTCATGTACCTTATGGAGCTTTAGGTGATGAAGGCGGCCTCTCTTGCAACTCTAGTCCTAAAACCCCTGGATAGTGGAACAGGCAATTTGGGGCACAGAGGGGCGCGAGTGCCGGAGGAAGTATTTGCCGAAGAAGAAAGTTGAGCTCAGAGAAGCTTTACAAGATGGCTGGACAAGAACACACAGCAAGGAAGCAGGCCAGGTCAACAACGTGCGTGCATAGTGGTGCCAGAACAGCAGGCAGGAATAGTGGTCAGAGAAAAAGCCAAGGTCAGAGTCATGCAGACAACACAGTACAGTACGGAAGACAAAACGTAGTCCAAGACAAGTCAGGGTCAGGGTCACCGGAAGATCAGCAAGTCGGGTTAGCAATGGGAAGACAGAAGCAGGGATTAGGGTTCAGGAACACAATCACACAGAAGCTAATGAACACTCACACCCAGCCCTTCTGGCACCATTATACCTTATAAGTGTGCACGCACATCCAAGCGCACAAGTGCGCACCTGTGCAGAGGTGCACGACCTGGCCATAGCATAGCTGAGATCCTCTATGTCTCTTATTAGTTTAACTGCCTTTCTCTAATTTATCTCCAATTCCGCAACATCCTTTTTGTCAACTGGTGCCCACCACTGAACTGATGATGTCCTACCAGTGTCGGGATAAGGTCATCCAGTGCCCTTGGAAAAGATGCCATACCCTCCCCAGGTGAAGCACACCACACCTAAATCTATGTAATGGATGTTTCATGCTTAAAAATAGTGCCAATGATTGTGGCACACCACAGTTTAGGGAGAAATGCTCCATCAGTGTAATGAAAAAATGCTACGGTAAGTAAAAGAATGCCACTGAGTGGGTGGGGTTACTGGAAGAAATACATTCTCCTGCATTGTCCTGCCCACATTTCAATGTAAATAACATTGTGCATTCATATGCAAATCATGTGACTTTAACACTAACGCTGTTCGGCTATTCACTTCAGGCTGGTACGGCTGATTCCAGACGTAAATCGGCTGAAATCAGCCATACATCAGGTGGCTTTGGCTGGCTTCGGGTCGGCCGAACATGCCCAGCTTGTTCGGCCAACCTGAAGTGCAGAAGGAGTTCGACTCAGCCGATCCAACATATGGCTAAGCTGAACCTCCGGCAGGCTACTCGCTGCTGTGCGGCCTGATGCCTGATGCCGAACAGCAGTGAGTGAATAGCAGCTGTTCTGCTCGGTACCTCTGTGCTACCGAGCAGAATAGTAAAACAGTTTAAAAAGTAGTAAAAAATAAAATAGAAAACGATTGGGCGGAGCTAGCAGTGACAGCTAGCTCTGCACAACCGTTTTCTATTGGCCGGGCGGTTCTGCTGCCGTCAGAATAAAAAAAGAAAAATCACCATAGGAATGCATAGCTAGATTCCTATTGGCTATTTCACTTTGCAATAGCCAATAGCAAACTAGCTATTGCACCCGCCCTCTGGTGCTGTCAATCACCAGAGGGGGACCTGATGGAGAACTGCAGGTCCCCCTCTGCTTTGCTATTAACTATTGCAAATTGAAATAGCCAATAGGAATCTAGGTATGCATTGCCATGGTGATTTTTATTTTATTCTGACCGCAGCCAACGGCTCCGATGTCAGAAGAAAAAAAAACGAGCAGGGAAAGGTTTACTCTGCTCGATCGAGCAGAGTGAACCTTTCTGGGAGAAAGTGTTTCTTTCCCGGGGCGGCCGGGACTCATATTAGACTCCCAGAGCGTCCGGGAGAGTAATGACAGATGGCGTTCCTGGTTACAAGGTAACCAGGAACACCATCTGTCATTACACATTGAGAAAACGGAGAGGACGCTCTCAGTGTGTAATGACAGCGCCCCTGGTTAGCTAGTAACGCTGATCTCTCTGAAAGTGGCCGGAGCCAGCCGTGAGATGACGGCTGGCTCCACCCAGCTATCAGAAGCAGGCTGTCGGCCAGCCATTCGGCCAGCTTCTGCTTTCCCTGCGGCTCAGTCAAGACGAGGCATATGCCTTCGGGCTCAACCAACTTCTGAAGCTGTACTGGCTATAGTGAATAGCCCGTACAGCAGTAGAACTGAAGGGATCCTGGGGCCGAAAGCTAGCCGAAGCTAGCCGAAGGATCAGCCGAAGCTACGGCTTGTTCCTTCGGCAGCTTAGTGAATAGACCCCTATGTTTGCACATGAATAAGCTGCAGGATTTGCATATAAATGAGCTGTGTGGCTTTGACAATTTACAACTACCTTTACTTTTTAGATGTTGCTTTGTAGGAGGCCTTTGCTGCAGACTGCAAGCTGAACAGTTTGCACCTTTAGAAAATACTAGGAACAAAATGTTTTGATCACAAAGACCAAAATGTCATGCTAACAGCAAAGTTTTATGTCTGTTTTGTGCATTTTTTGAAGTGTTCTTGCAACATATTAATGTCAGCAACTCACTGCACACATTTTGCATAATTTCTCAACTGCGCAGTAATTGCAACCAGCGACCAGCATTAGCAACAATAAAAGACCTCCAAACCGTCGCACATTCTAAAGGTGGCCATACACTTTACCACCCTCGCAAGACTTTTGTCTTGCGAGGGTTGTAAAGTACTTAAAAAAACGTACGATCTGCCCATCTTGGACAGGCAGATCGTACTTGTGATCATCGCAAGCCCGCCCCCCTGAGGGGCGGGCTTACGATGACTGCAATGAGGGGCGAGCTTACGATGACTGCAATGAGGGGCGGGCTTACAATGACTGCAATGAGGGGCGGGCTTACGATGACTGCAAACAGGCTGTGTGCACGTGCTGTGTAAATGTCAGAACTGGATGGACATAAATACAAATTATTTGGCAGGTAAAACAACCCTTTAATACATTTAATTTGTGTATTTTGTGGTTCTCCTGGAGCCCAGCTTTAAGATTGTAACTTGCAGCTACATGTTAATTTTAAGCTCCTTATTTCAGGTAAAATGGCTCTTGGGACAAGTCATGCAAACATCAAAATGTTTTCATGGTTGGATGCCAGTCTGGAGGAGAGGGAATTACTATGCAGACTGCATTTGCATACAGACTGCTCTAGGTAATATCCACATGTGATGCTGAGCCTCCATGATTGCAAATACTGAAATAAATGAATGAAAGGGGGTGGGTCAGGGAAAGTAAGGCTGGGGTGGGAAGTGCTAGATAATGCTGGACATCCTCCAGCCAGGAAATAAGGTGTGCTCTATCTGACTTGCTGCAGCTTCTTATTCACACAGTGAGAATCTCTTGGTGTTCAGTGAAGTCAGTGTAAACAATTTCAGTACAGGAGAGGGGCCTGTACAACTGTGCAAGACTGAAGGTAAGACTGGAGTTCAGCACAGATAAAACATTTGTACTGAGGGAAAATGGGTAGTTTCTCATCATACAACATGGATTATTTGCCCTTAAGGCTAGGTTCAGATATGGGCGATTGTAAACAATTGCACACAGCAATTGCTGCGCGGTTATATCCGTGCAGCAATTGCTCATAAAAAGGTACATGTACCTTTTTTTGCAACACGCGATGCACGTTTTTTTAAGCAGCAATCATGTTCAATAGCATGGGCTGTATTGAGGTGGGAAACTGCGCAATCTGCCAGTGCCACTGGGGTAACATTAGAAAATAGTGACACCGCCAGCACGATCAGCAGTGGTGGGCGATTCCTTGACCGCGCGGCCATATAAAACAATGTAGATATAAACAATAGAGAATATTCATCAGGATGGGGAGGTGTTGTAGGATAATATAGTGAAATATGATAAAGTCAAATATAAGGATATGTTAAGGATAAGAGTACAAATTGAATCTTATTGGAAAAGATAACAATAGTGGGTGGGATGATACACTTCAGATCCAGAGAAATAATATAAAGAGGTTTCTTGGTCCACCTTCATGTAGAATTAGGGTTATAGCCTTGCTCAGGATCTTGGAGCTCTACTAGATACTATATTACATTTTTCTTGAAATTGAGAAAACGTAAAAGTATCTTCGAAACAAAATCATTAGTGCTTGTTAACCTGTTGTATTTTCAGACCTCGGAGTATTGTCCCCAATCTTTAAATATTCTGCCTTTACTAAAAAAAAAAAACAGATAGTGCAAATAACCATGTGATAGGCAGACAACATATTATTTTTTGAGTTATCTCTAAAAGACAGGAAATGTATAGTTTCTAAAGAAAACAATGTTATGTTTTATATCAAAGCTGCCCTGTAAAATATAATTGTGTGTTACATGACAAACAGAATCACCATTATCATCCCCAGTAAGTATTTACTGGACTAAAACCACAATTTGAAGTATTGCTCCACGAATGCATTCAGGTAACCCACAGTGATCAATAAACAATGTGTGGCTACTGCTGCATAAGCAGCATATGAAAGACAGAGCACTAGAAGGAACAGTTAGAATCTGTACTGACTGCTAAGTATTCACTCATTTTCTCAACAAGCCCAGTAGCAAGTCCTCAGGCAAGAGAAATGCTGGGGTACAGAGTGATTATATGAATGTGAACTAGAAAAAGCCAATGATTCGAATACAGGCAAGAATGAAGCTGTTCCCATCTTGTGCCTGGTGTCTTAAGCCATTTCCATTCTTTTGTTTTAATCTCTTCTGACAGAGAGCCAAAATAAGCAATATTCTGTGCATGTGAAAAACAATAACTATTATTTACGTTATATTTAAAATCTAACCTGCTGGGTTACTTCCAAAATAATATCTAGGAATAAATGTAATATTCATAATTCTCCGCTGCAATTTGCTGGAGAAAATTCATGGCTATAGAATCATTAATTCAGAAATATTCCCTTTACGTGTCAGCAAATATGCCAACTGTGAGTTGGCACATGCACTAGTTAGAAACAAACTAGAAAATGTTTTGTTACTTGAAAGCAAGCCATTGCACGTTCCACTATTGCATAGCACACTTTACTAACAGAAATTGGCTACAAAAACGTTAAAATTCAATTACTAACATTTACACTTTGTTGAATCTATAGTATAAAACCTCAAACAGTATCACAATACAACCCATTTGATCAAGGTTAAGAGAGGATTGAAAGCAATCTTGTAAATATAGCAAAGTATATCTAAATCCAAAACGTGTTTTCTACTTTTAGCATAAGGGAGTGTTTAAATCCCTGGTAAAGTTATGGGGAGAGACAAGAGTTGCATTACAAACACCAGCAGCTGTTTCTTATGATCATCACTATTAACCCAAATTAACCTAATTTTTGCAGTGAAGGGGGGGGGGGGTGCACTTTGGCATCTTTGCCTTGAATGCTTAAAGAAAAAAGCATGCCTGAACACTGTGTCCAGCCATCAAAATCTAGAAGGTTGCATATAATTAGTCAACATGAACTTGCTCAGGTTTGGTTTGCAGGTGTACTGTATGCAGCAAACATGCTGCTAACAAAGTGCATTGGTGACTAGGCAGGACGCTGAAAGACATGCCAAAGCAGAAAAAAAAAACAGTTTGGCTGGGAGCAGTGATTTTTAAAAAAATGCACAATTCCTTTAAATAACATGCTTGGGAAATGCCAAGAACATGCCTGTGCAGGGGGCTATATACAACCTACTACAGCAAAACTGACATTTACAAAGAAAAAAAAATGTGTAAGTTGACTGCAAATGACAGATCCCAGCCAAACGTTGTATATAAAGTGGCTGGGATTCCCCTTATCTACAGAAGACTCTTATCCTAGATGAGGGTCTGCAATAGGTTTAAGAGGGCCCCTTCCCCTCAAAAATGATGTAGGATTCCTGCCAAATTTCATACCAAGCTCTTCTGGTCTGGTATGGATTTTAAAGTTACCCCACACAAAAAGATAATGTGGGGACCCCCAAAATTCATACCAGGCTATTTAGGTCTGTTGTGAGTTTTAAGGGGGACCCCATGGTGAAAAAACAAAAGCCAGGTCTGGAAAAGGGGGTTAAGCATGCGCCACCCCTCCTGAACCATACCAGGCTGCATTGGAGACCCCAAGTACATTTTTTATTGAGGTTCCCCCTTAAACGCCATACCAGACCAAACTTTTGAGGGAAACCTTGTGTTATTTTTTGCTCAATGTTCCATACCAGACCATACCAAATATGGAATTTGGGGAGAACCTCACATCTTATTGTATTTTTACCTTGATGTTTACATTCAGCTGTATGAGCGGTGCAAAGATGACCCATAGGTTGTCAGAACTCCAGAAGCTGGTGGCAAAGTTTACCGCAATCCCAACTTAGCTGCTAATCAGAACCGCACCCTTATCACCAACTGTGCCCATAAAGTATGGAGGTATCCATTTGGTACCAATACAGTACATCTATTGTGTAAAATAACATACTTGACATTTGTCATAAAGTTTAATTTATCAAACTTATCATAAACATGTGTTTTTACTATTTACCTTCTAGACTAGAACAGTAAAGCCACTGGAAGCAAGCTATATTATTCTAGAAACAGTTCATATTTGTAAAAGCTTTTCCGTCAAGCCCAGGAAACAGTGGAGAAACATAATTATAAGGTTGAATTCTTAATGATAACTTGTTCTTGATGTATTCCCTTTGTATTCAATAAATGAAGAGTGATGTCGAAAATATTACCAGAATTGATTTTGATGTTTTTGGTCATCCAGCCTGATCCCTTTGACATTATGGATTAGAATGACTTAAAAGTGACAGCATGTTTGATGAGGCTGCCTGTGATTCTCATTTCAAGGATTTGATTGATGATCAGTTCTTGTTTGGATTTTAGCGAGTTTTCTGCACAGATGACTTATGATTATTAGTAAGATTAATTAGTTTGGGATGAAACTTTAAGTAAAGAATGTCTTACTAAGCATTCTCATTAAGAAGATAAATTGAAGCAACTTATTGTTTTACTCTCAATCACTGGTAACTGGTACTGTTCACCACAAACACTATGAAACACATTACATATTTATACTATTATTTTTCATTTATAAGAATTGATTGAAAGGGAAAATTACCTTTCAAATGTCTTCATTTCAGTATATGATATGGCAGAACACTTTTAACAATGGAACTGTGTAGGTGGGTAACTTTTGCGCCACATGTCCACAAAGAAGAAACAGCAATTATTGCATCAACTGCTATGCAATCCTCAAGAACACTGTCTAAAGAGTGTGTTGGCATATCACTTGGAAAAAAAGATCAATCTTTCCTGTATGGCCATTATCTGTGGTACAGACCCAATTTCAATATTTGGTATAATGTACATTTTATAAAAGATTTAGCAGAGCCTATGGATATGATAAGGAGTCCAGTAACCACTATAATACAAGTAATGCCACAGCGCAAATAGGGAAAGCATGGCATGGAGTGAACTATACAAACTGCCGTGCTTTTCATCAAAGTAAAGGACACATTTAGGTTTATTCATGAAACAGAGTTAGACACAAAGCAAAAAGCATGAAGTGTAAGGTGCGGAAGCTCATAGTACCATGTCATAATAAACTTAGCTAGACTAGTACAAAACACGTCCCTATTGGTTCCCATGGTTACTGCTATTTGCACTTTACTTCTTGTACTGTTTATCAAATTTGTCATCAGGCAGGTTGTATACCAAGTCAAGAACATTAGAAATGTTTTAATGGGGTAAAAGATTTGTAAGATGGTACATGGTGTAAATCTAGATAAGCATAAGTTTAAAATGTTCCCAGAACTTTAGAAAGCTTTCTTCCATACAGACTTACCACTTTTATATGCTATATAGTAGCTCTTTGGATTCCCATTTATACTACTTTGCATTTCTAACTTTAATGTCCAGGACATACTTGACAACATCATTAAAAGTTGGCAAAGAAAAAGTATAATTTATAAAAACTAGTAGGGATAAGCATCGGGTTCAGGTGGAGCACGAGTCAATCACGACTTGAGAAAATTATGAATAAATGTGGCCTTACACATCTATAGCAACCAGTTACCACCTCCCAAACTTAGGCCTGTTCACATGAGTTTCAGGTCCTGATTATGTCCGGATCTGCAGACGTGGTGCTACTGGTGCAGTGCGTTTTGGCCGCGTTTTTGATGCTTTCCAGTAAAAAAAATAAAATATTTTTTTTTTGCTGGAGTGGGGCTGTTAGTATGTTAGCTGCAGTGCAGTGTGTTTTTGACGCGTTTGCGTTTCCTGATCGTTTCCTGACTGTACAAAATGTCACATGCAGTATTTTTCTGTCGTAACCTGAACGGACTGCGCATGGGAGAACTGTAGTCCATAAAACACATAGGGATACATTGGGATGCATTTTGAGTGCAGGAGCGTACGGATCAGGTAAGCACACAAAACGGACGTCGTGTGAACAGGCACTTAGTGTTGACAGGTGTGGGTACTGGAGGAACATTTTGGGGGATATTTTCAGGGAAATATATACACTAAAATGGAGATTGTGTTTATTAAAAGCTGCCTGGTGTGGGTCCTGTTGAAAAAACAGCCTAGTCAAACTATTTAAAGATTGTGTATGTACTAACTACAATATATTGGGGCTTTATCAGCTAAATAAATACACTGTAATATTTACC
Organism: Nanorana parkeri; assembly: GCF_000935625.1. Lineage (NCBI taxonomy): Eukaryota > Metazoa > Chordata > Amphibia > Anura > Dicroglossidae > Nanorana > Nanorana parkeri. The sequence goes on from NW_017306275.1 coordinate 787,568, forward strand.
TATTGCTTAATATCTGGCTGGAGTCTCTCCTGTTCAAAATGGAGACTGCACATTCTGTGCAGTCATTACAGTGTTGTGGGGGGTTTTTAGCAAAATAAATTGTAATGTTTTTGTTTTTATTTAAAGCTGGCTGCTGTGTTGAAAATTCAGTCTATGGAAAGTGTTTAACTACTGTGCACTTAGTTGCTGTAATACTTTTGGGTTTTTGTCAAAGAAATGAATATAATCTAATGTTAATTTTGTTTTATTAATTTAAAGCTGGCTGATGTTTTTCCTGTGGTGTATGGAGTCAGTGCAATATTTTTGGTTATCTCTTGATCACAAGCTGCATTTTAAAATGCCTTATTTTAAAATGTGGTCTAAAAATAGTGTTTAATTACTGTGTTTGGAGTCAGTACAATATTTTACTGGCTTATTTCTGGTAAATAGAACACCCTAATGTTGATTTCTTGATTACAAAGTGTAATTTGGCTCACCGAGAGACTACAGCCCTGTATAACTGCTTACATACTTTGCATGGAGTCAGTAAAATATTTTTCTTTATTGTCTCTGAAATACCACATTGTAATTTTTTTCATGATAAAACATGCCTGGACTTTTCCTGCTAAAAGTGCACCCTAATAAAGCTGTTTATGTACTGCGCAGCAACAGCACAATATTTTTGGCTTTTCTTAGGGAAACAATACAGTGTAATTTTTAGTTCTTAATAAAACCCACCTGGTCTGTTCCTCTTAAATTGCGGCCTACTAAAGATGCTTACATGGTGTTCATTGAGTCTATACAATATTTCTGTTTTTTTGTTTGTGAATTATTACAGTTTTTATTTCTTGATAAAACATGCTTTTTCTCTCCCTAAAGCTCTTTACATACTGTACATCCACTGTACAATATTTCTGATTATGTTAATGTTTTATTAAATTCATTACTGGATATATACATTTTATTTAATGGCTTCAAAAGAAAAGAAAAACACACTTGTCACTTTGTCACACACTACTGTTGTGCAGAACAGGGAAAAAAGCCACTAGACATGGACGCCCATACATGCGGATGACATCACCTGACACCACAAACATGCAGTGTCATGTGATGTCATGCTCTCTGCCTCCAAGATGGTGCAGAACACGCAGGTGGCCGACATGGCTGCTGCACATTCTGCATATGAATTATTATATGCCGGAATATATTTTTCTTATATTCGGCCATATAATAATTTGTTAATTGGGATTCGGACGAACCGCCGATTCAATGGTATTTTGTTGATTTGCATGTTCATCCGAATCCTAATGCACATGGCTAAGAGCCACCATGAGCAAAGGTGGAAAAGAGATTCTTTGTGGCTGGATTAACACTTGTGGCTGTTCTACAATGCACATCCCCTAATGTGCTGATGTGCCAATCCCAGTAAATAACACTGTTTACCTTTTTTTATTAGAACGTTAATTGAAAGTTTGCAAGTGACATATCATTATTTTTTATGGCACAATGCGGTGCAATGAGGTTATTCTGCATCAGTACTTTTTTACAAATTTCCTTGCCTTGCATTTGGGCTCTGCTGGAAAAAATGGCCATTGCAGCCCTAAAGCATTTGGTGTCATCAGCACTGACATACTGCCTCAGAGTGGGGATCTTTGTGCTCATTCTTAGATGGTGACAGTAGATCCCCACATAATTTTCTTCTTGTATGGAAAAGGGATGAAATGTACCTCTGAAGCCTCCCCCAAAAATGAATTCTCCACAATGAGATGCACGGTAGGTGCATTGCGTGATAGCATGCATTAATCGCATGGAACCTTGTCTTATGGATTTTGAATGGACCCTTATGCTTATTGGTGGACTGTGCTAAACCACAATGTAAGGTACATAGCTGCCATTATTTTACCCAGAATGACATACTCTTACCACTATTATTTTGCACAGAAAGCAATCCCTGCCCTCCACCAACCTGTGGAATGGCATGAGGCAGCAGGCAGCCCTAAACGGGGTGTTAGGCAAACCTGGCATGGATACATTAGTAAATTAGGCATGGGGGTGATTTGGAACATTTTTGTTGTCCACTTACGTAGAAGTGGAACAGAAAACAGAAGTGTGTGTGTGTATATATATATATGTGTGTGTGTATATATATATGTGTGTGTATATATATATACACACAAAAAATAGTTACAAACATCATTTTTTAACAATTACAAAAAGGCATTTTTGTTTACATATAGCAGTAATACCATGTATGCTATCTCTTGATAGTTTTGTTATGTGCATGTTAGTTAATACCTGATGTTACAAAATTATTTATTATTACAGGTATATAGCACCATTAACGCAGTGCAAATTCACATCAGTCCCTGCCAAGGAGCTTACAAGCCTAGGTCCCTATCTCACATAAACACAGGGCCAATATAGTCAGAAGCCAATTAACCTACCAACATGTCTTTTGAGTGTGGGAGGAAACCACGGGCAAGCACAGGTAGAACATACAAACTCCTTGCAGATAATGTCCTAAACAGCATTTGAACCCCCAGTGCTCCACGGCAGAAGTGCTAACCACAACGCTACTGTGCTGATGGGTTCTACTACAAATAAACCTATCTCTTTTTGTAACATTCTTTAACAACACAGACACAAGGACACAAATAGTTAATTACTGTGGAATACGGAGATACATCATATAGAAGGCGTATTAACATTGTTTCTCTAGATAACACCAGTAAACTACAATTCATGGTAACCAAATAAAATATTTTGGGTACATTTTGGAATTTGTTTCTTATTGCAATTTGTTTCTTAATTAAAGTAGTATTACACTTTTTAATTAAACTGAATTCAGATCAAACAAATATACATTACTCAAGAAAGTATTTCATCAAATGAATTGCCCAAGCACTTACAGTCATCATGTTTCTAAACAGCTGACAGCAAACCTCTCAGCTTGACTTTCCTGTACAGTTCAAGATCACAAGGGACAGCACAGTCTCCAGCAACTGTCCATCTACTAGCTTGGAGAAGGTAGGAGGAGGGAGCTGGGGAGTTGCTTGCCTCGCTTACTAGCAGACACAAAGGTGGCTCCATAGGAACCTTGCAATGGAAAAGAGCCACCCTAAAACTGGATATCAGGGCCAGTGCTTAGGGTACCAGTTGATCCGACAGGAAACTAAAACTTTTAAACATCAAGTAGCAGTATCAATTGTAAGTGATTTAATTAGCATTTGAAACACATAAAAACATTTTGACTTTAATATTAATGCATGTAGGCTGCTTTTATTTTTAAACATTTAGTGCAGCAGGACAGCTTTCATTTGTGGTGCATACATTGATACAAAACCTTCCAACAAAACAGTTCAGTTTCATTAAAGTGACATTAAAGGATAAGTTTCCCTCCCCCCAATGTTAGTGTAAGCACTTACCTTAAATGAGGTCTCTTAATCCAATCTTCTTCTTCTTTCCTGTCGTTTTTAGCCTTCTCGCCAGCCCTGCGGTGGGTCTCCGATCCAGCGCTGACTTCCTGTCCCACGGCGTCTGCATGCCGGTGCACGCTATCCATAGACTTCCCTTGTGTCTCTCTTCATCTCCGACCGAAAATCTGAACTGCGCATTCGCCCGCCCCAAGATCCTTTGCGTCCGGCCGAGATTTTTCAGATTTTCAGACAGGAGCGCGTGGTGAAGACACAGTTAAATTTAAACCTCTTTTAAATCTTTTTTTTTTTTTACGTTTTTGCATAGCAGTAGATATATGCAAAAATCAGAGGGTTTAATAACCCTTTAATAAGCTAGTGCAAAGTGCATCTAATAACAATTTCTTTATTTTCCTCTTTTGCCTGGCTGTTTTGGTTTACAGTACCTTGTAGATTCCAAACATTGTAATAATAATGTACAGTGTATCTACTATAGTTCAGAACGTTGTTATATGTGTTTATATTGAATCTATTTTGTTCAGGAATCGTTGTTTTTTTTTCTAGCAGAAAGTGTAAAAAAAATAAGAGTGCATTTGAATAGCTGCTGTGAAAAAAAACTATTGCTCTTTTATATAATGACTTTCATATTTTCTATAAAATTGGCATGTCTCTGCATAGAAACAGGTGTGCGCATCACTCTAAAGCTATTTTCCTTGCAAAGCCAGCTAGAAGGTTGTTCAACCTTCAATAGTCAATGTAACTATTATTGTGCTCCATATGCAACTGTCACAATAGTCTTTTAAAGCCTTGTGACTGTAATAACATAAAATAACATAGGTTTTACTTTCTGCCACCCACCTCCTATGTGTGCTGCAAGATGCTGTTAATGTAAAAGGGTGGAAGTGAAATGCCTGTCAACAGCTATAAAACCACAGCAATGCCATAATATACTGTTGTTAAGGTTAAAAGGGACTTATCACTGTGTTCAAATACTGACATGTACCTAACAGGATCTAAGGGCTAAAATGAGATAGCGGGAGATACATGAGATAAGTAAGAGTGTAGTTGAGAGTATAAATTACAATGTGACTTCATATCAGATAATAAGTCAGAGAATCAATTTACTGCTTAGTCTCCTGCTGGTGTTATCCCTGTCTGCTTTTTTTCCAGCTCGGATCTTTTTTTCTTTATAGAAAATGCATAGTCATCATTCTCTTACACAGAGGTTTATCTGAATTTTTATTTCACTCAGAAAGAAGCCACCCTAAACTGATATTTCACTTGCCAGAATACTATCCCAGTGTATTCATATGGAGTACAAATACATAATTAAAAAAATGTGGAATTCTCTTCCGCAGTTAGTGGTATCAGCTGAAAACATTGATCATGTTAAAAAAAAAAAAACACTTACATGAGATTCTCAGACAGGAGGATATACAGGGGTAAAAGAATTACTAGCGACATTTGTACAAACACATAAGGGTCTATTCACAAAAGAGTGAAGAGTTTGGAGAAGGCAGGAGAAGGGAACAATCTAGGACAACATAGCTGAACTGGAAAGTGAGCTGAATTGGAGAATGTTTCCAAATCGGCTATTTTTTCCTAGATTGTTCCCTTCTCCTGCCTTCTCCAAACTCTTCACCCTTTTGTGAATAGACCCCATAGTGTATAGGTTGAACTAGATGAACCTGTGTCTTTATTCAACCTTACCTACTATGTAGCACAATGTATCTAAACCTGTCAGGGAACCAGGGGTACCACCTCCCCCTGGGGCCGCCAGGTAGTGCACAGGGTCTCCTTCGGCTTGGCAGGACTCCTGTTGACAGGCCTGCAGGTGCGCATGCGCGGTGTGTGCGCGATGGACAGGCTGTGTGCGCATAGTGTTGTCAGGTGTGGGTCTTGCTGGGGGAGGTTCCTGGCACACACCTTCCATTTTTGCCTCCTGTCATTGGCTCCAGGACAGGAAAGCCTCCTGGTTGTCTCGGCGACCGGGGGCAGTCCTGGTTCCCACTGCGTATATATTCCAGCCAGAGCCCTGGCTTGTTGCTAAGTTATTCTACCTATATTGTGCAATTACCTAGCCTCTTGAACCCGATACTGCTGCAGCTTCCTGACCCCTCATCTGAACTCCTGGTTATTGACCCCTTGGCCTGTCCTCCCGCACTTGATCCTAGTCGCCTGCCTTGACCTGGACCGAACCTTGACTACGCTTTTTGGAATTGCCCCCTTTTGTACCCAGTTGCGGATCTCCTACGGCTTGTTTCCTGCCAGTGGGTACCACTCCATGTCTTGGGCCAGTGACACCCCTGACAAAATCCAAGAACAAACATGTAATATGGTGCAGATTATAAGTCCTTAGATATGGTGGCTGCAATATTTTTCCTCTAGGATTTTCTATGGTGATGCTGCCAGCAACACACTTCATGTTCAAGGTTGATAATACAAACTAGTAATTTATACATATGGGTGGGGACTGTTCTGTATTCCACAGAAGAGAACTGGTCGGGGGTAATTGGGACTTCATCAGAGCAGAGGCAGACCAGTGGTTCATTAAACTTAACCTTGCACTAGAAAGCACGATCCACTTATTACATCAAGGTCCCTTCACCTATACCAATATCACTGTATTTTATATGAGTAAAAATACACCTGTGAGGAAAAAAGTTAAATCTGAACTCCAGGCTAAACAAATATTGTCTAAATACAAGAGGCATGTGCATTCCTACTTGAATCTTGAAGAAGAAAAAGTTTCCTGCAGGGGGGGTCAGCTTTAAAATATATACTTAACTTACCCCTGGCTGACATCCACAGTACCTAGGCAAGGGAGGTGTCACTATCCTTCTAAAGAGGTCTTAGAAGTAATGAAGACAACAAATCTCACTGTCTTCTCTCTCAAGAAGACATTCTTGCGCTGTACTGGAGCATAAACTTACAAGATTTGGGGCACTTGACATCTTTCACAGTTTCACAGCAAGAATAGTGAATTACAAGAGTGTGGGGTAAGTATATATTCTAACCTTTTTCCCCATACTATATGTACATCTTTGTACCTACATAATATGGTGGTTTTAAAGTGAATGGGTGACCTGATGTAATGAGTAAACCTTTCTTTAACCACTTTAGGTCATTAACCACTTTAGCTCTTGCACCTGTATATCCCTCAGGATTACAGCAATATTTTAATTTCCACTTTATTGGTGTCTATGTCCCCATGAGGGAGATTTCTCTTCACTTCTGGCCCAGGTCACAAATGTCAGATAGAACAGGAAGAGACATACAATCTTCTCTCTTTTTGAAAACATTATTTAAAGAGACTCTGTCACCAACTTAATAAAATGCAGGTAAAAGCAGAGAAAAATCTAATATTTTTAGGTGCCTTTGCAGCGTTTTTCCTTTCCATATTTTTTTCTAATTACTTGCAATGCATCTTTGAACCTGCTAGGACACTTGACTGGTACAGAAAGAGTCATTTTACTAGCACAGCTGCTTGCACACCATAGACCTCTTTTCTTGGGAGTGTGTAATTATGTTCTGTGCTTGCACAGTTCCTCCACACTTACCCTCACCTCCAGAGAGGCGCAAAGGGAAATACTATAGTGTGTCACTTCAGTTATTGCTCTGATCATGCTCAGACATTTTGGATGTCTACACAAGAAAGGATTTTGTAAGTAAATAATATGCATAAAATAAGTTAAATGCATACATGATCTTATGAGAAGTTTTTTGTTGAAATAAATTGTCTGGTGACAGGGCCTCTTTAAAATCTGACAAATGCTCAATATATTCCCTCTCAATATATTCCCACTCTACTGAAAACTAAAAATAAAGTTTTGACTGGAGTTTGGCTTTATAAATAGTAAGGATGTTTATGGACCCAGTGGTTAACATTATATAATGCATTCTAGCATGATGTTATGTCTTGGCATGCAAAAAGAACACAAAAATTCAAAGCAGACAGCGGGCTTTCCATGCACTTATCTGAGGAGCAGATTTACACATATTGAGGTGATAGTGAGAAACTGCAGTAGTAATGTGTTTTTCACAGCCCAGGGCTATGCTTGATTGTCATATTAGGAAGGTATCCAATCTTCACTGACATTTTAGGAGCTGTGATGGGTAATTCTCCAAGTTTTATATAATTAATCTTTGTGATGTGACTTCTGATGTAAATCACAATGAAAAGTAATTTGATCTGCTCCTGTGATTCATGTAACCAATAATACCATCATGTTTTATGTTACTTTTTATATTTGTTTTTTAAAGTAAAAAAAGAAGCACAAAAAATGTGAGGTAATTCTGTGTAAAAGCTGTAGTTTGGCACACCAGGTGTACAGACTCATATATCCATGACTACATGACTATGAGACACCAACCCCTAAACCATTCATAGCTATGCAGGTTCTTTAACAGGGTTATCTAAGGAAATAAAACAATATAATAACAGTGTATAAATACATTGTAGGATTGTCAGTATTTGCACAACTATTACTGCTCGAACTTCACCATTTTCAATATTTATATTGGTATTAAGTTTTCACTCTACAGTCAGTTTTGGTTTTGCACAACAGATTCCAATTTGCAGAGGGACTTCGACTCAGCTGATACAACATCTGGATCAGCTGAGCCGCAGCTCCGGCAGCTCACTTGCTGCCGTTCGCCCCTATTCTCATAGGGGCCGAACGGCAGTGAGTGAAAAGCCGAATGCTTCTGAGCGGCATTCTGCTCGGTACCTTCAGCTGCTGTACGGGCTCCGGCGGCCAAAGAGAGCCAAAGGATCCTTTGGTTCTTTAGCGAATAACCTCAAATCAACCACAAAATAAAATTAAAGACAAATAATCTCACAATATAGGGAACAGAAAAGGCGGCAAAGACAAAGAGCTAGCAATCATCAGAATTTACAATGTTCTAACTGACCCTAATCTTTCCCTATGAAGTTTGTCTGCTTTCCCTGCAACAGATTCCAGTTCAGTAAAACTATAGTTACTTTGTGCTCCACTTTTATAGTGGGAGGGGGTGCTGGATTAGCCGAAAGCCTCCTTAGTGGCCCTTCTAAGCCTGCTGAAAACATTTCTTTTTTTTTTTAAATCAAGTAATTTTTATTAGGGTTTTACAGAAAGTTATAACACATTGTCATGTTGCAGTCAGTACAGCATGAGTTAACGCATAAGAGCATAATATCGACAGCAATCAAGACACTAATACAAGAGGGAGGGGTACACAGATACAGATGACAGTAGGGGAAGATCCAAAAGGTATCTTAACAACAGGTAAGGGTAAGACAATTGCACACGTCCTAGATTTCGCCTCTCAACCTCCAGTTCAGGGTCCCTCCTACAACGGGGCATCTCACACAGTTACACAGCATCATCAAGCATCATTAACATCATATGGTACACCTAAAACAACTAGACAGGGTTCATCTGCATTATGGCTATACCTGGATATGGAAATATCCTATCAGTTTCCCACCAGTTAGATAACAAATAATTCTCATCAGACACAGCTGCCACATGAGGAATGGTGCGCACCTCTATGCATCCATCTCGTCCATATGTTCTGGAATTTAGCATTGGCAGCTCGATGTTGAAATACCACTCGTTCAAATGCTATCAGTCGGTCAAGCTCTGCTATCCACATGTCTATGGTGGGGACCGTTGAGGAGATCCAGTGGAGCGCAATCACCCTACGTGCTGCAAACAGGGCCCTGGATACAGCAGTCAGGGTCAAGTCGTCCCATAGATCGGCATCCATGATACCCAGCAAGCATGTGATTGGAGAGCAAGAGACCTGAACCGAGAAGACTGAGGAAATAACACTAGTGACCCCGCTCCAGTATCTGACCAGTTTGGGGCATCGCCACAGAAGATGAAGAAGGGATCCCGGGGCTATGCCACATTTGGGGCACTTAGAGTCAGTCCTAAGCCCAATTTTAAACAGGAATTCCGGGGATCTATAAGTCCTGTGTAGGATAGAGAGCTGGGTCCACCTATGTGATGAGGACAGGGATGAGAGCCCCACGCCATGTAGAGCCATCTCCCAATCCTCATCTGACATGACCCCCAGCTCCTCCTCCCACCTTTCCCTGCTCGAGATTGGATATTTTATTAAAAAGCGTGGGAGCAGAGTCGCATAGATCACAGAGATCAGCCCCTTCGTATTGGTAGAGAGTACTACTGAACTTAATGAATGAAGGGGAGAGATCTGGACCTCTCCTATTCCTGGATGGGTGGACAAGGCGTGTCTCAATTGTAAGTACTGATAGAAGTGGGACTTCTGCAACTGATATTGTAATTGCAGCTGTGCAAAACTTTTAAGAGAGCCAGAAGAGTATACATCTGAAAGGTTGTGAATACCCAGTTGTCGCCAGCCCTCAAAACCTTTAAGTTTGTGCACCTCCGGGAAGGCCCGGTTTTGCCAAAGTGGGGTGTATACCGTAAATTGCGACGTTCCTAATAGAGTGTTTGCCGAGACCCAAGTCTTGGCAATCATCCTTGGTGTTGTATGGGGTGACTGCGCCAGACGTGGGGTCTCCAGCAAAGAGATTGTGGGTGCGCTTCCGTACATTGTACACAGGAGTTGGGCATTGGGAGGAAGGGGGGAGTCAGAAGTCTGGGCCCACCCAGCTAGATGTTGAATTTGAGAGGCAAGGTAGTAGAGCCAGGGGTTGGGGAGGGACATACCCCCTTGGTCTTTCGGGTATTGTAGGGTCTCGAGTTTAATTCGTGGGGGCCTATTTTTCCATATGAGTTCCCTAAATATGGAATTTAGTCGCCTAAAGATCCTTTGGGGAAGCCAACACGGTGAGTTATGTAAAAAATACAGTATCTGCGGCATCCAGATCATTTTTATAAGATTAATCCTTCCTACC
>NW_017306275.1:797843-842690 GCF_000935625.1 Nanorana parkeri
TTAGAGTCAGTCCTAAGCCCAATTTTAAACAGGAATTCCGGGGATCTATAAGTCCTGTGTAGGATAGAGAGCTGGGTCCACCTATGTGATGAGGACAGGGATGAGAGCCCCACACCATGTAGAGCCATCTCCCAATCCTCATCTGACATGACCCCCAGCTCCTCCTCCCACCTTTCCCTGCTGGAGATTGGATATTTTATTAAAAAGCGTGGGAGCAGAGTCGCATAGATCACAGAGATCAGCCCCTTCGTATTGGTAGAGAGTACTACTGAACTTAATGAATAAAGGGGAGAGATCTGAACCTCTCCTATTCCTGGATGGGTGGACAAGGCGTGTCTCAATTGTAAGTACTGATAGAAGTGGGACTTCTGCAACTGATATTGTAATTGCAGCTGTGCAAAACTTTTAAGAGAGCCAGAAGAGTATACATCTGAAAGGTTGTGAATACCCAGTTGTCGCCAGCCCTCAAAACCTTTAAGTTTGTGCACCTCCGGGAAGGCCCGGTTTTGCCAAAGTGGGGTGTATACCGTAAATTGCGACGTTCCTAATAGAGTGTTTGCCGAGACCCAAGTCTTGGCAATCATCCTTGGTGTTGTATGGGGTGACTGCGCCAGACGTGGGGTCTCCAGCAAAGAGATTGTGGGTGCGCTTCCGTACATTGTACACAGGAGTTGGGCATTGGGAGGAAGGGGGGAGTCAGAAGTCTGGGCCCACCCAGCTAGATGTTGAATTTGAGAGGCAAGGTAGTAGAGCCAGGGGTTGGGGAGGGACATACCCCCTTGGTCTTTCGGGTATTGTAGGGTCTCGAGTTTAATTCGTGGGGGCCTATTTTTCCATATGAGTTCCCTAAATATGGAATTTAGTCGCCTAAAGATCCTTTGGGGAAGCCAACACGGTGAGTTATGTAAAAAATACAGTATCTGCGGCATCCAGATCATTTTTATAAGATTAATCCTTCCTACCAGGGATAGTGGGAGTCTCGTCCAGACTTTTGATTGTGCCGAAAATCTTGGGAAAAGTGGGAGAATGTTATGCTCCGTATATTGGTTGGGACGAGCTGTGAGTTTTATGCCAAGGTAAGTGAAGCTAGATACTACCTGAACATGTGAGGCCTCTAGCGGGAGTGGGGCTTGTAGGGGATCTATGGGTAGTAGAGTGGATTTAGTCCAATTAACCTTGAGACCCGAGAAGTGACCAAATCTGGAGAGCAAAGCCATAACCTCCACGAGAGAAGATTGAGTGTCCGCCAAGAATAATAGAGTGTCATCAGCATATAACGTAATCTTCTCTTCATGGGAGCCCCTGGCAAAACCCCTAACTAATTTCGAAGCCCTTATCAACACCGCCAGGGGTTCTATGGCCAGTGCAAAAAGAAGGGGGGACAGGGGACACCCCTGTCTGGTGCCTCTCTGCAGAGAGAAGGAGGGGGAGAGGGCATTGTTAGCTCTGATTCTGGCGGACGGCGCTGCATAGAGAACCTTTACCCAGAAAGTGAACTGTGGTCCAAAACCAAATTGAGATAGGACCTCCCACAGATACTCCCACTCCACGCTGTCAAAGGCTTTTGCAAGGTGAAGGGAGAGAAGCGCCCTGCCATCTTGTATATCAACGGGAGCCTGTAGATTGAGGAAGACCCTACGAATGTTTATCGCGGTAGATTTGTTGGGCATAAATCCGGTCTGGTCCGGGTGAACAATGGAGGTGATGACTTTGGATAGTCTAAAAGCTAATACCTTGGCCAAAATTTTTACATCGACTCCAAGTAGGGAGATCGGTCTATAAGACTCTGGAAGCAGGGGGTCCTTACCTTTTTTCGGGATAAGAACCACCGCCGCGTCATACATAGATTGGGGTAGCCGTCTCGATTGAATCGCATCATTATAGGTGTCTAATAGTGCTGGCAACAATACAGAACCATACTTCTTGTATATCTCTATGGGAATGCCATCTAGACCAGGCGCTTTACCATTAGGAAAACTGGAGACTGCCATCTCCAGTTCCGACAGAGATATGGGGGCCTCTAGGGTGTTTCGATGCACTTGCGAAAGTAGTGGCAGCTGCAGATCAGACATGTAGCCAGAGAGTTCGGAGTGAGAGTATCTATGGGTGTGGGTGTAAACATTCCGATAGAAGTCAGTGAAAATAGACATAACCTGTTCGGGCTGTGAGCACAACCGACCTTCAGGGTCTCGTAGAGCAGTAATATAAGACCGTTCCCTCTGAGAACTGGCCAGCTGCGCCAAGAGCCTACCAGCCGTCTCCCCCTCCTCCCATCTCATTTGTTTCATGAAAAAAAGTTTATTTTTAGCTTTTTGGAGAAGCAGGGCTTTAAGAGAATCCTGTGCTGCCCTAAGGCGAGCAGCAGAAGGTTCTCCCGGGGCGGTGACGCATAAAAGCTCAGAGGTCGAGACTTCAGTTTGGGCCTCCGCCTCTGCCTTTTGAGTACGTAGTTTAACCCTGGCTATCTGTCTAATTAGGATCCCCCTCAAATAGGCTTTAAGTGCGTCCCAGACTACACCTGGGGAGGCAGAGCCCACGTTCATCTTGAGAAAAGATGAGAGGTCAGACTCGATGGAAGCGTCAGGAGAGAACAGGGTTAACCAGAAGGGGTTTAGTTTCCAGGGTAGGGATGGAGGGGATAAGCCCCCCTAAATATGGTCAGAACGGGAGCATGGTCCGATAATGACCTAGGTAGGATATCTACTGACTCTAGTAGGGGAAGAAAGTCCACAGAACATAAAGTGAGATCAATGCGGGAGAGGGACTGATGAGAGGTAGAGAAGCAAGTGAATTGGGATGTGGTGGGATGGAGGAGTCTCCACGCATCCTGCAACCCCACCTCCGTGCAGAAATGGCTTAAGCCAGAGGCAGCAGGGGAGGGGTTGGAGGAGGCCGGAGACAGCCTATCCACCGCAGCAGACATAACGTTATTAAAGTCTCCCACTAGTAAGACAGGTAAGGGCAATTTATCCGAAATAAAGGCAACCAGTTCTCTAAGAGCTTCACTGGAGTACGGGGGTGGTATGTACATATTGGCAAGAACACATTCTACATCGAACAAGGTGCAGTACAAGAAAACAAACCTCCCTTCTGTATCGATCTTATATTGCCTGCACTCGAGTGGGACTAAGTCATTTATCCAGATGGATACTCCCCTGGCATAGGAAGAGAAGTGTGAATGATAAACAGAGGAGAAGACTCTTATTTTGAGCAGAGGCAGCGACACAGGGATAGCATGGGTCTCTTGTATACATATGATGGACGGTCTGTGAGAAAAAATGGAGGTAAAGACAGCGGTTCTCTTAGTCTTGTCTCCCAGACCGCGAACGTTCCAGGAGAGAACAGACAACTTACGAGTCGACTGCATAGGTGTCATGACATAGGTGGTAATAAACAGTCATGTAGCATGTGATTGTACCCCATTGAGCAGCAGGAGAGGATCGACAATCCGAAGGTGTCTTTATAAGGCTATCAAGGACCGTGGCAAAAACAAAAAAGAAAAAATAACAGAGATAAACACACCAATAAAACCAAAAGTCACAACAACATTCCAGGGGCCAACCATGGCAACAAAGAGCCGGTTTGATCCAGAAAACAACAAAAAACGGTATGGCGTGTTCCACGCAAAAGAAAAACAGAAAAAAAGGCCGCGTGGAAGGGGCTGGAGACATAGGAGTCCACAGTAGTGCGGGCAGCCGTCCGCAGATACTCCGGCACACATCTTAGGATACGCAGGTAAACATCTTCCAAAAAGGAAACTAGACCTCAGAAGTATAGAACGGCAGTATCCGCCATAGACGGAAAATAGCAGCAGAAGATCAGGGGTCTCTATTCTTGCGGGGCATCTTGTCTATCCAGACAGAGGCGGAGTTAGGGGAATCGAAGAAGACGGTTTCACCATCCGCGACGACCCGAAGTTTAGCAGGGTAAAGCATGGAGTACTGGTACTTGAGTTGACGAAGTCGTCGCTTGACCTCCAGAAATTTAGCCTTCTTTTTCTGGACCTCCTGGGAGAAATCTGGGAAGAGCATGACTTTAGATCCCTCCAGGGAGATTTCCCCCATCTCACGAGCCCTGCGGAGGATGGCTTCTTTATCCCGGAAATTCAGCAGGCGAAACTACATAGGGCGTGGCGGACCACCAGGTGGTAGGGGCCTAGTTGAAACCCTGTGTGCCCTATCTACCATAAACAGGGGGGAGAGAGACTCTCTGCCAAAGGTATCGATCAGCAATTTTTCAACAACTAAGGTGGGGTTGGGGCCCTCCGCCCTTTCAGGGATGCCAACAGCTCTTATATTGTTGCGCCGCAGTCTATTTTCGATATCCTCAGTTTTAAGGGAGTTCTCCGCGGATCTTTGAAGGGCGGACTTGAGGTCCGCCTGGATAGGGGCATTAGCATCCTCAAGATCACCAAGCCGACCCTCCAGAACAGTGGTCCGGTCTCGGACCTTTTGAAGGTCATGCCGTAGGAATGATATATCCGCCCGCATCCCCTGCACTTGGTCTGTCAGGGAGGATATGGATGAGTTGCAGCGTTGAATGGCCGAAAAGACATCTTTAAGCGTGGGCTCTGGGGAAGATCTGCGGGGCTTATTCTTTTTTTTCTTGGTAGAGGGGGCAGCACACGTGTCACTCACCGCTCCATCTTTAGGATCTGAGCCGTCCGAGCCAGTGGCTGAACGGGAGGCCAGCGGGGTACTGCAGCCTGCATCCGTCACCCGCAATTTGCGGCAGGGTCCTCTCGGGGTCCCCCTTGCAAACCTCTCGAGCCTCAAGGCGACATCCCTGGAGCGGCCCCTCTGTTGTTTGCGAGGGGTCTGGACAGGGGCACGCGAGCCGCGGCCATCTTGCAGGTCGATACCTCCAGTGAGGGCCTCATCGTCCGTTTTCGTTATCCCAAGAAAGTGGAGGGTGACAGAATGGTAGCTGACAGTCCCAAGGGGTCCGGTAAGTAGGCAGACGAGATTTAGGTGTCGACTGCACGTAAGAACTGAAGATGTAAAGGATATTTTCAGGATTTCGTGCCGGAGCTCTCTAAGACACGTCCGCTCACATGAGTCTCCAGGCCACGCCCCCTGAATAAATTTCAAAGGCCATGATATGATCCTACCAGCCAAATCTGCACATAAATGCGCCAGGACCACAAATCTTAAAACTGCAGGATTTGCTTAGAACCCATGACAATAGTGAACTCGAACCCCAGCTTATGCATAAGCTTGGACATGTGAATTAAACCTGTCCCTTATATAGCAGTCTAATACCCTTTAATATGAGGTCTAATAAACACATTGGCATACAGTATTTAGTGCTTGCTAGGTAAGCATTACATTAAATATTGAAACATGTATGCTAGGGATGTTCTGATACATTTTTTTCCAGATTGAGTGCGAGTACCAATACTTTTCCTTAAGTACTCACCGATACCAATTATGATACCTTTTTTGTGTCATGTGACAGTTTTTCAAAACAATAAAGACTAATGATTTTAGAACAGTTGTGGAGTACCAGGGCCCAGTCTCAGCTGCAACTTCTGCGATCCTGGTAGTTCTACCAATGACTCCAGGCTGCAGAGGGACTAAAAATCCAAGCAATACATTATACAGCAATGCAGAATACCACCAACTATAGAGGACTACAAATCCCAGCAATACATTATACAGCAATGCAGAATACCACCAGCTATAGAGAACTACAAAATTACAGCAATACATTATACAGCAAAGCAGAATAATACCATCAGCTATAGAGGACTACAAATCTCTCCAGCCAGATAACATAGTATCATGGCTGGGATGGGGAGGAATGCTCTGTAGTCAGATAACATGGTACCATGGGATGTCCTCCTCGGTATCCCAGAGCGCTGCGATGTCCTGACTACATTTAGCCTTGCTTGCCCACAGCAGGGCTAAAGGTAAAAAAACACCTGCTCGTGCCCAGAACTTCATGTCCCAGGTGTTGGGCGATAAGAATTGGACATCCCTCTTCAGGCTGCCACTGTAAACACGACTAAACACAATGCATACGCAACACCACTTTTTATTTAATTTTTTTTTTTTTTAAACTATGTGTTAAAATCTAGTGATTATGCAAGACAGAAATTGGAATATTACCAATGTCTATAATGATTCTGAAGGCAATTATAGACTCTTAGGCCCATGTTGGATAAGGATTCCATTGTTGGAGACACATCCACAAAGGGAGCATCCAGGTGAGGGATACACTTCTACTCATATTGTTACACTCTTGATGGCCCAGAATGCTGCAGAATCTTGTTGGCTAGAACATTTCTCCTAGCATTCCTGACGCTGGCAAGTTGCCACCAGCTAAAGGAACGCTTGTCTGAATGCAGACTTACTAAACATCAATGTTGTTACTGAAGCTCCAGATTTACCTATTTTCTTTACAATTCTTTGTGCAATATATTTGTGCATGAAATGTCTGAGTAAAAAACAGGTTCTACCAAAAGTGATATAAAAGTATTCTTCAGTTAAGAGTAAAGCTAAAATGAAATCATTACAACCAGTTTCTCAATGAGCTGACATGTACTGAAACAGTACTGTAATGCTAACTGAAATTTGATTGGCTGCTATGGGCAACCCCTTCTATTTTCATTCCCTGAACCTCCATTAGTGCATTCTACCTGTCAAATTACCAAGTGCTTTTGCATGTGATTTTTTAAGAATAGCATGATAAAAAGAATACAAACATTTTAGTTACAGCAAGGTAATATTATATGCAAATGTGATTTTCACACATATTTACAGCATATGATTATTTCAGAAGATTTACATATATTGTATTCAACATTTATCGAAACCTTGAACATAAAGTTAAAATATAAAAAATCCAAGACAAGGATCCATATATCAATACGTCAAGGTAGGGAGAAGTGATAAAAAAATAATCTTTCACACACTGAGAAATGAATGATATCCCTCAGGAACACAAAGGGCCTTCTACATTGCTTTGAGCAGTATAAAGAATATTATCATGCAGGTAAAGTGCAAATGATTAAAAAAAATGATTGCATAAGATTGCATAAGGGATTAAATAATAGAGCCATATAAATTATGCTATTTCAATTCAAACTGTTGTTGTGTATTGGTACAGAATGTTAGGATAGTGCAATTTTTTTTTCTTACCACCCTTCAGTAATTCATATTGTATCTTTGCAAATCGAATGAAGCCAACCACGTGAAAGCAGGGCCTAAATAAATGTTTTTTAAATCCCTGCCATTTAGGGAAAGCAAGCATTGATAGAATACGTGTGGGGAAATAGACACAAATAAATGAATCCCATAGCTATACCTATTTATTTAGTTTTTGCATTATTTCCTATTTTTATTTTTGCTTCACAAATTTTATGTATGACGAAATATAATTATTAATATAGTGACAAGCCTATTTTCAAAGGAACTTAACTGTGAAAGTGTAGGAGGGGGAAAAAAAAATAGTCAGCAGTATTGCATGTGGTCTCCCTGCAGCTGATCATTGTAAATTACTGACTAGCTATTTCTTCTTCTGCATTGTGTCTGTTTTGGTAGAGCCATCTTGGTAGAAGCAAGGTTGTGTTGTTTTTATGTCAGAGCCTCCAGCAAGAAAAACAGTGAGTGACACCGTAGTTAAATCATCAAATATTCCTCCAAATTAGAACTGCAAAGTATACTACAACATAGCAGGTCTAAAACATTTCTAAAGTGACAGTGAGAGACACCATGTAGTGTCTGCAAGTTCCTGTATCACTCTTCACATCAATTTCTGTGTCCATTTGAAACCCCGTGGATCGTAGGTCCAAGTTGTACCTCTAGTCAAGCTAGGATTAAGCACATCTTGTTGCTAAATCCATGCAGCACCTACTGCACACCAAAGATCTAGCAATATATAGTTTAAAGACAGAGCTTAGGGCCAGGGAGGGGGAGGGGCTTAATCATGTCTTGGAGAGAAGCCAGGTCTCTTGTACAGCCTGTACAATGAGGCCAAAAGTGGACATAGACAAATGGATCAATCTGCAGACTAACATAGGTATTTCCGTGCACCACACGCTATCTCCATTTTTATACTGTTGTTACCTTACAAACATTGTAGGCCAGGTCAGGTTGACTTTAATAAATAGTCAATGTAACCAAGAAAGTCCTTTTCTATTTCTCTGCAACCAGACCAAGTATACCATGAGACACATCTGCTCTATTTTGATCCAGCAGCTCTCCAGGAGCACATTATCTAATTGTGAAAAATAACACAGTCGATGACTGCAGTTGTGCAGTGTTATTATTTTAGACACTTTTTATGACATGATAGGTTGGCTTTAAGGTTATTAATTTGTTGTTGTATAGTATTGTTGCTTTGCTAGGTGGCTTTTTGCTTCTTTGGAATGATGCTATCTTACGCTTTGTGTGTTGTATCTTTGTTCTATAGCCCCCGATGAGTTGTGTGAATAGTAACAGGCGTACAACCTCATTATGTGTGAAACTGTGAAATGAAACATTTTTTCTCACACTGCATGCCCATCGTGTATATGCTTGACGCTGCCAGCACATGCTGATTTTAGAACAGGCTTGTAAATATAGTGTTGTAAATTATATGTATCTGACTATATCTGTGATATTATTTTGTTTAAGTTGTTCTATTTATAGGTCAAGTTCAGTTGTTATTACAAATAAATTAAATACCTGATATTAACTCAAACAAAAAAAAAGAAAGATGAAACACATTTAAAAACATTAATTATATTCCTAAAGTACAGTAACCCATATCAACTGAGCTATGTTGATCAGGTGACAATAAACTGGATTTCATTTGGTGCTATTGGTTGCCGCAGTTTGCTTGTGTATTTGAATTACATACTTTCGCATTTGCTCTGACATCTGCTGCTGGCACTTACACACTATGCTTCTCAGCTCCATCTAGCAGCAGTAATGCAATTATACATCAGCCCCTAAATTTTGACGAATGATAATATATAAGTTATTATATGTATATATAAATATATACATCCTATAAATGATGCACATTGTTGGCGGTTATGTGGGGAAATAGGAACCTTTGCACAAATATGGTTGGAATGCCCTAAAATAAGACCATTTTGGGGGTTGGTGAGGGATGTTATTAGGCAAACATGTGATATACAGGTACCGCTGGACACATGGATATATTTATTTCATCTTACAACAGAACCAGAGGGAGCATATAAAAAATCACTAGTACCCCATATGTTGAATGCGGCCAAAACCATCATCCCGAGATATTGGGGCACTGAGAAAATTCCCTCTATGATGGAATGGTTTACCAAAATAGATTCTACTAGGTTGATGGAGGAAATGGTAAAAATGAAACAAGATAACTATGCTTCCTTTAATAACACATGGAGAAGATGGAAGGAATTTAAGGACTTAGGACTATATTATCCGTATGTGTATTAGTGGGAGACATGGGGAAGGGGGTCTACCAGGAGAGAATAAGACAACTGAAAGGAGAAGATAACCTAGGAGGATGAAAGAGGAATGAGACCCTATAGAAGATAATATTGTATCGAGCATGCAGTAGTACAATGGAGCCCAGGTGGGAAGGGAGGGGGGTTTATTTTTAGAGGGGGGGCGGTGTTTTATGCAAGGAAGTGGGGTATGGGTAGATAGAGGGCCCTCTAGTATTGGGAAAGGAGAGAGTAGAAAAGGATGGGAGAGTAAAGGAGAGAAGGAGGGGATAGTGTTTCTGGTATGGCAGGAGAGAGAAAGGGAGGGAGGGAGGAAGGGAGAGGGAAAGGGATAGAAATAATTAAGGGACCACAATTAAGATATAGAAATAGTATATTAGGATAAACACAAATATATAATCACACAGGTCAGTGACCAGATATGGAGGATCATAAAACACTCAACCACACCAGTAAATAGTAGATCATAAATAAGACATACACGTAAATATTAATAAGACAAAAAGATGAATAGAATATTAGAAGAACACAACACTAAATAAATAAGACACTGGAAAATTATATTATATTTATAAACCTATACATATTTTTGTATTATATAATTACACTTTAAGATTATAAAAGTTTATTATAACTATAAAATACTTAGCAAATAGCACTAATTTATATTAGTGGGTGGACGGGGAAGGGAAGTGGGGCTCCTCAGATCCCAGAGACAAATTTGGTAGAACTAGCTAAAAGGATCTGCAACTATAGAGTGGTGGATAGAGAGAATAAAGGATTAATAACTAAGAGGTTAACAACAAAACCGCTCTGAGTTAGAACTCTCCGTAGAAAAGGAGATAATACTAAGAGGGAGAGGAGATGGATGGAAGGAAAGGATTTTTATTGTGAAAGATGGTTTTATTGTATAAGTATGGTGGTAATCAAGAAGGAATTGCAAAGTATAATACTTGTACTTGAATTATGTTGTGTATGTGGGGAAAAATTTGTTTTTAATAAAGAATAAATATACAAAAACATATATAAGAGTATATCTTTGGTGAACATGTGGTGAATGTGCAGTGATTCCTCTTCAAATCTTTATAAATAGCATGAATATAGAAGATTTGGCTTACAGCACAATTGTCTGTTCATGGAAATTGTCTTTTATCTTTTGATCTAAATAGAATGAATTAATGCCCATTTCTCCTTTAAAATTTGGAATATAATAATGTTTGACTTATAAATATTTAAAACCACAATCATTTATTCCAAGCCCACTTAATCTTAATGGTCTGAGCAGTATATTTTCAGCATTTTTTTCTTTTAAATCGACTACTTTTTACATTTTATTGATATTAATTTTGAACTTTAGTAATTATTATATTAAAAGTGGATATGTAACCCTGCAAAAAATTTGTTTTTTAGATCCGAAATTCGATTCGCTTTAATATTCATTATTTGGTTTTCGAATCAATTAAAAAACTTGTCATCTTAGTGCATAATGGCCATTTTAGTCTGCACTTGTCATCTGAGTCCATACTAGTCCGCAGTGGTCAATAGACATGAACCTGGAAAAAAAATTTTTTGTTTTGATTCTGATATTTTCTTTATTCCTTTTGTTGGGTGTTAAACATTTTTGGTACAGAATAGGGATGCCAATACTGAGCATTTTCACAAGTACTCATACTCATGAAAATGCCTCGATACAAAGCACTGATACCTGCACTTTAAATTTTTAAATGCAAGCAGAGGCCTGAGGTCCCCGGCTTGATGGGACCTTAGGCCTGAAATTGGTCTGAATTTCCATTTGGAACAAAATGAAATCTACATGCCTTATGAAACGTCATTAATCAATTAGTCATCTATAAATTTACAGCTCACACTCTTTTTAGCTAGTATTGTAGTAAAGTGTATTCAATTCTTAGGTTACCTCTATATTTATACTCCTCTTAACATGTAGCTTTTTTGATCAAAACATGCACCAATTATGATCTGTTGGTTATTGGACCATATGTATTAGGGTGTGCACAGAAAAGTACAAACACACATGTATTATATATATACAAACGGAAAAAAATGGTGGTCAAATCCTGGGTATTAGGTGCCAACCCCTAATTATATTGTCCAACAAAACAAGCTAGAGAAAGTGGAGTTTTTTTAGGCACCAAGAATGACAAGTCAAAGTTTAAAAATGAATTCAAAATATTAATTTTATTAGTTAATTGATAAAAAACGTTAATAAAGAAGATGGCCATGATTAAAAGCTACAGTAGAAGCCTCCCAATCCACTCAGTTCCAGAATTAGCATATTAGATAGACATGATTGAATAGACATGTGACATAAATAGATAAAAAAGGAATTAATTAATTAAGGATTTCATACATCAAAAATTCATAACATGAAACATGATTGTCATCAATAAATTCACATGTCTTAGCTGGAACCACGAGTGGATGGTATATTCAACGCGTTTCGTGCAATAATCACGCTTCATCAGGTGAGAGGCAATCTGATGAAATTATAGAATAGACAAAATAAGTTGCCCAATCATACACAATTGTACCATAACCAAGATTATATACAAAATACTATATAATATAATATAAGAAAAAATAGTTGTTAGCCTTACCAACCCCAGGTAGAGCCGGTGGATGCACGCCTGTGGTGATGACCATAAAGTTTAAAAAAAACAACAATTGATGTCCCCAAATAGTGGTAAAAAGACATCAGGACCGCAAAAGTTGGGTATGGGTGGTTAATTAATTGAATCCCTTGTGAAGATATTAGCACATATGGTGAAAGCTTAAGGATGAAGTCCACTCGCAATATCTTCTGTTTAAGGGCTTGGAAGCCCACTTTTATTCAAAGACAAGTTCATACATCCATCTTGTATATCCTCAGCTTGGATTGTTCAGCATAACATTCATGCAACGCTTCAAAACAACATAAGTATAGACTCCTGGCTTCCACTTTAAACATTAGCACTTCTGACCCACTGGTCCTCTTTGAAGTGCTGTCCCACACTTATACTGGTGGTCCCTCAGGCTCATGGCTCTCCAAGCCTCACCAGTTCTCTCCCAGCCTCCCTGGGCGTCTTCGTGTGCCTCTAGCACACACAACACCTGACTCCTGACCCCTGAACACGGTCTGTTCCTATTTCCCAGCAGGAGCTAATGATGTATGATAGTGGCTTCTGCTTGAGAACCACCTCCATCACCTGCCCTAAAGGGTATGGAAATCCTAATAACTTCTTGTATTTGGTACATTTTGGTCTGCTAAATATTTCTATGTTATTAAAAAGAGGAGAAGATTTTTTAATTCATATATTGCTTCCATTATCTGGATATGGTAGGAGAGTGAGCGTTGTCAATCTAGGGCAGAACCAACAGTTGAAAATAAAAGGAAAAAAAGAAAAGTAATGCAGCCATAAGATCTGGTAAGCGGTAATATATAAAATGTTGGACTTGGGGAAGCTGGGCTGGTTCTATTAAAGTATGCAGTAATAGGCAGGAGAATGGCATTCCCACAAAGTGCAAAACTGACAAAGAGCCTCACATGCAAATTAGCAACATCAATTCTGAAATTATGAGATATCAGTGTCATCAATACACAGTGCCAAATGGCCACGGTTTTTCGCTCTTTAAACCTCTAAAACCTCTAAAACACTTTTGAAAATACATATTTGCTAATTCAGAGTGTCACATTTGTAAGTAATTTTGTTAGGCAAACATAAGATTTTTTACATAATAAATACATTAAAAAGTAGTACAGTAGCCATTATTTCCCTTTGAAAAACTTATGTTGGTGAATGTTGCAAATGTCCAGATGAATCTTTCCATTGAATGTGTTGATAAATTTTCCTGTTAAATGTGCTTTATAAATGCAGTTAATGGTTCACTAGCCTTAAATCAGTGAATATAAAAAGTATCACAATTGCTGCTTTATAAATATGCTATAAAGTGTTTGGAAACGCAAACAGCAAGCGCAGAGACGGAAGGAAATCTGCTAATGAAACTTCAGTGTACATCTGCAAAAGGATGTGTATACGTTGACTTAGAGACATCTTGTCTGTACTTTTATAAACTAAATGCATTTTTAGTGTGACATTCTTTTTGTTTTAAAAGCCTATATTGTATTTGTTTACAGCTCTGTAAATAGTAGTTGCTATTCATGAATCAACCATAAATTTTATGAGGCAGATGACTAAAGCTTGTTTCTCGCCCAAAGTACTTTGTTTATACTAAGCAGAATGTATTAACTGCGGTATTGAAAGGTTTATGTCAGTGAAATATTTTATTTTTGTATACACTTTTTTTTACTTAGTAATCCTTCTGAAAATACTCAAGTTGGCAACAAAAAGCTCTTCTCGCTCTTGTAATACACTTAACAATACACAATATAATGTTAAATGTCATACATTTACACATATAATACAGCATTACATTTATTAAATATTTATTTGCATGATTTATTTAGTGCCAAGATGTTATATAGAACATTTCAATAGTTTATATTAGGTTTTACACAAAGTTTGCAATTATTCCATTGCAAAAAAAGAGGTAGTACAAGAGAATATGCTATGTATATATAGATCATATACTGTAGCTAGCTTGGTAGTACAGTGAAAGGTATTGTGCTTTGAGGTCCACAATATCAATAGAAATTAGTGTTCTTCAGGACTTCTAGTCCAGGGGAGAGAGAATGAAAGGTAATGGGGTAGTGGGGTGCTGAATAGTGGATACCATAGGTAAATGGGGTAATGGGGCTGGTGTAGACACTCTTACAAAGTGAGGATCCCATGAACCATTGGGTGTCCAGACTGGACCTCTGACTGGAGCTTGCACAGTATGCGCTGGAGCTTCTGGCTTGCCCTGCAGCCAGTGTGCTGTCTGAGAGGGCCTATAGTGTAACAGGAGATTTTGTCACTGAGAGGTAAATCCACCTGTCCCTTGAGGACTGGCTCACTCACCTTAAAATAAATCAGTCCTGGATTAAAAATGAGTACAAAACCCCTGCTGATGATGCTGCAAACTAAGATTTTCAGTGTCATCCAGCTAACAAAAAGAGCACTGTAAAGGTGCCACACAAAGTTTCCGCAGCTGACCCTCAGCTGAAAAAAATTCTGATGCCTGCTGTAGGGTAAATCTTGTGTAATGCCTATTCCAGTGTAGTAGTGGTACTGTGAAAAGAAAAGCACACAAATAACATAATTAAACTGTTATGTTACTGGACAATTTGTACAACGTTTTAAGTGCTTTAGCATTTTACCTTTTTTAAGAGTAAATTTTCCTATAATGCTTTTTTTTGTCCACTTCAACCAGCCTATAAATGTAGTATAGGAAAAAAGTCAGGTGTCGCAACCAAAATGACCTAGAAAGTCTTTTTTCAAGTTAAAATGAATCATATTGGGGTTTTGCTGCTGTAGTTAAGTAAAGCAATATTGTAAAAATTTTAAAATATTATTTATTAAAAGAACCCTCCACCTATGAACATCTCATTTAAGAATACATGATAGAATGGTTAATTAATAGCATGATTAGAATAATAGATACATGAATAAGGATGGTTGAGAATAGGGGAGCGAATATTGTCTCGACGTTTCGCGCTCAGAGGCGCTTCTTCATGAGATGGAGAGAATCAATTTAGCAGGCTGACGTGCGTGTATCCAAGACGGCCCCAACCGGCAGTACACCAAAACAGTCCTCCCAGGAGAGAGGGAGAGGAGCGAGGACAAACCCTGCGTGGTACTGGGTACGGGTGGTTTGGAGGTGTTTGGAGGACATGAGTCCCTGTGCGTTTGTGGGGCCTCCATGTGAGAAATTGCCCCCTATAAAATTACTTTAAAACAAGCCCTAATTTACCTGTGTAGCTATAGGCATTGTGAAGAAATGTATCCATTCACAACAGAGGCTCAGAAATCTTAGCTATTTTCTGTGGAAGCAAATTTGTTTCAGCCTACCTGCCTTTTAATGTAATCAAACAATTAGTGCTTGTGAGCTGCTAGAAGCTGACTGAAACCTGACTTTAGAGTCTTTGACTTAGTTTTCCGGATCTTTGGGAGAATTAGTTAATTCAAATTACATTCAGCTAGAAAGGGCAGTCATGTCTTAAAGTCTTAAAATCTTGTCTTAAAGTTCTTTTTTTTTGATTGTTAAGCACAATAAACCTTTTGCTTAATAGGTACTTAAAAAGTATAATATACTACACACACAAATTGCTTTTTACTTTAAATAGTATATTATATTATTATAAGGAGCCACTGTCAGTACAATTTTGGTGAAGGATATAAAAACTAAACTCAAGTGTGCAGTAATAGTAACAATTCAATAATAGTCTCAAATGGAAATATAAAAAATAGAGGGTCATCAATTTTACTAACTTCCATAGTCTAATATTACCGCTCCTTTGCAGCAGCACCAAAGAGAAAGGCGGGTGCACACCGGCTGAGCCTTTCTTGCTCCAGCAGCAGCAGTTACTCACAGAAAAGGGAAAGAAAAGCTTTAAAATCCCTAAAGGAGAACCCTGCCATAGTAATAAGAAAAGCCAATAAAGGGGGATCAGTGGTCATTGTAAGTACTGTGGATTATTTAAATAAAGCCCTTAGACAATTTGGATACACTAAGACTTACTTGAAACTCAGATGTGACCCTGTTACTGCAGAAACCTTAGGTATTATTAATCATGATTTGGCTACTAAACTGGAGCCCAGTTGTCCTGTGACACCCATTTTCCATAATTTCTCAGTGTGATCTGCAAAAATGCTGCATGCACTATTTTTGCAGATCACACTGGGCCGGAATGCAGCCACTAATGTACCACGCGTTTGGGTGTCAGCGATCACACTGTGGGCAGTGTGGGCATCACGCCCTCTCTCGCCCCAAAACAAAGTGAGGCGGCCGTGTTGCATTTCAGTGCGTTCCAGAGGCCGAACGCTCTGGAACGCACTCTTTATGGCGTGAACCGGCCCTAAGAAGACTTGTATGGGTTCTCATGTCATGTTTCTACTCTCTCACTTTATCACCCATCCAGTCCCCTTTTTCAGATTACACTGGTTTTGAGGTTGCTAATGATGTTTCATGCTTTTCAATATTTATCAATAGACATAATCTTTCCTGTCGGTTTCATCGTTCTTTAAGGTTTTTAATACTATTTCATGATTGCTATTTGTACTATTGTTTTAAATTAAGTGATATTAAAGTTTGTAGGTCAGTTGGTTTTAGGTTCATTTGGAGACTTATACACACAGTCGCTTAGCTATACAGCTCCTTTTATTTTATTTTTTGATAACCATAGTATGTTGTAATGAATTGTGCATTGTGGTAGTTTGTGTGATTTTATATCACTTGATTACCATGTATAAGAACTGATGCTGTTTCCCCTTTAACATTGTAATGAGCTTGTTAATCTGCAAATGTGTGTTTTGGCATATATGGCCACCAGACCCTACTCTATCTCTATAACTGAGCCCATTATTAGGTGAAGCATGTCAACATAAAGAGGATCTGCAGTGGGACGATGTGTACCTGTGTGCTACCATAAATCTTTCAGTGAAGCTTGCGGTGTGTAACCTGACCTGTGAGTAACTTTTTTTTTCTGTCATAAATTTTATGCTGCATATTATATTACATTTTTAAATAAAAGTATATCAAACAAACACCATTTAATTCATAGATCTGTGATCAAGACGGAAGCTGAGGCTGTAAGGAGCAAATACACTGTATGGAATTCCAATTAGTACTAAAACCATCAATTAATGCAGCTAGTTAGTCATTTTAAAATCAATAAACATATTCTAAATGCAGTATCAGTATATTTCCTAATATCAGCCTCTTACAATAAACATATAACCAGATCAAATTGTGGGAAGGGGGGGTCTGCCAGTTAGGTTATTCTCTGTTGTAGTGCACGCGTGCAGAGAACAGGCTGACAAAAGTAGAGAGTATAAAGACTTCATCACTGGGGCTCCTTTATTGTTAAATCAGCAGGCTGGAAATTCCTGACAAGCCAAGTATTGCTGACCAAGCCATGTTGCAGCTATAGTGAAGACTAATTACCTGGCTGTGCTGTTTTTTTGGGGTGGCTGCATCACAGGATTGGCTGAACAGGATTACAATTCCCTTGGCAGATACAATTGTTCCTATATATGTATTTTGAACTGACTATTTAGATGCTTTCCTGGAGCCATCTTTAATAGAACGCAAGGAGGGTGACCCTACTTTCTGTATATGAGTTACTGGTCAATGAAGGAGCAGAAACATACTGTACAAATGTGCATAAAGCAGAGCCTGATTGGCTGATGGTGCCGCCTCTTCCATTTAATTATATTTGAAGGAATACACTTCTTTATGTATCTGCCTAAGTTCAGCTTTAAGGGCTCATGAAGACAACCTTTTTTAAGAGGCCACCATGCCTGCAGAGTTCAAAACATCTGAATGGAACATGTTTATTTTGCACTGCACTCAACACACAGAAGTATTGTGTTGAAAGGGTTAGGATATCGCTCCAAGCTCGCTAGAGTTAACAGTGAATTTTGGCCCTTGAATTAGAACTCCAGCGTATACAGCTGATGCATGGGGGGAGGGGTGGGGGGGTTATGCTTAACTTTATTGCTATAACATAGGGCGATGATAGTCCCCTATGTAATAACATAATGCTGGTCACAGGCCCTCTTTATGGTATTTCCTCTTATTTCCTGTTTTGTCTACAGGACAGGAATTGAAGACAAATGCCCTTACAGGAACACAGATAATAAAAAAAACTGCCAAAAGCTTTAAAAATGATTAAAACTGTCTTAAATACATACAAAATGTTGGCTTAAGATATACTTTAACTGTCATTGCTTTACAGAGTCTTTACTGTTCTCCATAATCTAGCCAAATTCAAATTGTAAACATATGACTTTCATGTATCTAATTCTTACTACAGATTTCAGAATGTACAAGTATATTCTGTATTTTCCTGCTGTGTTCTTTACTGGAATGCTGCATTTTTTTTTACAGGACAGATGGCAAATTATTTTAATACATGTATATTATTGATACTGATCACTGAGTTAGTACACGTGGTTAGGTTTAAAAAAAAGAAAAGAAAAATTGTTTCAACTGATTATGTTGCCATGTGTTACATTTTTGACTCTGAATAATTTCTAAGTGTCAAATGAATATTCTGAGCACACAGTTTGAAATATCACCTCCTTGGAATCGATGACCCTTTTCTCCCGGATATGTTCCAGGAGAAATACACCAGCAAGACAACTTTGTTTAAAAATAGAAACATGATCTGTTTTTCATATTTCATTCTCCTTAAATTAAGTGTTTTATTAGGAAGTGGCAAGGCCAGGCATCTTTAATTATTTAATAATTAAATTAATGCATAGAGATAAAGTGCGTCATTGCCTGAATGGAATGACATTAATGAATGCAAGAAAATCCTACACTAACCATATTCTCCACATTTTGGAAAGCATACAGGCTTACAGTATTTGATTTCTTAGCAGGCCCTAATTGAGCTCACACTGTCTGATCAAGTTACCAAATGCGCCGTCTTCTTTTTTCCATTTTAATTATGATATACTGTAGATACATTTTGACTTTTCTTAAAAGGGAAACTATATTTCAGAATTCTACCTGTTGTGGTTTTGGAGATATTACAAATACTTCTTTTTGAAGTGCTGAATTTTTTTAAGAGCTCTAAATGGGAGGTGATGAAAGTAGAATAAGATCTGTAGAGTGCTTGTCAAAAAGTATAGCAAGCCATCTATGAGCCTGCCTCCCTTTCTGATGCCTCTTTGGTCTAGAATAGGCAAAATAGTGTCAGGGAAATTAACTTTTAGGTGCAGGTACAAATACCTGCTGTCCCCCATTATCCTGTGGGCCCGAGTTATTATGCAATATTGTGATACTGGAGACCAACACACAGACACCAACGGTATGCTGTAGCTAGTCTAATGTATTACACAATTGCATAAACATTTATAGTGGGATAAACGTACAGTAATTGGTATAAGATTTGATCATTGGTCGAATTCAGATCGCCATTGTGATTTCATAGTAACTTTCTGGTAATTTTGGTAACTGCCAGATGTCCAAAGAGCTGGCTCAGTGCCTTGGTCATAAGTTTGTCTTTAGTTGTATGGAAAAACCATGAGTTTCGACACCATCATGTCTCAAGTCCAAGATTACAGAAGTATCATAAAAAGACATGTATGCCAGAGGTTAAATGTATGTATATAGATATATTTTCCTTTATATTCTATGCTTTGAATCCATTTCAAATCACAGATACCATTTTGAGTAAATTTTTCTGATATTTACTTTTTTATTGCTGCTTTTTGGTAAAGAAAACATCTAACTAGCATGCAGACACTCGAGAAAAGGGTAAAGAGTAAGGAAATGTCCAGACAAACTTCCTTAAAATCCCCCAGAATTATATATTTCCTTAAAGCAGAGACCCTTTAGCATAAAATAGTGTCAGCTGCAATTTTTTTGTGGCATGATATTACAACTGTTTATCAAACCCAAAATCTCAGTAAAAAATACACTTGTTAATTTAAGTACAAAATAATGTAATTCACAATTCTAAGTAAAATATAAAACAGGAGGTTGTACTGAGTACATAGATACCCATTATGCCAAGTTTAAACATTGTATGTGCCCGTGAGGTGGTGAAAAATGACGTTACTCCAAATTGTCCATAGGAGACATTTGTGAAGCCTGTACAGGTTATCAGTTTAGAGCTAACTGCAAATAATGGCCCTAGAATTGTTGCTCTCACTCTGGTGTATGTGGTGATACCTAACGTGTGGCACAATCATTGTTTTCTTATACACAGGCACACCTGAAGTGCCCTTGCATGTTCATGTTGGGAGGGGACTTTAAGAATTTATTTCACTTTATTTTTTAAAAACTTCTCACAAGCCCCCCTTTGTAATAGCACTTTGGTGATGACAAGTGCTCTCTACAGAGACATTAGGGGTCTATTAGACCCCTAATGTCACCTTTGAAGCTGATCAAGCACAGATCGTGCTTGATCAGCTTCTTACTTGGCCTCTCTGGTCAGGGAATGACAGCTCTGGCACTGGAAGTGATGAAATCATCATCCTTTCCGACTCCCTTCAGTGGGGAGGAGATCAGTAAAGGCATATTCGCAAGAGGGGCATCACAGCCTGGAAAGCCAAGCCAGGGGGGGATGCGGGGGAACACATTTACTGGCCCCTGGAAGCGATCAGAAAGCTTTACAGAAATCCAAATCGATTTCAGCGTAATGCAAACATGTACACAGACTCCCAGTGGTTATAATGTGTTTACAGAGGCCTGCTGCTGCTGACACATGGCATACATTGGTGGCAGGGAAAAGGTTAAATATTATACATGATTTCTTATTAATACACTACTTGGGGTAATATTTGATTTATAGCTTTGGTATTGGTGTGAGCTGAATCAATAGGAAAAAAGGCAAATTGCAATGTAGCCTTACACTGCTGGTGTGAATGGGCCATAAATGTAGAACATTATTATTACTAATATTTTCGACATACACTTATTACAATTAGCTGAGACTATTTCTTTTACTAAAGCTTTATGAGCCATATAAACCTGCAACATTTTCTTTCACATCTAGTAAAGTAATTTGCCAGTTAATGTGGAAATTAAATTAAATAAATTACAATATTACTTCATGAGTAATGTAAACATAGTGTAGCTGACCATGTGAGGTAAAATCTTCGCTTCCACTTGTGCTTCATAGTTATGTGTTCCTTTTAGTTTTTTGGGAAAGCCACACATTACATTATGAAAAACACCGAAATGACCCTTTTTAAAAAGTAGACACTCCAAGGTGATCTGATTTTTTTGCTGCAATTTTTCTGGAAATGAAGAAACTTGGCAGTATTGAAGAGTCGAAAACATGGAGCTTGGTAATAATGCACAAGATACAATAAATGTGCAGGTCATAGACAGAGGGAGGAGGGGGTGAAGGGATGAAGGGGTTAATCTACAGGTCACATACAGTGGGAGGATGGAGATGAAGGGGTTAATGTATAGATCTGCAGGATAAGGGTGGTGAAATGGTTAATATACAGGTCAGATCAGAGACAGACTGCAGATAATATAAACAGGAGAGGAGGGAGTTAAAAGGGTGAAAATGATGTGAAACTTTATTTATTTATTTATTTTTGCTGCTGCAGCTTGTTTTTACTGGGAAGTAATGAATGAATGAAAAGATAATATTCACAGATATAATGCCAGGAATCACCTAGACACAACACACATCTAGCCAAATCATCTTAAAGGCCAGAAAATATATACAAAGGAACAGAACCCTTGGTGCTAACAAGTTATTTAAAAGATAATATTTATAGATATAAGTACTACAATTTACATAGTCCCCCAGAGGAAAACTATATATGTTAACTTCCTCACAAATACACCCATTATCAACCCAATCCTATACACTTCTTTATACTTGCCTGTTTCGGGGTCCCTTGTGATGGCTCTTGTGGTGGACTACAGATCTTTCTGCCCCGGGGCTGTCAGATAGCTATGCCTGTGGTACAGTAGAAAGGCATCATGGCACACTCACAAACCAGCATGTAAAACAACTTGTATCACCACTAAGGACAATGACAGAGGTTTGGATACACGTCTTCTGCAAAGGATGTGTAAGCCGCACTGCCGCGCCAAGGCACCTCTTATAGTGCGGTCCTAACTCTAAACTATGAGAGTCTCCATCTTGGAGCACATGGGGGCAGAAGATATCAAATTGGGTGCAGGCCTGTCAGGAGGACGCCCCACCTCCTTAAAGGTACAGAGACACACAAGGGATCCCGCACATCCCATTGGCAGCTGAGAAACCCCATGCGTCGCTGCACCAAATCGGTAAAGCAAAAAAGATAGCTATGCCTGCCCCCACATCTCTGGAGAGAATCTAGGGAAATCATACATAAAAAATACATACATTCAATAGGTACATCCCATATGAAGTATATTATATACGTACGGGGTAACTGTACCCCCATGGATCTACTTTTTCTTATATCTATTACATTACCTGTATTGTAATTTTGATAATTTGTATATTTTTGTCCGGTTCGTCGAAATAGAATGACACAAGATCATGGAAAATGTAAGGTACTACAAAACACAGAAGTTTCCTAGCACACTGGGAACAAAACATATTGCCCTGTCTGACAGTATGCACCCTGGAGGCCCAGTAATCCAAAATGCACGCTGGGACCCCCAGTGTGTCCCCACACCAAATACAGCCAAGCTAAAGATACATGGCAACTGCACAATTTATAACCAGTCTTAGTAGCAAGGTGCACATGGAAGGGCTTACAACAATACAAAACACAGAAATTTCCCAGCACACTTACGGGCTGACCTGCAACAAAACAAGTTGCCCTGTCTAACAATGTGTTAAAAACAGAGGTTTTAGTTCCACAACTTTTGCAAAATATGTGGAGGCCACACTGCCCCGCCAAGGCTCCTCTGTTTAGTGTGGTCCTAACTCTAATCTACGAGAGCCTCCATATTGGAGTATATTTAAGCAGTAGATACATTGAATGCCTGGAGGGAGCCAACTCCTTCTTAAAGGCACAGGGACACACTAGAGGCCCAGCAATGCGTCCCTATACCAATTACAGCCAAGCTAAAGATACATGGCAACCACACAATTTATAACTAGCCTTTGTAGCAAGGTGCACATGGAAG
Source organism: Nanorana parkeri (assembly GCF_000935625.1). Lineage (NCBI taxonomy): Eukaryota > Metazoa > Chordata > Amphibia > Anura > Dicroglossidae > Nanorana > Nanorana parkeri. The sequence goes on from NW_017306275.1 coordinate 820,969, forward strand.
GGCTTACAACAATACAAAACACAGAAATTTAAAGTACCTTGATGTATTTAGCTGCTTGTTCTGTGAAGTAATTAATTTGCAAAGATCACAACAAAGACTCTCAATGTCGATTTCAGTCAGGTTCTAACACGTTAGAAACACCCGCTGTGTGCTTACATTAAAAGGCTGGCAGGCAGGCAGGCAGTCAAGAATCTGCTTTACTAGAAAGTAATAGGAAAATAGTTGAGATTTTAGTGCCTTTATTGTGATTGTAGAAGATACATTTCTCCACACTGCTTTTAGCTACAAAGATGCATGGAGGCATGTTTTACAGTGCTTTTACTACTTGTTCAAAATATGTAAATACTTAAGTGTGCATAGTCTGCACACCTGTTCACTTTAAACATTATCTTTAATTCCTCACAGAAGACTCTTACAGATTTTGTATGTGACTTTAATGGACAATTCCAGGGTATAACTTTATGTGCATTAGCAATAACCCACAGACAAATAAACTAGCAAACATGTTTACTTTTTTTTACAGAAATGTACTTTATTTTGTTAACAGTTGTGGAATAATATGGAGCTTATGCAAGTATTTGTGACAAAAAGTACCCATCTACTCATCAAAACAATGTTAAAGGAGAGGAGCCACTCCAAATCCAGGAAAAATATATAATGCATCCACAAACAGAGGATACAAGCATGAAACCCACATACATAAAACGGTTTAGACCTTAGAGCCTAAGTTTACGTTTCTGACCATGTTTCATATAATACAAATATTTAGGGCATAACATAAATTACGATCACATCGCCAAACCACGCCAACCCGCCCTTCCCCCCGCAGGCTTCATCCAGACACATTATCCATTCACAGATCCATTCATGTGTGTGAATAGAGAGACTACAAGTCCTCCTACAGGTCATTATCAAGCCTGATGAAGGGGACCCTGCAAGGCCCCGAAAGCGCTTGTCTTTACGACATCTATCAATAAAGTGGATTTGCACTGACGTGAATGTTTGTGCTGGAGTGCTGATGACATCTGCATTTGTTACTGTATTTTGAGCGGCGCCATCTACAGACATTACAAGCACCAGTTATTTCTTGGATATCGGGTAAGGAGTGCAGCAAGGTATATGGACTTTACAAGTGCCATCTTCTACCACAGCACAGAGACTTGAAGTTCTCAATGGAGTAGAAGCATGGTGAAGTCACCACACTTGTAGTCCATTAATACTTCTTCCCATCCTGTAACTGAAAGTCTATACCTCGGTACAAGCAGGAGATGGGAGAAAGAATCTGCAGAAGCCTCCCGCAATCCTCTGATAGGGGTTGCATGACTTTAAAGACTCAAGTGCAATTAAACCATAAATGCCTATTTTCTCTTTTATTAATGTATGTGCATTTATTTCAGTTTTTTTTGGTAGTTTAGTTGGGGACTTATAAGGAAATGTGTGGAAATAATGCTATTTACTGGTGCTCTCTTGAACTGCTTAGTTGTTTATAGAATCAGAGCACTCCATACACAAAAAAAATCACTCTTTTTTTCCAGTCTGTCACTGCACAAAAAGTATTTATGCAACCACAATAAACTATATTCCCATAGTAGTGATTATTTTAAACCATTTTTTATACCAGTTTTCAGTGAAGCAGTCCTATGCTTTAGAAAGTTTGAAGTGTTGAACTGTTGTCCTAAGGTGGCAAATGATCTATATCTGGCATCTTATTTTAGAATGTGACATTTTTACTCAGGGAAACTATTATAATCAAGCTTATTCTATACAACAAAAAGAATATAAAGAATATGATTTCCAGGCATGTATGTATGTTTATGTACCAAAGTTAATAAGGATTCACTTGTAGCAGGTTTAACCAAGTGCCCATATGTCCAATTAGGTTTTACATAGCACCCCCCAAGTTCCCGAAATCCTGGGGTGGCCTTGTCCCATCTCACCTATATACAAGTGAAATTGAATATCATAGTAACAAGCCAGTAGTGAGGCATGGGGACATGGGAGACAAATGAAGGGATGCTATTAATTTCATTTTACTAATAATTTCATGTAAAAGTCTAATTTATTAGGAAGTTCGGCAAAATTTTGCTTACGTTCGCGAACTCTGCATCGGGTGACGAATAGAGATAAGCCGAACACCTGCGTGTTCAATTCGTATTCGAACATTCGAACGGTCGAAAAGTTCGAATACGAACTCGAACGCAATGCAAGTCTATGGGGGTAGAACATTGAAAATCAAATGTCCCCATTTTCAAGCCTTAAATGCAATTTATTGGCAATAAAAAGTGTATGGGCATCCGGTGCCCTGAATGACAGGAATCAATTAAATAAAATAAAAAAGTTTTTAAAGCAACAGTGATTTCCACATGATTTACAGCGTAAGGGTAAAAATTACAAATTCCTTCAAATATTGTGCCTGGGGGGGTCCCCTTAACCTGCCTGTGAAGTGGCGGATCTGTAGGATGTATAGAACCTGCTGCAGCAAAAAGTGACATTTACAAAGAATTTCAATTTCAATTGACGGTAATTGGTTTTCCTTAAATCTATTAAACAACTGCTTGGGGCGACAGCTTGTATGAAGAGGACACATTTTAGGACACTCGGAACAAGTTTAGTGATTTTTTGGACAACTTATGCAGGCTTTGGATGAAAGTAACAACAGGTGCTTTAAAATTGGGCCTTTGGTGCCAGCTAGTGCCTTCACACCGTAACGCATTCCGGAAGAGTGCAGGGTTGGACCTTGCGGTTAAATATTAAATTGGTATGCATCCGGTACACCGGTCAGTGCACCCAAATATTGGGCCTTTGGTGCCAGCTAGTGCCTTCACACCGTAACCCTCCAGAGGTATTACGGAAGAGTGCAAGGTTGGACCCTGCGGTCAAATATTGAAATGGTATGCATCCGCTACACCGGTCAGTGCACCCAAATATTGGGCCTTTGGTGCCAGCTAGTGCCTTCACACCGTAACCCTCCAGAGGTATTCCGGAAGAGTGCAGGGTTGGACCCTGGGGTCAAATATTGAAATTGTATACACCTGTCACATGCAAGTGCGGAAAAATTGTGTCTTAGTCGGTGGTGCACGACACCGAGAATCTAAGTTGAAGAATGCATAATAATCTCCCACCAGCGTAGGCAGCCTAGGAAGTCTTCCGAATGCAGAGATCCTTGATCTATTCAGTAACATCAGCATCAGAAGAGTGATAGCTGCTGCTGATCCAGGACTGATTCATTTTAATAAATGTCAGCCGGTCTACAGAGTCTGTGGACAGATGCACTCTTTTGTCTGTGACAAAACCTCCAGCAGCACTGAACGTCCTTTCAGAAAGCACGCTGGATGTATGGCAGCCCAGTAGCTCCATGGCATATTGGCTAAGTTCTGGCCAGTGATCCAATCTCAGCACCCAGTAAGCCAGTGGATCATCCGCTTGAAAGCTGTCCAGGTCTGCCCTTGCCCCTAAGTAGTCCTGCTCCATGTGGTGAAGACGCTGGCGATGGGTGCCTAAATGTAACATCCCTGGGCGTCGTGGATGAAAAAAATTGTGGAAGGCATCAGTCAAGCGGCCCCCTTCTCCACCGCTCTTCCTCTGACCAACCGCAGCCTCAGAAGCACCTCTTTCATCACTTGGTAACCTACCAGTGCCTGGAAAGGGCTTACACAAGTTTTGCTTTAGAGCGTCCTCCAGATGTTTCATCCTGTGCTCTCTCTGTGAGGGCAGGATGAGCTCTGCAACCTTACGCTTGTATCGTGGATCAAGAAGGGTTGCCAACCAGTAATGATCCCTCTCCTTGATCCCACGAATCCTGGGGTCCTTCAGCAGGCTTTGCAGGATAAGGGAGCCCATGTAGCGTAAGTTGGAGGAGGCATTAGCTTCCGAGTCTTCCTGGTCGCTGAGGATGACACTATCGTGCACTACCTCCTCCCAGCCACATACTACTCCTTGGGTTTCCAGTGACACAAAACCCTCCCTTTAGGGCCTGTTCACACGACGTCCGTTTTCTGTGCTGACCTGATCTGTACGCTCCTACACTAAAAATGCATCCCAATGTATCCCTATGTGTTTTATGGGCTACAGTTCTCACGTGCGCAGTCCGTTCAGGTTACGACAGAAAAATACTGCATGTCACATTTTGTACGGTCAGGAAACGCAAAACACGTCAAAAACACACTGCAGCTAACATACTGACAGCCCCACTCTGAAACGCATCAAAAACGCGGCAAAAATGCGGCAAAACACATAGCACCGCGTCTCATGCGGTGTGAACAGGCCTTGAAGCATGTCTTATGTCATCCTCACCTTCAATGCCCCTGCAGCTGTCATAATCCACCTCCTCATCCTCTTCCTCCTCATGTCTGATCTGTGGACCCGCAGGAATGCTGTCTGCGTAAAGAGGGCCTTGAGAGCTAAGGAAGTCCTCCTCGTCCTCCCGCTGCTCTGCCTCTAGTGCCACTTCTATAATTCCCCGCAGAGTGTGCTCCAGCAGGAAAACCAAAGGGATCGTGTTACTGATGCATGCATTGTCCCTGATCACCATCGCCTCCTCAAATGGTGACAGTACAGTGCATGCATCCTTAATCAGCAGCCACTGACGGGGGGGAAAAAAACAAGGTCCTCTGAACCTGTCCTTGTGCCATACTCACACAAGTATTCATTGATGGCCATCTGCTGCTTGTGCAGATGCTGCAGCATTGCCAATGTTGAGCTCCACCTGGTGGGCATATCACAGATCAGACGGTTTGTGGGAAGGTGGAATTCACTTTGAAGTTCGGCCAGGCGAACACTTGCCGGGTATGACTGTCTGAAGTGGCTGCAGACTTTCCTGGTCTGCCTGAGAAGCTCTGCCAGCCCTGGGTACCTAGTTAGGAAACGCTGTGCCACCAAATTTAGCACGTGTGCCAGACATGGAACATGCGTCAACTTGCCCAGGTGTAGGGCGGAGAGAAGGTTGCTGCCATTATCACAGACAACCATTCCCGGCACAAGCTGGCGTGGTATTAACCACCTCTGGCCCAGCCCCTGCAGAGCTGACAGAATCTCTGCCCCGGTGTGGCTCCTGTCCCCTAAGCAAACCAGCTCACATTGCATTCACATTCTGGTAGAGTGCTGGAATGGCCTTCCATGAAAAGTAATGTCGCTTTGGTACCTGCCACTGTGGTACAGCACATTCAGCAAAGTCACGGAAGAGTCCACCAGATGGAAAGGCAGCAGCTAACGCAAGTAATTTGGCCAAGCTGGCATTTAGACACATGTGGATGGGTGGGACAATATTATTTCTTCCGCTGCAGCAGCTTGGGCAGCGAAATTTGACTGCGAAAATCTGCAGCTGTTGGGCCGCTGGCAGATTCAAAGGAAGGAACTGGTAAACCCATTACTACAACATCATCCCTGTCAGTGACGGTTGTGGACATGGCATGAGATATAGTGGGGGTAGAGACAGATGAGGACCAATGGGAAGTGTCGTACCAACAGGATGCATGGCAGGTGGTCACATGCCTGTTCAAGCACGTGGTACCCAAGCGGCTAATGTTTATGCCACGCTTGATCCTCTTGAGACAAAGCTTGCAAACAGCAATGCTGCGGTCTGCTGCACATGTCGTGAAAAACTCCCAGACAGCAGAGTTCCTGGACGTGTGCTACGAGACAACAGCACCCTATACCTGTGCAGCTCTGCCTTCTGATGCAATGGACTGGCTACGGTTGCTCGTAGAGGACATTGTGCCTCATTGGGGTTGTGCCTCCTGCTCACTTTCCTCCTCTGTTCGATCAGGCACCCAAGTGACATCAGTGACCTCATCATCGTCATCACCCCCTATGTCCTCGTCACTGGAGCCAACCTGGCATTATGCTGCAGCTGGGGGAACATGAGTGCCAGTTCGTTGTGCGTCACTGGCACCCCCTCCCTGTACAGTGATGTTGCTCCCTTCCTCAACCTCAGAGCCTACATCAGAGCACTGGAATTCCTGCGCATCCTCAAGCAGCATGTCACTGATGGTGTGGTGAAACAATTCAGCTGACTCCTCCGTACATGATGGTGAGGCTACAGCAGGAGTAGCTCTGGACATGGAGGCTGAATAAGACGCTTTGGCAGCTGAGGTGGACTGAGAAACACTACGAGCCTGGGTGGCAGAGGCTGAGGAGGATGAGGATGGCCTGATTATCCAATCCACCAACTCCTCTGTATGTTGATGCTGCATAAGATGGCCAGCACCAGATAGAAAGGAGAAGCGTGCCCTGCCTGCAGAGGATGCACCACGACCACGGCCTGCGGACACAGAGGCTGCTTGCCCTCTTATCTCTGCATGGGAGCATCTGCCTGTCCTTTTTGATCTTTCTGACATGATGTGTACAGCAAAAGATTTAAATTATCGACTGTCAGAATAGACTATTCTGATCAACTGCTATAATAGATCAGTATGCAGGGCCGGCCTTAGGGGTGTGCGAGCAGTGCGGCCGCACAGGGCGCCAAACTATAATACTGTATATAGAACTCTAATAAATATATATATAACTCTGCTGTCACTCTGCTATCACTCTGCTATCACTCTGCTATAATTCTGCTATCACTCTGCTATCGCTAACTCAAATAGAACTCTCTCTGTTTAACTCCTGCAACACACTACATAGGGCCGCGGTGTCAGCAGCCTTGTATAGTGTGCTGCAGGGACTTAGCTGTGAGCCATGATTGGCACAGTCTTGCATCTGACCTGCAGTCAGGTGCAAGACTGTAGCCAATTACAGTTTCAGAGGGCGCAGTAAATTGTTGGATGTTCCGCGGTCGAACAGACTGCGAACATCCCGCAAAGTTCGGCACTCAACAAACACTCGAACGGCCGATGTTCGAATCGAACTTATGTTCGATTCGAACCGGCAGCCCATCACTAGTGACGAACACAACCGCAGCCATCTTCCCTGCTCTGACACATGGTCGTGGCTTCCTCTAGTCGAGATTGCGGTCTTATCACAGTTTGATTCGGTTTGCAACCAGAATCGTGGAACGAATTAAGTCCGTGAACCGAGGTACCAACTGTATTCACCTTTGATCTTAAACTGTTTTTCACAGTACTTCTCCACCACTAGATGCCACCAGTCTTCTAGGTTGAATGATGGCCAGTATAATTTAACTGTGATCCCCGACTGTCAGGAACCTGCCTCTTGGTTGCGGGTCATCAAACTGGCCTAGAGGGCAATGCTGCAGATTGTGGTGCCATGTCATTATGTGGCAAAGCTCTCTGCAGTCTTAAGGACCTGCCCACAACCAAAAGAAGAAAAGAAGAAGGTGAATTTATAATGTCACAGGACGGAACTGAAGGTACAGTATATAAAAAAAGTTTGCATATTGATTTATTTTTATTTAAAAAGTGGGTGGGTTGTCAGAACTTCTTATCCTCCCTTATCCACTTGAGCTGCAGCATAGCTTGTGTGCAGTGTGTCTGACATTGTTCCTTCCTCTTTGGCAACCTCTTATGACCAAACTCATAAACATCATAATTCTGCAACTACTGACAACTCCTGACAAATTCCTGCTTATGGGTAAATAGTGAACACCGGTTCACTATTTACCCATACGCTGGTCCATTTAGTCACTGCCCTTGCGTGTGTTCAGATCTACCAAGTGCTCTGTTGTTCCTGTTCTCTGTGTATGACCCTGGCTATGGCTGACTGATCTCCTGGTTCCTGACTCTGGCTATTGTTTCCATTCATTCTACTCTCAGTGTTGTTACACTAATTACTAGTTTAAGTTATGATCCGTTATATAAGCGTTCACACCTACAAGTATATGGTTATGAGGATTCAATCATGAGATTTTTGAGCTCAACACAATAACAGAAATGTATTGGTATAAAGTATTAAGACTTAAATACAGTGAACCAACAATTTATTTAATTACAAAAACACAAAGAAAAGATTTAAGCATGCAAAATACACAGACATTGATATATACGACAAACGATAGACATATAAGAGCCTCCCAATGCTTAATGTAATCAGATTAGAATTCTTCTATGGAGTTGGATATTTCCAAATACCCTTTGTTAGAACTTCCAACCCCGTTCTATGCAAATCTTTAATGACAGATGTGCAGGTGTCCGTAGGCTAACCAGGCCAAGATTGCATCTAAACCAGGGCAGACAATCTAGTTGTTTACTACCTACAAGAAATCTTTGAAGCTCTTAGCCAGAGACAAAAGAAAGTATGTACCTATTGTGAGGAAAAAGGTCTTGGCTCCGAAGTGTTTGTGGTTCTTATTGTCTCTTGTCTTGACCATTTACAATGAACAAGCCTGGACAGATTCATAATTACATTCTAAATATACACGTAATCAATTCCTCAGGATAGTAAAAACAATATTTTCCTTACTCCAAACAATCATCCAACATAGAATATGTTTAATTACAATAATGATGTACATATGTTCATAGAGATTTGATATAAACCTCATAAGGTAACAGTGTTCCCTGACCTGGTTTGGCTGACTACCCTCTTTGGCATCTGACCTCTAGCTTCTTGGTTCCCTAATAGTGGGGGGGGGCACTTCTGCCTTGCAGCACTGAAGGTCCCCAGTTTAAATCCTAGTAAGGTCAGTATCTGCAAGGAGTTTGCATGTTCTCCCTGTGCTTGCATGAGTTTGCTCCGGGTACTCCAGTTTCCTCACACACTCCAAACACATGCTGGAAGATTAATTGGCTCCTGGCTAAATCAGCCATGTATGCATGCATGTGAGGGACCATAGATTGTAAGCTCCTTGAGGGCAGGGACTGATACGAATGTGTACTATGTAAAGTGCGGCATAAATTGTCGGCACTATATAAATTCCTGTAATAAATACAATGGGAGAATGTCAAGCCTACTGCTTTCATAGCGCTAATAATGCTAACGAAACATAACATAATGCTAGAAAACCACTTGAGATACTTTTCAAGGATCATAACTGCTACTTATGAGACCACTCAGCCACAAAACAATTTAATTAAATCAATATGTTATAAATGATTTTAATCAATGCCAAAAATACTTAAGGGACAATGTACAAGTCATAGTTTTTGAAAAAATAAATAACTTAATTGTATATTTATATGATTTCAAACATCTTCTGGAGTATCCATTGTAGACAAAGCTGCTTTAAAAAATGAGTCTTACAAATGTGTCTAAAAGGAAATGTCTATTGCTTTGTCAATATTTCCTGTAATATATCTTAAAAATTAAATAAAAATTAAGTTTAAAATAGTTTTCAGCAAGGTAAATAAGAAAAAGTGCATATGAATATTTCATAGTTATTTTTCCATTCAGCGGATGGAACTCTAACCTAATTTTTTGTTTTCAAGGCTTCTTTGCTTAATAAAAATCTCAAATTCAAATTTACACACATAGCTAAAAGATTCAAATGAGTGACTTATCCCTCCCACCACCTTCTACTTGTCTGTTTTGTATTACTCCTTGCAGCATTTCAATTAGAGAGCATCTGAAAGAAAACAGCCCTGCTCTGCTTGCTATTTAGAAAGCCCACCAGTTTCATTGGTGCACTCTGCATTAAACAATGAATTTATTATAACATTAAAAAGTATCAATTTAAAGTCCAAATCCAGTCACAATGTATTATTTTGGATAGAGTGGGGAGGTTTAGAACCTCTTTTCGGTTTTTATTGTACCCCGCCCTTATTGGAAAGATTTTCCATCACTTCATCTCAGAACAGAAAGGGGTGGTAAATCTCTCCAATGAGAACACAAACCCTGACAATTGCCAAAGCACATTTTTAGTAAATAGTAGTTAGGCTTAAAAAACACCATTATAGTTTCCTTTTAAGTAGTATAGTATTGAACCATGTTAGCCATCAATTAGTACAGAACGTGCAACCCTTTAGGCTCGTTTCTCAGCTCGTTTTTTCCCCGTTTTTTAGCACTTTTTTCCGTTCAGTGAAACGGCGGTTTCACTGGCGGTATGATTTTGTTTTTTGTTTTTTTCCTTTATTTTCTCTATTTTTAATTTGTAAAAATTTTTTTTCACTTTCAAACTTCCCGCCGGCTCCGCCCCCCTGCGACGCGGCCGCTCGTAAGGGACGGAAACCGGAAGTGGCAGCCACCGGAGGACACAGCGGGGATCGCGGACAAGGTAAGTACTACGCTGTATTCCCGAGTGTGTCTCAGGGTTACCGCTTTGTTAACCCCGAGCCACACTCGGGAATACCAATGGAAACGCGTGCGTTTCCACAGGCTGAAATACGCCCAGGTGGGAACCATGAAAATAGGGAAGTATGGGATTTCACTGTTTGAGCATTTTACAGCGCGTCGATCAGCGCTGTAAAACGCCCAGGTGTGAACCAGGCCTTATAGGCTAAATTTAGTTATTAAGCTTTTGGGATTCTTTAGGCCCCATTTTAGTCTTCATACATTGCCTTTTAAGGAAACCAGTTTCCTTTTAAGGAAATCTGAATTGATCTGTTCCTGAAGTGAATAAGTATATAGTTATGTATTTAGTATTGCCCTCATAACAGTGTTTCTGATGTTGGATCGGCTGAGTCGAAGTGCAGCCGAAGGCAGCTGATGCACGGCTGATTACAGCCGATATATGGCTGAAATCAGCCGTACTGAATAGCTGTACGTTGTTCGGTTCACTTCGGCTCAGTTATTCACTTGGCTGCCTTTGGCAGCTTTGTGAATAATCCCCTTAGACTGGGGACAATATAATCATCAAAGAGCACAGCACAAAACATTTTCAAATCAACTGTTTGCAAACACGCTGTAAAATATATTGATGTGGACATTTGTTTACATTTTTTCTGACATGTTGTTGTTATATCTTTCACTTGGATGTTATAAGTTGCACTGAGTACATACAGCTGGATAAAACAAAAACTGTCTGTCTTCATTTCAGGCTGCAAAGCAACAAAATGGGATTATTTTAAAGGGGGGTGATTCTTTTCTATACACACTGTATAATGGATGTGTACAAGGTACAGGGATAGCATTCATTCTCTCTTCTATTACCCTCTCTTTTATGGCTTTTTATCTTAGATAACAACTGTTTCAGCTTTGTAAAAGAGTGGTGAACAAATGTCAAATAACAGTAAGCACTGAGGCCTTGCAATAAAAAAATGATGTGGGGCTTATCAGGAAGGGGTGGAACATAAGAACAGAAACAGAGAAAGGATAGCTATATTCTAAAGACTGTCATAGTGGGGCAGTTCAGGGGCATCGAAAGGCACAGGCTATATTATATACAATTTCAGTGAACGTGAGGCTCACACTACCCAACACAAGATATTGAATGTAATTTTCCATTTTAATAAAATCTGTTGTTTATTTTCAATAAATAGAATATGCTATTAATGCTCTCAGAATTATTTATTTTAATATGAGTTTACTGTTGTATGACTCGTAATTGCAATGTTGATTCAACTAAAAAGCCCTTACAGATTTTCAGTTATATTATACATACACTTTCAAGGCCAAGCAAGTACATTTTACCCTTTTGTGAATGTCAGCAGCCATTACCTTTTGTATTTCTAATGCATTTTTTCAAAGCGGTACGCTCAGGTGTTAGGAATGTAAATCCTCACAAGAACCTTGACTCAACATATGCACAATACAAATCCAATGGTTACTATTCAGAATAGCCTTGTACATCATATTACATTAATGCATAAAAAGATTTATTGGTTCAAACTATTGTCATGATAGAAATAAGTATTTAGCAGATAAAGAAACATGAAAAAGAACAAAATGTACAGGTGAAACTCGAAAAATTAGAATATTGTGCAAAAGTTCATTTATTTCACTAATGCAACTTAGCCGTCTACCAAGAGATTTTGGAGCACTTCATGCTTTCTTCCGCAGACGAGCTCTATGGGGATGCTGACTTCATTTTCCAGCAGGACTTGGCACCTGCCCACACTGCCAAAAAATTTCTGAGATTGTGGATCTGGGTTTTTATGAGCTGTAAGCCATAATCATCACAATTATGACAAATCACGGCTTGAACTATCTTGCTTTGTATGTAATAAGTCTATCTCATATATTAGTTTCACCTTTTAAGTTGCATTAGTGAAATAAATGAACTTTTGCACGATATTCTAATTTTTCGAGTTTCACTTGTATATTTGCAAATTTTTTTGTTTTTCAATTATTAATGATTTTTAACCAGTTGACATCCGGGGTGTTAAACCCCCTTCCCATCCAGGCCATTTTTCATTATTCAGCGCTGCGGTACTTTGACTGACATTTATTTCATCATGCAGCGCTGTACTGAAATGAATTTTATACCCTTTTTTGGGGACACATAGAGCTTTATTTTGGTGGTATTTATTCACCACTGGGGTTTATATTTTTGAATATATTAAGGAAAAATTACAGAAAATTTAAAAAAAAACAGTTTCCCCTATAATAAATTCTAAAACATTTATTATTACCCAATTTTTGGGTAAAATATAAAAGACGGGGTCACGTCGGGTAAAGAGACACCAAACATGTCAAGCCTTAAAATTGCGCACGCGCGCGAAACCTCAAAAAACTACATTACCCACAATTGGCCATAGGCGACGCATTAAAAGCTTTTACCGCTCATCAGTTTAGTGTGATCAGTGATTGATGGCCCTAAAATGATTGCTCTCACTGCGACGTTCGCTTCAATATGTAACATGTGTAGCGCAATTGTCATTTTTGCTTCATCAGCTTCTTCTCTCTGGCAGTAGGAGCCAGATGACTGACAGGTGAATGCGGAAGTGATGTAATACACATCACTTCTGCATTCACACTACAGAGGGAGATCAGCAAGGAGCTGATCTCTCTCCCTCCTCCTGACGCCCTCCCGAGCAGGTCCCGGGCCGCAGATGGGCTAGCGGATCCTGGGATTAAAGGTGAGGGGTCAGGAGGGGGGAGATGGCGTCACTCGCGATCAGGGGGGCTCCCGAAATTCACGCCATACAACTGATCGGCGGCTATAGAGCCACTGATCGGTTGTATGTGAAACAGGCGTTAACGGCTGTAGAAACGAGCGGGTCTTTCCTGCCCGTGCGCGCGCTAGGGGGGCGCGCGTGAGCAGGAAAAAATGCCATCTGGAGACGGCAACCCGCTGATGCGAGTCTGCCGTCCATCCGTTTTTTCTTTTTTTTTTGTTTTATTGAGTTTTACAAAGAGTACAAAGGCATGTATACATAGAAATCAGTACAGTGAGCCCATATCCGGGAGTGCAACAGATACAGACATTTCTACAGATGTGGAATGACAATCACATTATAGAGAAGAAGGTAATAAGAAAAGAAAAAAAAAAGAAAACAAGGGGGGGGGAATACTTTCATCTGCTTTGGGCCGTCGTAGACATGGGTGATGGATCCTTAGCTATCTTTGCGGTATTTCCATTGAACCCGTGGTTGATATTTGGGAGACTGTGTGCATTAAGGTTTATGAGAATTCTATTGTTCCTATTGTTCTTGTGACTTGTCGCTTCAAATGCAGTGTGGCAACTGGAAGCTGTTGTGACGTGTCGCTTCAAATGCAGTGTGGCAACTGGAAGCTGTTGGCAACCTCGAGCGGGTTCGGGGGCTCGGAATGTGGATCCGCCATTACGACTGGTGTGCGAGAGGATAGGGTGAGGGCCTGGGGGGGGGGGGGAAGGCCACGCCCCCCATCCGATTTTTCTTAACGGGCGGACAGCAAGAGGTTGAAGCATGTTAGGTTTGTTCTTAATATAGAGGAAATTTACAAGCAAAACATTGTATCCAGTTAGCCAGAAATAAATAAGCAGGTAGAAAAGGGGAAAGGTATTGTCAAATTAATATCTTTTCACTGCTAGTATAATATTAAAATTCAAACTTGCAGAACTTAGTGATTCAAAAGCCTGTATTTTAATGTTAGCTAGCCACAAAAGGTACTACTTTTGCCTGCCTTTTAGCTTTTCTGCCTGTATATGAAATTGTGAAAAGTTTTAGTTTGCTACATATCTGTAATTTACGTACTCATTAATTACATACAGTATCTTTACATTTTTATTTAGTGATGCAGTACAAAGATTAATGATAATGTGCAAAGTATAGTTATCCATAATAATCAATTCTCTCTTTATGTAGATCACTGCAATACCAATTCACAGTATAGTAGTGATAGGAGAATAACTTTTTATGTTAACAGTTCTGTTAAAGCAACTTCAATTAGTGCAGTATTTAAAGTGTATAGTCAAATCTATTTTTTTACTTTTGGTTTGAGTGAGAATACATTATTTTTTGCTGTTTGTGTCCCATTGGGGGAGGTGGGGTTCTTTATCAGAGAGACACAATCAGAAGTGAGAGGAAATATTTACAACATGGAAGCATTCCTTTTTCAGACGGCTGTTATCAGAACAGGTGCCCGGCTGTTATCAGAACAGGTGCCCTGAAAAGAACATTTACCTATTTTCTGGTGACAAAACATTTTGGATTTCCCATTACAATCTCTATCAGAGACAGTGTACACCAGGACAAATAAAGGTTGGGGAAAATGACCTAGTGAGGATACAGACAACAATAAAAACTTTGCATTCTCTGTCTAAAAAACTATAAAAAAAACATTAATTTTTTTAGGACAGGCTTTTGAAATTTGCACTGTGCAATATGTATTCCATAAAGCCTATACAATTATCTAATGTTAAAGTGGTAACAAACCTACAATCCCATCCCCCTAGCCTCCACACCATTTTAAGAGTCATAGGTTTTTCACAAAACTTAATTATTAGGAAAGCTCAACAGGTAGCTGGAGCAGAGCCAAGCTCAACTCTTACTGATAACGTTGAAATTTATAGACTGTTGGATTTACAGGGTGGTTTTGACATATGGTTTTCATTTTGCATGATCCCTGCTTATGCATCATATGTTTAGTATAAGTTGTGATAGTGTACTGTTGACTAGGTTAAGTAGATAGGAAAATATATTCTAAGAACTATAAGTGTATTTACCTAAACACACCTATATATGAGGATCCTTCAACAAAGGTAGTTTAACCAGCAATATACATTTATTGGTATTTGTAACATATTTACAAATAAAACACAACATATTCACAAGGCAATCTACAGTACAAGTATGATGGTGTGTAATAAGGCACCCTAATCGGTCACTTTACTTAACTAGTGTACACATGGGGTATCACCTGATTGGAGGATCTGAATTAGGTTGCGTATTGGTTGCTGTTTACAACCCATGTGAGATGTGAAAAAAAACAATGGCCTCTGAGGTAGAAAGAGCCACAGTAGCACAGCTGGGAAGCTGGGAAGCTTGGAACAGTATAATATATGCAGAAACACAAACAATAGTTTAAATACAGTATATTCTCATAAATCAGAATATCTAATTAACATATTACATAAGAAAATGTTTGTATGATGACAGTTAGGATTTCTTTTAAAATTATATATTCCATGCACTTGCATTTTATAATATTCAAACTCATGAGATTGTAACAAATACAGTAACATCTATCTTGATCTACAATGAAAACAAACCTTCCCAATACATGCAATCACTGTTCTCTGATCTTAGAATTCCAGAAATTTGGACACATAATAAGGGGGTTATTCACTAAAGAGCCGAAGGATGTAGCCAAATATTCGGCAAATCCTTCAGCTTGCTTCGGCTGCAGGAAACCTTCGCTTCAGCCAAACCGAAGGGCTGCTGTACTGGTTATTCACAATAGCCTGAACAGCAGCTGAAGGCAGCCGAAGGAACCAGACATGCCGAACGCATATGCTTCAGCTTGGCACAGCTGAAGACAGAGCCGAAGCGGGGAGAATGGTCCACCACTGTTTCTTATTCTGTTTGCTACCTTTGAGGAAGCAAACAGGATGACCGAGCCGAATGCTGAGCTGAGCATTTGGCTATTCAGTCTCTGCTGTTCTGCCCCTAAGAGAATAGGGCTGAACAGCAGGGACTGAACTGCTGAACGTTTGCCTCAGCTGATCAAGATGCTGCATCAGCTCAGGCGAACGGACTCTCCTCCGGTTCGGATTACCATGCTGAGGTTGTTCAGCTGAAACAAAGGTGAAGCCAAATGCAGCCAATGTACGGCTAAAAATAGTCGTACAGGGATGCTGTGAATGGCCGAACAGACTTCGACTCACTTCACTTCAGCTCGGTTATTCATAACCCCCTAAAGGTTCGTTCAGAATAAAACTTAGTGTAAAACCTCCAGACCGGAAAAATCTTTTCATAGAATGCAATTTGGTAAGTTGTCATGTTATATGTTTCCAAATCACAAATGCATGCTATAGATGTAGCCTTGTCTTGGTAACAAACAGAAGCAAAATCACTGCAGATAAGTCACCTATAAATCCCCTTGCAGATGTGTATCTGTAAAATGCTTTCTTGTAGCACTAAATGTCACTATCTCTATATTTGGCCTTCTGGAACACACAATGTTTAATTTGATACATCAATTTCAACAGTCCACTCATCTCTTCCATGTATTTTCATTTCCAGGGAAAAGGAAAAATTCAATGACTGTGTCAAGTGGGAAAGATGTCCCTGACTTCGTAGACAGAAAACAAATATATTGTGCCATGACAAATAGCCCAGCATTTCCAAATGAAGCATCCGTCCACACTTCTGTCTTATTTTAATAAGGAAAGATCAAAACAGTAAACTTCTCTGATTTCAGTACTCCATCCTAATATGAAAGAGTTTCCCTCCTGACAGATCTCTTTTACAAGTGTCTTTCAGCAGCTCGAGCTGCTTCATTCCTTTATTTCTTTTACTGTAGCACAAAGAATGTTATTTACATTATATAATTACTGAAAAATAACACTGAAGCTAGTTATGCATTTATACTTTTGTCCCAGATGTGTTAAAATATCTTCTGATCACACTTTGACGCATTTTCTCTGCAAAGTTACAGCTGGCAATGCTATGTTAATTTTAAAACAGATGGTAAGATCATTATTATGTTGATCTAAAAAAAAGATTGTTATTTGCACACATTTGGTTGTCTGCTACAAAGAAATCAAACAATCAAACCATGCAATGATCTAATGGTACATTTATTGCTGTGCGGGGGACATAAATTTAGACGAGACAGAGTGAATTTTAAGCCTTGCTCTGTCCAGACAGAAAATGTTTATCTAGTATGGATGAAATTGGACAGTGCGTGTGTGTTCTACACAGTGTAAATTGATGTGATTTGCTGAACTTTAACACAGACTGTTTCCATTGTTATCTGTAAAATCAGGGTCTCCCATCACATACACACGCTCTAATCCACATGGGTACTGTGAACAGTGTATAATATATACATTTAGAAATAAAATTGCCGGCATCCTGGTATCCAAATGCTTCATGCAGGCTAACATGCAGTTATAAAAGTAGTGATGCCAATTTTAAACATAATCATTTATTTATCCATTTTATTACTGCACAAAATACATTTAAAGCTGGTCACTGATAGGCAGCTCAGAATCTTACACTCCTACAAATCGGAAAAATTACAAATGTATTTCCCCCTAGCAACTTTTGCTTTCTGGCTTGAGATAGAGATACACTAGAGATATGATAGAGATACATTTCAAAATGCTCCTGTGGTCCGATTATGGACATTATACTATTTACACATTCTTAACAAGGAGTAAAAGGGCTTTAAAAAAACTTAACTCCCCTTTTCACTGTGAGGTTGTTCATTCTCAAAGATCCTCAAAGGACAAGAAAGAATAAACTTGGGTTTCATCCATTTTTAATAGCATGGAGACAACTGCTCTTTGCTTGCATTAGAGAGCTGGCAGAGTACTTCTACTACTAATTTAAAATATGCAAATACTTTAGTGGTCATAGCCTGGGCACAGGTTCAATTTAAGCTCAATGACTTTTCCTTCTTATGAAGCTGGATTGAAATTTCTATGAACACAACTACAAATCAAAATATCTATAAATGTAAATAGTAATTGCTTTACCAAAATCTTGGTTCTGTTGACCCTTTGGGGTTGATTTACTAACCCTATAAACACACCACGAACATGTATACACCTCTGTAGTGTGTTCCCTCCCAGCATGATCTATGGGTGGAATCTAAACACCTTTGTAGTGTGTACACACCCAGCAGGTGTGTTGTGCAAAGCCAAGCATGAATTTGCAAGGTGATCTTGTGTAAATTAGCTCTACATTGTGTTGCTTGCGTTGATGAATGCAGGAATGTAAATGCATGAGCTAACCATTTTTGTCTAAACTGTGAAGCAGCATTATATATGCATCATGTGCATGATTTTTCCATATATGGCATTAGTGGAAATATGCTTTTAGAGACTTTTTGGTTGATAAATACGTTTTGCTGTGTAAAAATCACACGCACCTAGTGCGTGCGTGTGTTTAGGTTAGTAAATCACCCCCAATGTGTCACTAGTGGCAGATCTGGGTTGCCCAGAGCCACAGAGTATAGGTAATGACCAGTCATCAATAAGGACCCAAAAAGAGGTTTTGATGTTGCTGCATGACACTTCCAGATTGTGATCCTCTAATTTTCCCACAGCTGAATGAATGATGACCACTGTGTGAACATGCACAGAGAAGGCAGAGAGAGTATGTAAGGCAGCAGGGGGTGATCCTGGCAAATGTTGGGCAAATCATTGTGACCAAGGGCAGATCCAGGTTCACAACAATTGATTTATTCATCTCAAGTGACCTTATTGGAATTAGCTTCTTTATCACATGCTAAGCTGGTGTAAACATGGCATAAGGTAGAAATATGTACTAGGCTGCTTTAAAAGCAAAAAAATTAAACAAGTATGCTGATTTTATAGATTCCATATAATTAAGCATCTATAGACTTTAGGTTACAGTAATGGCATGCTATCCTTTGTATAAAAAAAGCAAAGTAACAGCTATAAACAAAAACATAATCCACTACATTTAGTAACCAAGTTGCAAATATATGCCAAGTAAAAATAATGTTGTTTTTGTAACTTATGCCAATGTGTTATTTATGGTAGAATTCAGAACACATTGAATCGTTCTTTAGAAAGAGTCTGCTATAATTAGCAGATAAAGTACCACAAACTGTGACGTTTTCTAAAGATTGGGTTTCTTGATCCGGGAGAGAAACTGTTTGCCAAGGAGTTCAATTTTCCTCTTCCAAGGACATCTAAATAAATATTTGTTTTAGAGTGACTGGGCATTAAACACTTTCTTTTTAATAAAATAATTAAAAGATCAAACTTACAAAACCCTGTATCACTGTGATTTATTTTTAGAATCATTAAATTTTTTATAAAAATACATATAAAGAAATTAAACCTGAATACATTAAAATGCAAAAGTTTTTAATGACTTTGCACATGCTCACTAGAATCTTTTGATGTCATTTTTCAGTAAAAAAAAAAAGAAAAAAACACTAATATTATTTTATTAAAAGCTGGCTGGTGTAGATCTTGTTGGCAAAGTGGCCAAGTCAAAGTGTTTAACCCCTTAGCAACTGATGACGGTCGCAAAAACCACCTTGACAAAAACAAGCAGTGGGATTGATCAGTAATTGCTACCACTGCTTTTCCCTTGGTTCGACCCCCCTCGCATCCGTGACAGTTTAGTAACAGCCAATAGTGATTTGGGAGAATTACATGATTGCTCCCAAATCACTGATTGGCTGCTTTCCAGTCCTTTGTTTAACTACTTCAGGACCGCTGTACATAGCTGGTCCTAAAGTAGTTCTACCAAGATCATGGTTGCTGCTACAGCCATGATCATGATACCGTTGTTTTCAGCAGATGATTCTCTTTTTTTACAAGTTATCTGGGTGGCTGTACAGCTATCCAGATGACCTGCAGCAGCCTGCATAGTTGGCTTGCTGAGTCACACCTGTCAGAGGCCGGTTGAAATACTGTTTACATTACTGTGCTAAATCTCCTGTATTAAAAGCCAGGGGAGACATCTGGGGTCTAAAAGATCCCAGATATCTCCATAAAGAGGAATAATTCTAGGTTCATAATTTGCTGTTAACTTGAAACTAATGAGCAGTAAAGGCTTTTAAAGTGTCACCTTTGGACAATCTTGGGTCCCATAGTTTTTCGCCATTGCACAGGTGCACACAATTTTAACGTTTGACATGTTTGGTATCTATATACTCGATGTAACCCCCATTTTTTTTATTTTACAAAAAAAGGGTATTAAATTGTGTTTGTGTGCACCAAAATTCATTCAAGTGGTTTTTTTTCTCTAAAAATACCAATTTGATAAACATGTGCGCAAATATAGTGCAACATAAAAAATGCAGCTGCTAGAGAACTACAAATCTCAGAAATCCATGATTATTCGTCAAATGGAGAATGGCAACCAGCAATAATATATTGCTCAGATTTGTAGTCCTCTATAGCTGGTTGCCATCCTTTGTTGCATTTGATTAGCACTGTGACATACACCAATAAGAAAAGAACAATACGCAGCCATAGTGCGTGCATTGGAGTAGCAGAGCCTGACTGGGAGGATATCAAAGAAATTTGTGGCACTGAGCAGGCCAGTTCTTGAGGATCTCAAAGGAGCCATGATAAGTAGGTATGTGGCTTGTCAGGGATGCTAGAGAAGGGCATCAGGGCCTACTAGGAGTAACTGCAATAAAAGTGAATTTATACTTTATGTGAAGTAGGCTGTAGACTATGTTAAAAGCATACCTGTCAGTTGTGTAATTATGTAAAAGATAGGAGCTAGTGTGAATGCAGGCAGCATGGGGTGCTTTTACGTACCTCTGTTAGCTGGAAATTACTCCATGCTATGCCCCAGAAAGCCTTTCTTTCTTATTACACTGTTTTTAGCAGTTCATCATACATCTGCTAGTAATTTAAAGTTACTAGTTCGTTAATATGACTGCTTTACTTAAAGATGATCACCTGGCAGATATAAAATCTACCATTTATTCTAGTTACCGTGTTTCCCCGAAGACCTACCCCGAAAATAAGACCTAGCACTATAACAAATCCTCAATAGTATTTGAAATAACACTAGTTTAATTACCTCAGTCTGCTTTATATTAGTTTCTGTATATTGAAACTGCTAGAAAAAGGGGCAGTATTGTGAACCAGCTTGGCTCCAGCACTGATAGATTGCTGGCAGGAGGAGAACACAAAGGGGTCTATTCACGAAGCTGCCGAAGGATCTGGCCGTAGCTTCGGCCAATCCTTCGGCTAGCTTCGGCCCCAGGACCCCTTCGGTTCAGTAGAACCGAAGGGGTGCTGTACGGGCTATTCACTATAGCCCGTACCTCTCCCGATCATGGCCGAGCGGCTCAGCGGAGCCGAACGCATATTCCTCGGCGCGGCGGAGCCGTGCTGAAAGCCGAAGCTGGCCGAACGGCTGGCCATTGGCCAACCGACAGCCTGCTTCTGACAGCTGGGCGGACAGCACTGCTTCTGACAGCACGGCTGGCTCCGGCCACTTGCAGTGAGATCAGCGTCCCTGGTTACCAGCTAACCAGGAGCACTGATCTCCAAACAGCTAACTTTCCCTGGCGCCCCGGGAGTCTCCTGCTCCCGGCCGCCAAGGAGAGAAACACTGCTGTGTCCTTAAACTTTTTCTGTTCTGTTCGGTACCTCTGAGGGACCGAGCAGAACAGCCGAGGCTATTCACTCACTGTTGTTCGGGATCTTTAGGAATAGCCCGGACAGCAGCGAGTAGCCTGCCAGAGGTTCTGCTCAGCCGATCCAGATGTTGGATCGGCTGAGTCGAACTCCTTCTGCACTTCGGATCAGCCGAACATGCTGAGCATGTTCGGCTGATACGAAGCCACACGAAGCAAGC
>NW_017306275.1:842756-857581 GCF_000935625.1 Nanorana parkeri
CATGCTGAGCATGTTCGGCCGACCCGAAGCCACACGAAGCAAGCCGATGTATGGCTGATTTCAGCCGATGTACAGCTGATTTCAGCCGATGTACGGCTGAAATTAGCCGTACCAACCTGAAGTGAATAGCCGAACAGTGTTCGGCTCACTTCACTTCAGATCGGTCATTCACTCGGCTGCCCTCGGCAGCTTCGTGAATAGACCCCAAAGTGAAGAGAGCTATTAGTTTGTCAGTGTGGTGATGCTACTTGATTGTTTGCAAACTGAGGGTGTCAGTGACCAAGTTGTATTGTTTAAGAGCAATGAAGGAACAAAAGGACACTAACCTGGAAATGCTGTATGGTGAGGAAAGCCATGATACAAACCTGTCTGAAAAGAATTAAAAATATTTTGATAAAGCAGTTCATATACATGCATTTTAACTGATCATTTAGACATTTGCATAGTTCAGCTTTAAGGCAATTTTAGTTAGTATAGGTTCCAATAATTTTGAATATTATTCACCCATTAGATTTTGTATCTCATTACATAGGAACGTTTTCAAAGCAGTGTTTGCATATGTTTAAAACTTGTCAACTAAAATATATGTCAACATATTCCTACAAAGTAGGAATTTCCAATTATAATGTAGGAATAGAGAGAAAAAAACTTTTGTGCCTACTTGACATTATTTAAAAAGTGTATGGAAGTGCTTCATATTAAAGAAGCCCTTTCTGAAAGGCTGTTAATTAATACATTTTGACATTAAAGCTTCTCTAAAATACTTAAATCAGGGTTAAAAGAAAGAGAATTGCTGCATTTAATATGAAAAGAATCTGCAAATTTTAAAACAGAATAAATGATTACACATATTATGCACCTGAAGTTACATGAATATGGATTAACATTATTAGAATGGCTGACACAATGGCATGGACTTTGGATCTTTCTGAATGGGTATTGGGCATTGGCTTTTGGGGCATAACCCCTTTTCACAGCATCCAAGACAATTAAGAAGATTAGTTAGAATTCAAAGAGTGCTAATTAAATGATTGATATTGCTAAAATATCTTTTATTATTTTATTTCTACAGGTCTATATTACTGACCATCTTATACCAGGTACCAAATCTTATTAAAGTACACCTCTTGCTCATGATGCATCCTATTCTACATTATCAGGGACCATCATCTTCTCCAAAGTTTTGGAGCAGGACATTGATTGTGTCCTGAAATTGAAGATGATCACATAAGTGAGACTCCTAGAACTTGTATTTCTTAAGTGATTGGGCCACAGAGCCAAAGAAATCTCTGAACAATGTTTGAACAAAAAATGCATGCACAGTTCTTTGAATGCATATAAGTGTTGGAGAGTGGACAATATCATCAGCACTTGAGTGGAAACCATTCAGTCACAATGATCAAGCGGAGAATGGGAACCATACATAATTAAGCAGTTATCAAAATGATGTATCCTAGAATATTGTGCCCAAGTTTAGCTTTCTAATCCATACCATGGCCTCAAAATAGAAGAAACTTAAAGGGGTTCTAAACCCTCCCATTTTTTTGCCTATATCTACTGCTACCGAGCAGTAGATATAGGAAAACAGTTTTAAAAAAAACCCGCTATAACAGCGGTTTAAACTGCTCGGGCTGCCGCAAAGCATCTTGGTACAGGCGCATGCGCAGCTCGGATTCTCGGCCGGGAGACGAGCAGAGACGTAAGGTAAGTCTATGGACGCGTGCACCCGCATGCAGACACCGCTGGATCGTAAGTGCCTGCAAGCAGAGAGGAGTCAGCCCTGGATCGGAGAGCCGCCGCACCGCTGGAGGGACAGAGGAAAACATCAGGATTAAGAGACATCATTTAAGGTAAGTAGACATGTGCGATTCGTTTCGTTCCGAATCGAAATTCGGACGAATTTTCGTAAATTCGGACATTCGGATGTATCCGAATTCCGAATTACAGACATAACGAATGC
The DNA here is from genome assembly GCF_000935625.1 of Nanorana parkeri. Lineage (NCBI taxonomy): Eukaryota > Metazoa > Chordata > Amphibia > Anura > Dicroglossidae > Nanorana > Nanorana parkeri. The sequence continues at coordinate 844,717 of NW_017306275.1, forward strand.
AAACGAATCCGAATTTCCATTTCCGAAATTCGGTAGCGTTCGCACGAACGTTCGGTTCGTTTTCTGTTCTTATTCGTTTCTTATTCGTTTCGTTCGTTGGAGCAAAGTGACATTAGAGAAGGAGAAAAATATTTTTTCCCCCTCAAATGTCACTTTTGCTGCAAACGAACGAAACGAATAAGAAACGAATAAGAACAGAAAACGAAACGAACGTTCGTACTAACGCTACCGAATTTCGTCCGAATCCGAATTCCGAATCCGAATTGACTTTCACACCCGAATCCTGAAAAACGAAATAAAACAAATCCGAATTTAAAACGAAACGAAACGAATTTTTTGGCAGTGCACATGTCTAAAGGTAAGTGCTAACATTAACATGGGGGGGAGGGAAAAAAATGTATCCTTTAATGTCACTTTAAGGATTTTGCACATTTAACACAGAGGCTGTGCTTTCCAATCATCAGGGCATCCGTGCTTTTTGACATACGTGTCCATTCTTGCAATGGAGGAAAATACTGAACTAGCTGGGCTCATGTTAGGTCTATGGACAGTCAGGACATGAACGAGAGTCAGTTTACATCCAGTTACCTCAAATCTGTCCCTTTGAAGTGTGCCAAAATGGAACTCTGTTCCAGATTTTATGAGACCCAGATGGTCTCAGAGGTAATCCACTGTAAACAGGCGCAGGTCTGCTTACATCTGATTCCCCGTAGACTAACATTGAGCTTTCTATCAGGAACACGATGTTAAAGAGGCCTTAAAGGAGAACTATGGGGTTAGGGCTTTTCCCCATAGTTCTCCTAAGGGTAACGGGAGGACACAAACTAGCGTCCTCCCATCACCCAAAGCTCAGTATACCGCAAGCTACAGCTCGCGGTATACTGAGACGCCACAGCCGGAACAGATCCCGACAATTCTGTCTGGATCCACCCAGCTGCGTGAGTGAAAGCTGGCTCTGCCCATCTAGAGGCAGGGCCAGCTGTATCCGCCCCCTCCCCCATCCGTTCCGCCAGTCAGCGCTGGAGGATCGGACAGGGGAGGGGGGGGAATCCCTGCAGGGCGCCGTGAGTGACAGTCACGGCTCTCTGCAGGGATAGATCGAGAAGTGAGCGAGCGCCGATATGTGTTGGCTCACTTCCCGATCTACTGAGCCGACCTGTGACAGTTTCATTGTCACAGGTCGGCTCAGATTATGTGGCTGAGTGAAAATCACTCACCTCATAATTCTCCTTCGAGTGAAAAAAGTGACATTCAGTCAGCGTGCCCGTTGTATTTTCCTAAAGAACAATATGAAGGTTTGTGTGCAAAAGTATTTATTTACATCAGAACTCGTTTTCTTCCAAAACATGTCAATGGGAATGTGAAAGCAGAAGCAGGTTAGAACAAGGTCAGAAGCAGAAAAAGAAGGTCAAGCACAGGTCGGATGCAGATCAGATAGGACTCAGAAACATCTCTCACACATCTCATATGCAAGCTGATGTGCATAAAGCATAACGCTGTATTTGCCTGTCTACTCAAGCCCAAATGCTGAAATGGCAAAAGTTTCACAGTTCACCATCATCAAAATCATGTCCTCTCTTAATCGCATCACTTATAGCGTGAACAATTTTTAATTTAGCAACCGTGTCTTATAGCTTTGGTCCTCCAGCCCCTTAATTTAGTTGCCCTGCTCTGGACTCTCTCTAGTTCAAGGACATCCTTTCTGTGGATGATTTGGCACATGCTATCATGCTCTAGGTGCATTGTAATTTGTTTGAATGACACTCCACCGCACCTCCCAGTGGCCATGTGTTGCATTGTAGCACAATGCGCAGTACCACAATACTGTGTATTGAGGTGAAGAAAATAGTGTATGCTCTACTTTTTTCACTGCAATGCCAGGTATTGAGGTACCACATGTAGCCCTAGGGGGTACATTGGCATGCCATTTAAATGAATGACAACTACATGCACCTAACCCACAGTACTATGTGAAAATCAGTGATCTAAATAGGTTGTAAAAAGGGGTGTACCTGGTACCAAATATTTCTCACTAACAACTGTAAGGGTCAGCTAAGTTGGAAGTAAGAGTTCACCATAGGATGTTCTTTCTTCTTTTTCACAAAACCTGTAAATTCAGTATTTTGAAAAACATAAAAATAACACAAACATAAAGACTGCACAAATGGGCATTATTACTTTAACTGGAATTTAATCATCAATTCATCAATCAGTGAATAGTGAGTGGTGAAGTCAGTTTAATCTCTCTCTCTCTCTCTCTCTATAATATTTATTTTATTTATTTATATAACTATTGCCAAGGAGAGGAAATACAAAGTGACAGTGACATAAACATAATTGTTGTGCTACATTAGATTTATGTCTATATCGATTGGAACAATAAGGCATTATAAAGCAGACATGATATCATCTTAGTTGTAACAATACATGTTATGGCATAAAAAAACTACAAAACCACATGGTACAATATGCGCATGGCATGAAGAATTACCACTGCAAGATGACAAAACAGGCTATCACAAAGCTCTTAAAAGAATTAGAGGACAAGTCATCAGAAGTTATAACTAAACCCAGTCCAAGCATTAGGGTCCATTGGCACCATAGCATTGCACTAAATGCACAGTATCCATGCATTTACATAGTTACATAATATTTGAGGTTGAATAAAGACAAGGGTTCATCAAGTTCAACCTTTGTGTGTCTGTGTGTGATTGTGCATGTGTGTGTGTGTGTGTGTGTGTGTGTGTGTGTACATGAGTCCCTGTGTGGTCTACTTTTTAAGAGTACCTGTACCCCTGTATGTTATGGTCTCTGAGTAAGGTATCTAAATGCTTTTTGAATGATTCAGTACTCTCGGCTGATACTACTGCTTGTGGCAGTGAGTTCCAAAATGTATCTACTGTACAGGATGCCAGCAATGGGTCCTGGATGGATGATATATCCCTCCCCTGTTTAGGTGGTGGTCCCGTTTGGGTCACCTTGTATTCAGGGCTCTCATCAAGCAGGGTGAGGGGTTCCGGGTTGGACTTGTAAGGGAAACTGTTAGGCAGTCTTCCCAGAGTTATTAAATATACATGGGTTGCCTAAATCCTGAGGCTCAGAGAGATTTTTGGGTGGGACGAAGCCTCCATCTCTGACTACAGCCAGTTCTGGTAATGAAAGGGTTAACCCACCAGCAAGAAGGTGTGTTAATAAGGAACAGGAAGCCAGTCAGGCTGTGTCTGTGAGGAGTGTTTGGTGCAGGACACATGGCTGTGTGTGTTAAGCTGTGGAATACAGTCTACCGAGACACTGCTGGGGCTCCTGTGCCCATACTGGAACCCTCTGTGAGCAGGCTGGGATTCTAACCCTGAGGCTGGGACTCTAACCCTGAGGTGGGACTTAGTATAAAGGGGCTGAGCCGAATTTTGTAGTTGCTGACAATTAGCCCTGTTAATTTTGTCATTCTGCTGAATATAAGCCATTTTATTTGATTGTTTGTGGAAAAGAATAAAAGTTTATTTGCTTATACGGCTGTCTACGGGTCATATCAGCCCTGAATATTACAACACTCTGAATGAAAAGAATTCCCTATGCTCTTTGTGGTTAAATCTTTTTTCCACCAATTTTAGGTGGTGGCCTCTAATCTTTGTTATGGAGTTTACTGTAAAAAGTTTATTGCTGATGTTGTTATCACCATTGAACATCTTGTACATCAAAATCATGTCCCCTCTTAATCGCATCCCTTCTAGCGTGAACAATTTTAAATTTAGCAACCGTGTCTTATAGCTTTGGTCCTCCAGATAACAAAATCTGTGATCTTAATAGGTTGTATACAGGGGTTTACCTGGTACCAAATATTTCTCACTAACAACTGTAAGGGTCAGCTAAGTTGGAAGTAAGTGTCTTTTGTTTCCATTGTCACTGCAGGGTACATATGCTCGTATAAGCATGTATCTTTTTCAAGTGGTCAAAGAAGATAGGTGTAGATAGGTGTTAGTTATCTAATGCCTATGATCAGCTTTAGACATGTAAAATAGCTAAATAGCTTGAGATCTAAAAACTGTTTGCTCATTAACTAGAGATCAGTATTATTGTGTAGAGCCAAAAGTTCGTCAACCACCTTAGCTATGTAATATATATAAATGAATAAAGAACAACATGCAATTTTTTTTACTACAAATAAGTGCTCTAAGTTACTTATCTTTACTTCCACCATTTTATATTTCTGCAGGCAGCTTTATTTTTTTTGATGGCTCACACATATTACAAATGCCTCTGTAGATCTGGTTTTTATAATACGGAAAACATTCATTAATTCAACCGGTCTTTGAAATGAATTATCCCAAGTAAATTATTATTATTATTATTCTACAGTATTTATATAGCACCAACAGTTTGCACAGTGCTTTACAATATAAAGAAGACATTACAGTTACAATACACATTAAGACAAGATGAAAAGGAGGGCCCTATGTAAATCCACCATGTAGGGAGGACTTAGAATAAAGGAACAGAGGAGTGGAGGAAAAGGTTAAACAACATACTGTTTTTAAAGTTAATGAGAACTAAACATTTGTGTTATGAAGATTATTCAGTTTTAAATTGGGAAGGTAAGCATATAGAGATGGGAGTGAAAAACGATGTTACCGTAAGGGAGAGCCAGAGAGAACTCTGGGAGCAGCTGATGGAGGGCGGTGCTAACGAGTCTCTGAGCACTGTTTAAATGACTGTCGGGAGCGATTTCACTACTCATGCTGTCTACCTTGGTTAGTTGGAAGATATCCATCAGCAGGCACGCCGAATGGGTCGGACATCAGAGCCGCAACCACTGCGGGGAAGTAAAATGAAAAGAAAACACAGCCGAGAAATAGTTTGCAAAGAACACGGCCGCATCAACTTCCGGGTCGCGGTCCACATCGAGGCTGTCTCTGACTCCTTCATCACAGGGCTCTCGAGCCTCTTCCCCTGATCTGACGGATGCAGTGGAGCCTACACAGGGAGGGAGCTCTCCCCTTCAACTACCAACTGGACAACCAGAGGTAACATGTAGAGATGCAGAGTTGTTGGAGAAATTTAAAATCCTGTTACAAAAAGAATTACAGATTGCTACAGATAAATTGGCCTCTCAACTCTCCAGGGACATTAAGGAACTGGAATTTAGGATCACGATATTGAGACTAAAATGGATGATGTTGTCTCTGTGATAGAGGCACATGAGCAGGACATTGATATAGTGAAGAGGATCTTTTTCAGGCTGTGTTAAAAATAGAGGACTTGGAAAACAGAAGCCGGCAGGGTAATTTACGGATCCGGGGTATCCCAGAACGGGTAGAAAACCTTGAAACGGTAATCTCCATTATACTTTCAGATTTGCTCCGGCTATTTTCAAAAATGTTAGCTACACGATTAAATCAATTCTTGCCAGCTCTCATTCACCGAGACCAAGTAGGTTTTGTTCCCTATAGGCAAGCATCAGATAATACACGTAAAATTGCACATCTTATCCATCATATGCATGATGCGAAAATTTCAGGTATGCTATTATCTCTAGACCTTCAAAAAGCATTCGATCTTGTCTCCTGGGATTATTTATTTTATATTCTAAAGAAATGGGGATTTTCTGATAGTTTTTTAATCTGGTTACAGGCCTTATATCGAGGTTCTTCTGCTTCAGTACGTTACCTTTACTATAACTCGCCCCCATTTTCTAAACCCCTAAACTTATTTCAATACTCTACTCCCAATTAAATAGGTTATCGACGCCCGATAATCATAAATATGTACAGAATTGGGAAAGGGAGCTTTGAATGACTAGACAACCAAAGGAATGGCAAAAAACCTGGCAATCAATAGCTACTTGTTCTATAAATGTAATATCTTTAGAAACAGCATTTAAAACTTTAACCAGATGATATTTGGTGCCCTCAAGGTTGGCTCATCTCCACTCGACACCCTCTGTTCTTTGTTTCTGAGGATGTGCCTCCAGGGGAGATGTTATTCACACCTGGTGGACCTGCCCAAAACTGGATAGGTTTTGGTCGAAAGTATTTCAGCTGATTGGGGACCTCTTCTTGGTCAATGTGGAAAGAGACCCATGGGTAGCCCTATTACATTTTAAATCCTCTTCCTTTACCAACTTACAACATAAACTGGTGATTTATGTTATGTTGGCGGCCAAACAGACCATTGCCCAGGCCTGGAAGAAACCATACGTGCTTTTTAGAGACGTAAAAAAAAGAATGGACTCCTCTTTTATTAATGAAAAATTGACTAGCATTTTATTAGACTCTAACAAAATTTTTTTGAGGATTTGGGAACCCTGGATGGCTTTGCGCATCCATCACTTTCCGCTGAAAGCGTGACTTTTCTGTAATCGATATGATTTAAGTGTCTTTAGGTTTTTTGTTGTTGTTGTTTGTTTGGCTTTATTTTGTTTCGATTTGTGTTGTTGCTTTGACTTGTGCTGTTGTTTATCCTGTGCTATTTTGATGATTTGGTTGGGTTGTTCTGATAGTGACGATATGGCGGGGAGGGTCAGCAAGGAGGAATTGATCATGTTTATCCTTGTAGACTATCGATGCCAATGTTTGTATATGGATGTTTTATAATATAAAACTAATAAAATCTTTGAAAGAGAAAAATTATGTTACATTTTTGCTGTGCACAGTTTTATGTATAGATGTGTAAATGAGTCCAAGGAAACTGTAAAATGTTTAGTTAGATAGTACTGAAAATAGACCATAAGGCATTGCCTAGCTGGCCAGATTCTCTCTCCTGTCTGAATGAATGCCATCTGTCGTTTTTTGCAGAGTTTGTGTTAATTTACAAGGTGGATTCAAATGCAAATCCATATGTCGAATGGTTATCTTTAATTTATCAAAGGAATGGATAATATACAGGTGAAACTCGAATAATTAGAATATCGTGCAAAAGTAATTGCAGTAAGTGCTGCAAAAGGGGCCCAAACCAAGTACTGAGTACATATGCATGCTTGTACTTTTCAGAGGTCCGATATTGTTCTATGTACAATCCTTGTTTTATTGATTGCATGTAATAATCTACTTTTTTGAGGGTGTGGATTTGGGGTTCTTGGGGTTTTCATGAGCTGTAAGCCATAATCATCACAATTATGACAAATCACGGCTTGAATTATCTTGCTTTGCATGTAATGAGTCTATCTCATATATTAGTTTCACCTTTTAAGTTGCATTAGTGAAATAAATGAACTTTGCACGATATTCTAATTATTCGAGTTTCACCTGTAAACAAATTCTCTTGTATATAATGTATTGTGCAAATGTTTTAGGCAGGTGTGAAAAAATGCTGTAAAGTAGGAATGCTTTCAGAAATAAAAGTGTTAATAGTTTATTTTTATCAATTATCAAAATGGAAAGTAAATGAACAGAAGAGAAATCCAAATCAAATCAATATTTGGTGTGACCACGCTTTGCCTTCAAAGAGCATCAATTCTTTTAGGTACACTTGTACACAGGTTTTTGAAAGAATGTTGTTCCAAACATCTTGGAGAACTAACCACAGATCTTCTGGGGATGTAGGCAGCCTCAAATCCTTCTGTCTCTTCATGCAGTTCTGGACAGACTGGATGATGTTGAGATCAGGCACAGTGGAGGCCAAACCATCAATTCCAGGACTCCTTGTTCTTCTTTACGCTGAAGAGAGTTCCTAATGTCATTGGCTGTATGTTTGGGGTCATTTTCCTGGTGCAGAATACATGTTGGGCCAATCACACGCACAGAGTGTGGGTCTCGGCAATCAAATATATCTCATGTATGAAGTTTGAAAAACGTTAAAGCCCAGCTGAACTTTTAGTTAAAATCAGCTAAATAAATTACAGGCACATTAAAACAAAAGGTGTTTAAAGACTTACTGTTTGTTTTCTTTACAAAGAATCCATGGCCAGAACAGAAAGCCTGTGTCCTGCCAGGATGCTGTAGAGAAGGACCCTTGCCTTTTGTGTGGAAGCAGTGGTCTCTCTCTAGAGGTCTGATATTCCCCCTGATAAGTCAGAGGCAGAGCTCTCCAATCAGCAGGGAGCATGACATTTTCTGAATGCAGAGCTGTAAATCAGGGTGGTGTGTTGGACCGCTGCAGAAAGACTTCCAAACAAAAAGCAGGAATCCTTCCCTACAGCATGCTGGCAGGGGGCAGGCTTTCATACTCACACTGTGGCTGCTTTCTAAAGAAAACAAACTCTAAGACTTTAAACATATTTTGTTTTAGTACAGTACATCTCAAATGTATTTAGCTGATTTCAACTGAAAGTTCAGAAAGGGCTTTGACTATTCCTGGGGGAATATTTATAAATCTCTTGCAAATCAATACACAGTCGCCCGGCTTGACTATCTGGGATTTGTTGCACATTTTTTGACAGTCACCAATAACATTCATCATAATTATTTATTCATCCATGCAGTGAGTGGGTAAGTAGGTAGAATATGTGCTAGCCTTATCCCTGCGGATAACATAGTCATCAGATCAGCAAAAAATATCCAATTTGTTGGATCGACTCAGAATGCCCAACTCTGTCTACAAGTATTGATGAAAAAAACCATATTATTTATCCAGCTAATGTTTCAATTATATATGTTGTGAGCAGGTGATCGGTAGCTGGTACATAAGACCCAAGGGAATAAGCAGTCTCTTGGGCACAGATACCAAATCCAAGGGAGCAGTGGCAAACAGTGCAGTGTTTATTAGTGATATTTACAAGTCTCCACAGGTGCTGTACAGTTGTTTACAAAAAAAGAATAACAAAATAAAACCTAGCCGTATCCCGGCACTAACTTCATAAACCAAAGTATAAGTCCTAACTAACAGGCTGAGCAGGCCTAACGCTTGTCAGCCTCCAAATACACCATTTGCTAGTTTTGTTACAAACCATGCAGCTCTCTCAGACAGGACTTGTCTGATCCCCAGGCAGAGAGCTCTGAGTACAGGTTCCAGGTGAGGTGAAATTGCCAGTGGAGAGAGGAGTAAACCCTGCACTGGAGTCCAGATCAGCAATCCCTAAATGTATAGGAGAGGAACCTGGGAGACCTATAAACTAACAACAATTTTATCAAAACTGGAGCAGAAGAATCTGGAACCGTTGCCTATGGCAACCAATCCGCTTCTCTCTTCAGTTTGTACAGGTAAGGTTTGAAAATTAAAGGTGGATACTGATTGGTTGCCATGCTCAGCTGCTCCAGATTTTGCTGTTCCAGTTTATAAATCCCCCTCTATGTGTTTCTCTCTGCTTACTGACATGCTGTCTCATTTCTAAATCCTAAACCTCATGAGAGTGAAATGGGATGAGTAACCGATCTGCCTCATTCAGCTTCACCTATTAAGTTCTGCAAACAACAAGCTTTTCAGAGGAGGCAAAAATAAGAAACTAAAAAACATAGAATTGAGCCAGATTATCTATCTACCGGCTGGATAGAAGAATGCAAATTTCTTATATGAAACATTTCATATTATAAAGAAATATTTTTTGCACAAACCAATAAACAATATTAAAAAAATAGAATATAAACCACCATACATTGCCTTTAATAGCGTAATCCACTACAAACATCTTAATATGATAAACAAAAAGTTTCACTATTCTTGTTTTGAAAGCATATCATTACCCAGATATTTATTCAATCAGTGTTGACAGGTCTAAATTTATGACAGTAGTAAAGGCTGTAGATAACTACTGCACTGTATATTAAATTAACATTTTACGTAATGACATGAAGGTTAGGAAATATTAATTCACAAGCAGGCAGAAGCATTATGGTGAGTGTATCTGTTCTGCTCCCTTTTATGTGTTTTGATATGGTTTGTCTCCTAAAAGCAATGTATCTCCCCAGTGGGGCTGACATCCGAGAGAAACAAAGACAAAACAAATAAAATGACTTTCTACACTGTCTGTGTTCAGCTGCAGCAAATGTATAACTATTGTCACTCAGGCTGCATGAATGACAGCTGAAGCACAATACAGACTGACAGTATGAAAAATTCCCTTTTCCCATTCACATCAATCTTAGATTTAACACATCAGTACATGACTGATTCATGCAAGCAACAGAAAATCTATTCCCGTATTCCTAATTGGGGAGAAAGTTCATGATTTTCACAGCTTAGCAAGCTCAATGAAATACTAAAAGTATTAAAAATAGTGCATGAAATCCAAGTTAGCTGTAAAGAATATCCTTATTTCTTAGGATAGCTCCAAGGTCTCCAAACACAACGTATTTATTTTAAATGCATTATTTTTATAAAATACTTATAATTAAAACACAATCCCATCCACATGTGGGGAATGGTGAAGGGTTTGGACCTCAGTCAGATTTTAAATGCACTGGAGTGGGTGTCCCAATGACACCCATCGCCTGGACAGGATTTAAGGGAACTTTCCCTCATTCCTAAACAAAAAGAAATAATTCTGACAGAAGATTTCCTAACTCTGTTTGAAAATGTGTGTGCTGTATATGCCCCTATTGTGGGGATTTCCTCTTCTGACAACCATAAATATAGGTTGGTAAATCTATTGGTCAACCACTAGTGTGGAGCTACTTCTCTTCTAAATCTCTTGGAACAATAAAAACCTGAAAGATGCTATTCTCTTTCGCATTTTATATAAAAAAAGTTTTAAAGGCAGTTGGGCTTTAATAAAATCCCAAGGTTACTGCAGGCCTAAAGTGTTTGTTCCATGGAACAAAAGAATGTTAATGATAGCTAACAGTCAAAAGTATCTATTGTGACTGTCACTACTTCTATAAGAATGATTAGCTGTAGGTGTCTGCTGGTACCGACAGACATTAAGATCTATCAAGCTGTATCTGACAATAATCATCTCTTGATAAGTATGTAAGTGCCCTTGTAGTATTCTTATTCTTTTCAGGTCCCCTTTCCTCCCTTAACATTATTGTAATATACTCACTTACCTGAAATGACCCTGCAACTTTTACTGTGCTGCCTACACAACTTGTATTTAGAACTTATGTAGTCCTGCATCAGGATATCATTAGGAAAACTCAGTTCTTTAAAAACTTTATATTTTAAATATTTACTTTTTTTTTAAAGCAGGGAGAAAAGCATTTAAGTGTACATATCATGATTCAGTGGAGGAAAAAAAGAATAAAGCTGGCCATTCATTGCTTAGATTTTCGAAAGCACTTTCATACAAAAGATCTTTTTTCCAACTTTCTATTATTTGATGGTCAAACAGTGATGAAAAAGGGGCAGGATGGAATTTTTTTCTCAAATGAATTAAATTCTAACAGTGAATGTGGCTTTCACTTTGGAAACTCCATTCATTCCAAAATTGAATGTTAAAAATCAAATAAATTTCAATCGACATTCGTCAAGTGTCTGATGGCATTATCAGGTGGTAAAGATAGATCTCTCTTACGAATGTTCATTTAGAAATCTACCAGTGTATGGCCAGCTTTAGAGTAAACTTTAAAGAGTCATTCAGCTTTACCACAGTTATTTGCTAAACAACAACACTATCTTGCAGTAATAGTTCTGATGTTAACTCCCCCCCACACACACATTAATATTTTTGCCATCACCTGGGACTGGACACTACCCTCTTGAGGCAGGCTTAAAAAGGTTAAAAGACGTGATGTAGCTGCACATTATCTGCACATTAAGGACAGAGACATTATTGCTCATTATTCCTCATTATGTTAAGCTGTGAGAAACCAAATTGGCCAGCCAGGAAAAACTGACATGGAAACGGTAAGGTGCGTTCCGTCCCGATTCTGGCCAAAATGCACTGCATCGCATTGCGGCCAGCTCACTTTTTTGTGGGGCAGGAGGGATCCCATGCGGCCAATCACATTGCGGCTGGAGGGCGTGGCTATGGTGCCATTCACTTCAATGGCCCGCCCGCCCCCTCCTGCCCCACAAAAAAGTGAGCCGGCGACAATGCGATGCAGTGCGTTCTGGCCAGAAACGGGCCGGAACGTACTGCATCTGGTGTGAACCTAGCCTAACAGTAAAAAAGTAAATACTTACTAGCCAACACCTACATTTCTACTGTTTCCTGTAGTATTGTACAGGTTGGCGGGAGAAAAGACCAGGGACTAGGAGATCCACCCTCCTGGAAGTGTTGGTTTCTGAAAAGGCTTCAAGCAAGTATTTACTTTCTTCATTGCACTTAGTTTTTAGCAGCATATGTCACCTTAAGAAGAGATGCTGGTTGACACTAGGCTTTACATCACTTACTTGGTGGGTCCTGACTGCTCCGCAGTTACTCTCTTCAGGGATGTGCTTTTTGAGCATTTACTAGTTTTTTTTTCAACAGAATCTCATGTAAATTGGAAAAAGAAGATTGGCTGGTATGCTCCCACACTTATCAGCAATTACGAGACTTGCATTGGCAGGGATGACTCTAAATGAGCAGTCTCACAAAGAGACAAGTACCATGACATATTTTTTGACTGAAGAAGGTTATTATGTTTAACATTAGTGAGATGCTTCATATTAGAATGTTCTTACACCTTCGCAATTCCACCTAGCATAAAACCTTCTTTTACCAGAAGGACTCTTTTGCTAGAGTGATTTTAATAGGAACATTATAATAAGCCATAGAATTGAGAAATATATTTAATTGTGCCTTTTCTCTTGATATATTTTTTTAGCTCTGGCACATGATTGTGGGATTTTTAACCAGGACTTGTGTAGTACCCAATTGCAGGAAGACATTTAGTTACGATTGCTATACTGTACAGTCTTAGTTAGAAGTGCACTGGTTGGACTGGTTAAAGGAACAGAGAGCTTGAGGGAAAGAAAACAAAAAATGAAGTAAAATTTCATCTGAGAGGATGTTTTTTTCCCCTACTGTGTTTTTAAGTACTTAAAAATAACATCTAACCTGGGGGGGGGG
>NW_017306275.1:857675-898202 GCF_000935625.1 Nanorana parkeri
GGGGGGGGGCACTAAAGGAGTCTCTTCTAGTGTTCCTCCAGGCAAGAGTGTTTCCTTTAGAGTATGAAGTCAAGCTGGTCCAGTGATGCTTCATGAGGATTTGGTCAGCAAAAAGGAAAAAGGGCACCTAGATATGGAATGAATGATATTTGCCACATTATGTGAAGATCACTGTTATTGTAATTATAGAATACATTATTTAACCCCTTCGTGACGGGAGACGTACAGTGTACGTCCCGTCACAAATTAAAGCCAAAACGTTTTTCTTTTTTTAGAAGGTTTAAAAGCCCTATCAGGTTTTTTATGTCTAATTTCCTTTCACTTGAAAGGAAATAAGAGAAACATTTTCCAAAGTGAATATACTTCTCATCTTCAAAAATTGTAACAGAAACAGGGTTTCCATTGAAGGATTTTCCTTAGTATCTTGCTCTGAAATTTTAGATTTTCTTGGTGACAGTGGTCACCCAGCGAGGACAAGATCTGCAATAGATACTTGACAAATGGTCTAACCCTCCCTACACTATCTAAAACAAAACAAAATTTTACTATTGCATACACTTTAAGTAAACTTAGGATAATTTAATTGTTCAGCCCAAAGTGTATTTATAGAAAAAAAACTGTTTCTCTTTTTTTTCCTGTCTGGAACATCTTGATGAAATTACCATTAATTTCCTGGCTTGGAGATGCAACAGAATGTGACAGAAAATCTCTCCAAGTAGAGGGGAATTACTTTTGGAAAGCTATCACCGGAACAGGTGTTCCCATTTTAAGATTTCCTCTTACCTCTTGTTCCAGTGACAGCTGTAAAGACTTGGCTGATGAAAATGGTGACAATAGAGAGGGTGAATCTCTCAGCAAAGACAGCAATAAAAAAACATAATGAAGGATCTAACCTTTTCTTGCTCTACAAAAATATAATAAAAATGTTTTGACTAAATTTGCCCGTGAATGCTTTCACTTATCCAAATCACGGTATAGCTAACAGTAGTTTGTCACATTCAGTTAAAATTTTAGAAATGTTAACGGTGTTTCCTCACTCATTTGAGTGGCTTCCTTAGTTTAAATGAATATGGGAAACATACCCCAGCATTTATGGCCACACGAGTAACTCAGTCACCTAGTTGTGTAGACACCCTTTTGGCAAGATGCTCTTTAACAAAATGTAGATCCTGTCTAAACAGTACCCTCCACAATTTAAGCGGATGGGCAGATATAAAGTATTTTGACTGTGTGACTGTTACAGTTGGCCATTTGCTAAATACATTTCATCAGACTAAACGAGTGCCATCCTACAGCTATTATTATTATTATTACATAGTATTTATATAGCGCCAACATTTTGTGCAGCGCTTTACAATACAAGGAAAACATTACAATCACAATACAATCCAAGACAAGATGGTAAGGAGGGCTGGGGGCTTACAATCTAAAAGGGGAGGGGGAAGTGATACATGAGGAGGTAGCTGTGTGATTGTTCGAGAACGTGATGGTTCAGTGGTTAGGTTGAGGTGGGATAGGCTTCCCTGAAAATATGAGTCTTTAGGGAATGCCTAAAGGCAGTCAAGGTGGGAGATAGACTGACAGGTTGGGGTAAAGAGTTCCAGAGGATGGGAGAGACCCTAGAGAAGTCTTGGAGGCGAGTATGGGAGGAGTTGAGAAGGGAGCTGGAAAACAGGAGGTCTTGGGAAGAGCGGAGTGGACGGTTAGGGTGATATTTTGAGACAAGGTTTGAGATACATCCGGGGGCAGAGTTGTGGATGGCTTTATAAGTGACTGTTAATATTTTGAATTTTATCCTCTGGGCGAGTGGAAGCCAGTGGAGGGATTGACAGAGGGGGGATGCAGACAGTGGGCGGTTGGTTAGGTGGATGAGTCTAGCAGCTGCATTCATGATAGACTGAAGGGGGTATAGTCTGTGTAGTGGAAGGCTAATGAGGAGGGAGTTGCAATAGTCAAGGCGAGAGATAACAAGGGAGTGTAAGCTATAAGTGCCAATGCACTGGTCCAAAATACCCCTTTACATTATTAGCACCAATGTACTGCTTCACATACCCCTTTACAAAATGTCCCTAAAAGTAGAACTCCAGCCAAAAAATAAAAAGACAAAAATTAATAGAATTAAAAGATAAACATAATAAAACCAGCTTTTTGTGCAATATTCCATTTCAATCCTCTTTTCCACTTCCTCTGTGCCCAGGTCATCCTGGTTGTGTCCTATCCTGTTACTGGACAGGTAAATGAAAAGCAACACAATAAAAGGCTGTTGTACCAATGCAAAAAAAAATGAATAGCCCATTAAAAGATAAAATAACAAAACCAGTTTTTGCTGTAATATGCTGTAATATGCTGCTTCAGTCCAGAGTTTACCCCCTGCAGTACTGCTTTTCTGCCTCTAAATGTTCTCGGTCTGCAGACCAGCATCATGCAACCCACTTTCCCTGAGCCCAGGTCATCCTGGATGGGCCTTAGCACAGAAACAGTAGGAGTAGGCCACATTGTAAAAAGGTAACCCTACAAAATAAACTGCTTGGATTCTGATCTATTTGGATTTTTATTTCTTTAATTTTTTGGATTTCGGATCTCAAATCTGATTCGGTTCATTATTCAGATCCAAAGTTGGTTTGGATTTCGTATCTTTCCCAATTTTTGTTTCGGAGCGATCCACAACAGGAAGTCACATGACTATACCTGTAATGCAACCCCCAACAGCCCAAAAAAATCTGATTAGCCAGAGAACAGTCACATGTCCAATTTAGTTTCGTTTTGAATGAAGTTTGGACAGATCCCAAATTTCCTTAAATGACCATTCAGATTCATTCGCATTCAAATTTGAAAATTTGGATGCATTCAAATTGAATACAATTCTTAAGAATATCCATTCAGAACAAAACTAAATTTACATGTCTAACACACAGCATGCAGCTTTTCATCCCCAAAGTCCCACAATAAAATGTATATTTTACACTAACGAAGGCAGAAATTTTGTACAAAATAATAGCTGAAAGTGTATATTTTCACATTAAAGAACTATGGCACACACTGCATAGGCATTATTTTAATAATCTCTCGTAGGCCCCATTTGCGGAACCACATCCCTCTGGCCAGTGGTTCAATCTGGACACCCAAAAGATCCTG
The DNA here is from genome assembly GCF_000935625.1 of Nanorana parkeri. Taxonomy (NCBI): domain Eukaryota; kingdom Metazoa; phylum Chordata; class Amphibia; order Anura; family Dicroglossidae; genus Nanorana; species Nanorana parkeri. The sequence continues at coordinate 860,811 of NW_017306275.1, forward strand.
GAGTTTTTGGTTTGACGGTCCCAGGTATTTACAGATCATATTGCCAAGAGGTTCTTCCATAGCATCTCTACCAAGCGGTGCATTTTTTGCTCCTTCTGGGATGGCAACATGAAATCAGCCATTTTTCTCTTGTACCAGGAATCCAAAAGGGTGGCCAATAAGTAATGAGTTCTCACCCCTAAATTCTGGGGTCCTTTCAGAGGCACTGCAGCATGAATAAGCCCATTTGCCACAAGTTTCTGTCAGCAGAGGACACCAAGTCCTTGTTGTAGCTGAGGACAACGGTGTCCTCGAGGATCTCTCCCTACCCACGTACAACTTCTGTGGTTTAAGAGTGGTGAAATGTACCCTTGAAAGCCTGCCCTATGTCCTCATCCACCTCATGTTGCTCTTCTACTGGCCACTGAGTCACTAGGCTGTAGTCAGTTGTGAAAGGATTCTGCCAGCCCTAAGAAAGTAGGAAGTATTTCTCCCCCTGCTGCTGCTATACCTCCAGTGCCCAGTACTTTACACCACACAATGTGTGCTCCAGCAGAGATAGAATAGGTATTGTGTCACTGATCCCCCACCTTGTTGCAGCTCACTATTCTGGTCAACACTTCAAATGGAAACAAGATGGTACATGCATACTAAATCAAGAGCCGCTGATGTGGAAAAACACACCCAGGGCCTGTCTTTATCCCATACTCACACAAATATTTATTGATGTCCCACTGCTGTGGGTGCAGCTGCTGAGCATAGCCAACGTCGAGTTCTAGCATGTGATCATCTAAAGTGGCCATACACTCTTCTGGCCTGATGCAGAACATCATGGGTACCTAAGTAGGAACTGCTGCGCCACCAGGTTGAGGACAAGTGCCAAGTTGGTGCTGTTGTCACACACAACCTTTCCTGTCAAAAGATGGCATGGGGTCAGCCACTTCTTGCCCCGACTCCTAAAGAACTGACAGAATCTCTGGCCCAGTGAGCTTCTTGTCCCCCAGGCATACCAGCTGCAAAGCAGTATGGCAGCATTGTGCCTGGACCATTGCTTAGGCTCTTCCCTTGGGGGCATGAAGGTTTGACAGGTCATCAGATGAGGCCATTGATGAAGACAGGCCTCTCAAACCCTTTTTCAGACTTTTATCCCCATCATTTGAGAACACAGATGCTGCAGTGAATGCAAATGGAAGTTCTTGTAGAGTGGGTGAAGAAATTAATAGAATGGAGCATAGAGAAGAAGAGTGGACCAGGCTGGCAACCAGTATCATTCATGTGCTGCTCCCACTGAGCTTTTTTGTAAACAATCATGGGTCTCCTTATGCATGTAGCTAAATGACTAGTACATTTATAACACATGAAGTAGCCTGCACTCATAGGGCAGTGACATCTAGTGGAATAGGACAACTGCTCCCTCCACTCCTTTGCAAGCTGCCCCTGGATGATATCCTGCCTCATTGATGTTGTGCCTCTCCCTTACTTTCCGCCTGCACTCTCATCTTCTCCACCCTCCTGATTGAGTACACTTGATTCTAAACTGTAACTGCAGAAGCCTCAATGGAAATTGCTTCTCCCTGCCTGTTGCCCCCTCCCTCTACGGTCCTTGAGATCTCTTCCTCCACATTTAATAACAAGAATTCTTGAGCATCATACTGCATTAGGAGCCCATACTGTGCTGAAAAAAGTCCACCAACATGCCAGTAGTGGGGCAATGGCAAGTTTAGCTGTAAAGGAGGAACAAGAAGAGAATACATTTTCAACTGTTCATGGAAATGTGCTGCTCTGCCACTTCACAACTTTCTCTGCATGCTCTGGCTGTATAGCACACCCATTGCTAGAAAGAAAATGCAGACAAACCCTGCCCCTCAAAGGTGCTGCCCACCCACCACTTTGTCCTGCAGATGCAGAACCTGTTAACTCCCTACTGGCTGTGAATGAAGAACCTCTGCCTCTCTCTTTAGGTCTCACATAATGAATACAGTGGATTGTCTAACTCAATTAGCAGCTATGGCAATAGGGGGATCAAAGATGTGATGCTTTGGTGCACCTAACAATGTTTTTTGGTGCTCTAAACTGGTGCAGCTTTGCCTCTGTCACAAATTTACACTGCTGACCCCCAAAAAATTAAATGCCCCTAGCAAAATTATAAGAAAAAAACTATATTTTCCTAAAACAAAACTAAAAACACTGAACTACAACTCTAAAACACTAATCCAGAAACACCTAACCTAAAGCACTAAAATCCCAAAACTATATAAAACTATTTTAACTGAAAAAAAACTCAGAAATTAAAAAAATAAAATGTGAAAGAAAAGAAAAAAATTCACAGAAAACACTCAAAAAAAACTGAAAAGGGGGCAGCAGCTACACAACAACAGCTTTTGTTGACAAACACAAAAAGGTAGTCCTAGAAAAGACTGTTGGATCTATTCACTGTGAACAAAAAGGGTGGTACATAATATGTAACCCACCTCTATATAATTCACAAAAACAAAGCACATTACCGCACAGTCAGTACAGGGGGTACATTACTCATTACTATGTAGCCAACCACACTGCAGTTCACTGTAATATAGCACAGCACTGTATATAGCACTGTATAGCTCTGTAAAATGCACTATATAGCACTGTATAGCAGTAACTATTTCTTCCTAAAAAAAAGAAGCTTGGTCACCTGTCCCTACTCTATCTTCTCAAAGTCATTCTACACATGGTGACAAATGACTGATCAGAACCACAAGTGCCAGGAATTGTATTATTGGTAATTGGTTGATATGGTGCTGAATGACTGCATTTGTCCACAATTTTTCCAAAGTTTGGGTCGAACATATGGTCAAGCTGTTCATCCCTAGTTCTGAGGAGGCAGGCTTTATATATTTTTGTTTGTATTCTGGTTGACTCGTGTCTTTTTTAAGCTGTCAGTGGTCCACTAGTAGACTTTACAGAAGAATAGGAACACATTTCTATTCCAGAGAAGGTGACTAGAGCAATGGCTGAAACAGAAAAACGGGAGGTGAGGGCAGACTCATATACTGCCTCAATGCACTCAAAACACCCATTTTGGTCAGCGTTCCGCTTTAAATTAAAATAATGTGATTTTTCTATTGACTGAAATAGTAATTGCATCAGCATACACATCCCACTACAAAGCTCTCTGCGTAATTGTGTATGAATGTTCTTAACGTTATAGATGCTGGGGAATTACAATTAACCTTTGCCAAGTACTGTTTGTACTATTGTTTGTAGCAGAACATTTGTTGCTGAGGAATTTTGCATAACTTTGCATTGATATGCATTATAGAGATGATAGGGGAGTCCCAGGTCTGTGTTGTCTGCGTTTCAAAAGCAAATAACCTATCTAATCTCTTGGCAAAATTTTTTTTTAAGGGGGAAATAGCCTTGTTAATTAATGTTTGTATTTTTTAAATAAATGTATTAGTAGGAATTTTTACATTTTACTATTTCATTGATTTTTTTAAAGCAAGGAAAGCGATCAGACTTCTGACTGTTCCTCATCAGGCACTAATTAGATTATGTGTTAGTCTGGTTTATCAAAGCAGGAAATACTTAAGTGTCACAGCTGGTCTCAAGATAAATATCCTGCACCAAGATTTTAAATGAAAACAATTATCTCTATATTGGGGTAGTATTTCACAAACGACTAAACAGTAAAAATGACGAAAAACAACAGCTATCATGTACTTTCTCATTACTGTGCTGGGAGCCCTAACTGTACTGCTGTATTCCAGTTTGTCTCTCCTTCCCGAAAAGAAGTCATTTTAGCATAATGAAAATCTGAACACATAAGCAAAGAGCTCTGCTCTGCTATCAGGGGAACAGAATGCATGTTCTTTAATAAAATCTAATAAAAGGAAGTAGCCTGATTTACTTTTCAAGTGCTCCACTATCAGGTTAACCCCTTTTGTACAGCTTGTTGATGCACACTGCTGTTTGCAATTGGGAACAAAATTAAAACCTATAAATACAAAGTGACCAAGTTATTATGAAGACAATTGCAGCACAGTGGTTAGCACTTCTGCCTTGCAGCAATAGGGGCCCAGTTCAAATCCTGGTCAGCACAAAGACATGATGGAAGGACAATTGGCTCCTGTCTAAATTGGTCCTGTATGTGCACATGTGAGATTAGGACCTTAAATTGTTTAAAAAAAACCTTTAAAACAAGTTCCTTGAGGGCAGGGATTGATGTGAACGTGTAGTATCTAAAGGGCTGCCTAAAGTGTCAGCACTATATAAATACCTGAATAAATGTGTAGACAGTAGCTATTTATTGTGTACTGGAGTAATGAAATTAGCTATTTCATTAGTAATAGCACTCTGAAGTGACATTTTGGTCAAGTGTATCCCTTACAATACATAGCTGCCACTATTTTATAATAATTGTATAGATTGCATTGGTGCTGAGTTGGGATATCTAAGCTTTTCCAGAACAATGCTTGCTGAAAAAACCTGTAATCAGTATATATCCAAATGTATGAGGTTTATGTGCCACACAATTGTGTAATGGTTTTCGGTATGCTGTGTAAATGGGAACATATAACAAACATATAGGAGGTTATTCACTAAGCTGCCGAAGCTAGCTGAATGCATAACCAAGCCAAAGTGAAGGCAGCCGAAGCCTCTTCGGCTATTCACTGCAGCCCTATACAGCTAATCTGAGCCGTACATCAGCTGCATTCAGCCCGCCACACCCCCCTTCGGTTCAGCTGAACAACCTCAGCATGTTCAGCTGAACTGAAGGGAAGAATCCATTCGCCTCTGCCAATGCAACCTGCCAATGCAACATCTGGATTGGCTGAGGCAAACGTTCGGCACTTCATTTTCTGCTGTTCACCCCTATTCTCATAGGGGCCGAACAGCAAAGAGTGAATAGCCGAATGCTGCCAAGAATCATTCAGCTCTGTTATTTTGTTCGCTACCCCAGAGGTAGTGAACAGAATGGAAACTGTAATTGTAAACAAAAAAAAGGCAAGGGGCCCCCCTCCCAATTCAAACAAGACCCTTTCTGTCTGGCATGACTGTAAGGCGGGACCCCCGATGTAAAAAAAAAAGAGTGGACTTTTTTGGGGGACCCCAATGCCAAAAAAAGGAAACAAGAACATGCCCCCCCCCCCCAATTCCAAACCAGACCTTTTAATCCGAGCACTGGCCTCGCAGGGCAGGAAAGGGGAGAAAGTGAATGCACCATACCAGGCCACATGCCCTTGGCATTGTGAGGGTGCTTTTCCAGGGGGAGAGGCGATCGCTTTCTGCAAATGACAGCTCCTGGCTGAATGTAAACCAATCGGGCAGACCGGATCATGACATCAGGGTCTGAAATGGCATGAAAACAAATTGGCTACGTGAGTCCCCTGACATCTGGTCTGGTATGAATTGGGAGAGGGTCCTGCGCTGTTTTTTTAGATTTTATTCTACTTTTTAACACTTCGGCAGACCATTCTCCCCTCTCCGGCTGTGTGCTTCGGGTGCTGTACGGGCTATTGTGAATAATTCTTACAGCAGTCCTTTGGTTTGGCTGAACCAAAGGGCTCCTGCAGCCAAAGCAAGTCAAAGGATTAGCTGAATGTTCGAAACTACATTTTAAAATCTAATCTCACTAATGTAAAAATAAATGCGAATGTAGAAACAGGATGATACGCACTCCATATAAGAGCACATAACCAAAATAAGGTTATTTTTATGGTCAAGAAAAAAAAAGTTACATTTCCAAACCCTTTTTCTCTGTTGACAGCAATACAATTGTAAATATTAATAAACAATTTGCTTAAATGTACATTTTTAAAACTATGTAGACATCTAGATTGCATTTGAACTAATATGTAGATATCTGGATTGCATGTGAACTAATGGCAGTGTAGTCATGAAGTAGGGTATATCCCAAGTGTCCTATTTAAATGGACGATCTGCTAAAGCTACTTTTATTGCTAAGTGCTTCTACTGATGATGTGGGTGGGGGCCACATAGTAATCAATAGTAATATAGAGGCAGGAAGGCATAATTTATATACTTGCTAGCCCATGACCTCACCGAGAAGGCTAGTTGCTATAGTAATGTAGCACACAAACCATCGTATTATTTCAAACTCTGCTTCTTTTTTAAGCATTATTCAGTCTCTGGATGATAATAAATATGTTTCTCAATTATGCAATAATAAAACATGAAAGTGCTGCATATAATCAAAATGCATGACCGTTTTATATAAAAGAACAGGTCAGCTAGAACTGATTGTATTAGTATAATCTAGCCCAAATGGCTTGATTACAGCAACCGATGCTCCCAATTTCAAGCTTCGCTCCCAAATTCAATCAACAACTACCACTACGACTAAGCGTATTACTGGGTGAAACATGTCAGAGTAATGAGGATCCACGGTGGGATGATATGTATACTACTGGTCAAAAAGTTTTACCGGTATTTTTAAAATGTTTTTATTTGTTTTACAAGTAACTATTTTTCCAGTTGTTACTGCAATTTACAGTTTAATGTCTCAATGTACTCTGCAAATAAAGCATTGAACAAATAAACATTTGGACATCCACAAGAAATCATTGAATTGTTTTCTTTAACAAAATGTAATCTACATTTTTGACTCATCACAGTAGCCACCTTTTGCAGATATAACAGCCAAACACACTTGTGGCATTATTTCAACAATGGAAATCAAATATTGTTCGGAAAGTTCTTTCCAACACTGTTGCAGAGGTTCCCACAAATGTATTGCACTTATAGGTTGCTCTGTTTTCACCCTTCTGTCCAGTTCATCCCAAACCAGCTCAATGGGGTTTAAGACTAGAGACTGTGCTGGGCATTCAATGATTTGAAGCCTACTGTCTTATTCTTTTCTTCTAAGGTAGTCCTGACACAGCCTGGAGGTATGTTTTGGGTCATTATCTTGCTGTAGGATGAAACCCTGACCAACTACGCGTACACCAGAAGGCATTGCATTGCACTGCAAAATGCCATGGTAGTAGTTTTGATGCTAGGTGCCACTCACTCTGCGTAAAGTCACCGACTCAGGATCCAACAAAAGAGCCCCAGCCCATAACGCTTCCTCCCCCATGTTTGACAGTTGGTGTCACACAATCAGGAACCATCCTTTTGCCTACTCAACGCTATAAAAACCCTGCATGATAAACCAAGGATCTAAAATTTTGATTAATCGATCCATAAGACCTTTTTCCAGTCCTCAGTAGTCCACTAGCGGTGCTTCATGGCCCTGTCAAGCCTCTTTTTCCTATTTTGCCATCTTAGCAATGGCTTTCTTACTGCCACTTGACCTGTCAAATCTGCAGCTTGAAGTCTTCTCACAGTTGAATCTGAGACTTGTGTACTGCGATCAGTGTTAAGCTGTGCTTGAAGCTGTTGTCCTGTGAGACGCCTGTCACGAAAACTGTTGACTCTCAGAAACATGTCTTCTGTCGTGATTCTGTCGTGGCTTTGGGTCACCAGACCTCTTCCTGTCAGAGTTTCCTTCAGTTTCCAAGTGCCTTTTGATGGTGTATGAAACTGTACTCACTGACACCCTGACTTTCTTTGCAATTTCTCTACAGGAAAGACCTACACTTTTAAGGGTTATAATGGTTTGTGCGTCTTCCTTAATAATTGTCGTTTTCTCACCACTTTGAGTGCAATATACTACTTACTGCAGTACTATACTGTTCAAATATTTCTTAAGAGGGTGTAGTAACACAGTCTGTTCCAACACTGCTTTTATACAGACATATTTTTAAATTTGCAGCCTTCATGAATGGTGGTCCTGTCATGAAGGCTTCCTCTTGAAGCATTTATTGTCATAGGGACGTGTAGATTATAAGCGACGCTCATTGTGAAAACAGTATTTGGAAAATGCAAAAGTGATGCAAGAACGTTTTTATCTTTGTTTGTATATTTCTGTTTCATTGACAACCACTTTCCCTATTTCATGTACAGGCATCACATGGGCATAAAGTGAGGGAAACTTACCCAATAGGATCACAGGCAGAAAAAAAACCTGACAGAAATGTAAACTCTTTCTGTCTATATCCAAACTTCAAAACAAAATCGGCTGCAGTTACATTTGACACATTTGTAGCCCTTTCCATCTGTGAGATTGATCATGCTGAATACATATTGAGAATTATATTAAATAAAATAATTATTTACTGACATGTTCTATCCCCAGAAAAAATCTATTCATCTGCTTTTTCACTTTTCCAAACCAGGAATGAGCTCTTGGGATTGCTCTCAGAAGGAACAATTTGAGAGAGAAGCAGATTATTTTAAAAGATTTTAAAAGTGGGTATAACCATAAGATGATAATGAGAGGGTGGCAATGAGCTAGGAAAACCATGGCAGGATTTATTGGAAGTAAGGATTTGTAACAAGTAGGGATGTTCAGATACCAAGTACTGATACTTTTCCAGCTCCATTGAAAGACTGGACTAGAGAAAAAATTTTGTTTAGTGTCATGTGACAGATTTTCTACAACAATACAGACTAATGATTTCAGGATAGTGGAGGAGTCCCAGAGCCCAGTTGCAGCTGTGACCCTGGTAATTATTGTGAAAGTGCCAAGTATCTGCACTGATATCTAAACATTCTGAATAAGAAGGTATATAAATAATTGGTAGCAATCTATATTAAAAAAACAAACAAAAAAACAAAAACCCAGTCACTGGCTGTTGATAGAGAATTGAAAAAAATAGTAGGTCCTTTTCCTGCTATGGTGGGAAGATGTGGCCTCGATATTATGAGGTCAAAATAGCTAATTTGGGAAAATCCTCCATGTCAGCTCACTTCCCAGTTCAGCTATGTTGTCCTGGATTGTTCACTTCTCCTGCCTTCTCCAAACTCTTCACCCTTTTGTGAATAACCCTGTTAATGTTTCGGAAAGAAGAGGTGACCGGGATAGGTTGCCTTTTGCAAAAGGAAACATAGTAGATTTATACACATAACACTTTGATTCCTAGTGGTATGAATAAAGAGCTGAAACTACAACAATTTCTCTGAAATGTCATTTTGGTTTGAAAGATCATCTGAATAGTAGATATTTAAATGCCATACTGTTGCCTAATATACTGTATATGTGGTTTTGTCAAAATTCTGTCCTGGGAAGGGGGAAGTGGGGGTTACACCCCCGCCCCTCACTAGGAACAGAAAATAGAATATAATGAAATTATTGTGGCTTTAAAAATGATATACTCCATTTTTTTGCGGTTTAAATAACAAGTTTAAATATTTTGTTAACATGATAGTGTGCCGGTCCTATTGGCCATTGAAGCATAGATAGTCAACATCTCTGTTGGTGCTTAATACACATGTAATATTTCTAATCTCCTGTCTTTGGGGAAGGAGAAAACAGGTTTACTCCATTCTCCCCTTCTTAAGGACAGGGAGAAAAGTTTATCCACTCCCTAATGAAGTCTCTGAGATGAAACATGTCAGTGGAAAGTGATATTCTAGTGGGCAGGTTGCCATTTATTTTGCTATATAACAATAAGCTTGAGAATTAATATATGTCCCATCTGACTCTATCATCTGTCTGTGACGAGCAATGGGAAAAGGACATGGGGGATATGTCTCCTGAGATGTCCATACTGCATCAGCATTACCATTCTGATATGAGACTTGTTGATATAAGAAAAAAGGAAAAGCTTTCCGAGTGAGTTTTTTTATGGACAAGAGTGAGTTTTTTTATGGACTGTGTTGTCCATTAAAAAGACACACACCAACTATGACACATATTTACTATTCCACTGCCTGACCTTAGATGCATTCAGACTACAGTGTGCACTGTGCACAGTGCACACCGTTAAAACTCAACTCCAGGCTCCCCATAACCCCACCCACAAACAAACACACACTTGCTACACCTACCTCTCTAACTAATCATTTTTGCATTAAAAAAAAAGAGGTGGGCTCCTTCTGTGCTGTGTCCACATCACTGCTTTTGTGACGTGAACACTTCCTATTGGCTGTCCAGCTGTAGGGTCCTCTCAAGATCCCAAAGAGGAATCTTAACAGTAGACAGAGTGAGGCACCATCGGGGACCAGCCAGATCAGACACATTTGCAGCACAGGGTTACCTTTCCCCTGGAAAGGGCACTGGCAAGAGATCTGGACAGCAGACTTAGGTTAGTACAACATGCTTCAAAAGGTAACAAAATAAGAATGTGCTGGAAGGGAGAGTGGGAGCGGCAGGGAGGGAAATTAAGGCATTTCATTTTTGCCCGGTGTGTTATTATCATTTTAGTGATTTTTTTTTAAAGCAAATACAGAGTTTAGCTACTGTTGGGAAGTTAAAGGGTTAAGATTTTTTCCAATGAGTTTCAGTCACCAGCGGGGCTTTCTCTCGTTAAATGCTATGAACTTGCTTAGCTAATCTGAAATAGCTGGTTAAACAGGAAGTGGTGTTGGCAAAAATGGAGGGAGGCAGGAAGTGAGAACACACAGCCAAACATACAAATCTGCAGATTCATAGGAAGGATGCCTGTGCTCCCTGAACAAGTGAGATTTCCAAATTTTAAAGCTAATCTCCTGATTTAAAGTTAAGTAACCATTATTGTTTCAGCCTTTATATGTAACAATTATTCTGCTTATTAATATTATCTGCTTGAACTAGGGTAAAAAGATAGTTTCAGGCTGATTGCTTCTGTATGCATATAAAGATATCCCTTTTATACCTATTTTTTTGTAAATGACTACCTTGAGGCTTGCTATACAACCTGAGAAAAATATTTATCAAAAAGTAAAAAACTCGTAGATGGGTTTTAATAATTTTGCTGAGTGCTAAAACTTGCATTTAACAGGTATAAACATTTTGATATACTCAAAACTAAATGTAATTTCCCTAAACAATATGTTTTTGAAATATTCAAACTTTAAATGTGGTATGCTCCAGTTATACAGTATTTACAGTATTCTTTGAATTAAACAAAATTAGTAAATTCAAGCCGTTAAAAAGTAAATGCAAAATAACGTAACAAGTCCCAACTTTCTCACCAATCCAAAGTGTTGTGGGTAACAGTCACCTTATCCATGGTATGTATTCCCATCTAGGTTTTCATGCATTCAGTAAAAATAGTAAAAAGATGGATGTTTATACAAGGGGCTCAGCTGGCTAATAAACAGAAGTACAAGCAAGTGACCTAGGACCTGAATATTAATCTCAATGTTGTACTTAGACACGACAGGTTCATAATCACAGACAAATGACAGCCACTGCTGCCCTGTTAAGTAAGGATCTTGTAGGTCAGACGATAAACAAAACTGATAAAGAATATAGTTTTGACTTGCAAATGAACTTGTTCCAATGCTGATTAGACTCTTTAATCAAGGTCTCCAGATTAGAAACGTCTTATATAGCATATAGTACAAGATATTTTTAGCAGTTATTCTACAAATAGATACAGTTAGGGCATTTTGAGATATATTCATTGTAGTACAGCAATGAATATGCACATATTGTTTAGTTTATTATGTCTTCCTTTACTCTTCTTAATTTGCATAACTTATCCAATGGACTTTTTCAATAAATGTAATCAGGATTACTAACTCCATCTAGAGGCCATCATTTATTGCAGCACTTACTGCAATTACTTTTGCACGATATTCTAATTATTCGAGTTTCACCTGTATATATATGATTCTTTTTGAAAACAAAGACTTTAGATGTTTGAAAAACTGCTTTTGATTAAGTATTGATTAAATTAAATTGATTAAGTATTAAAGGGTTTCCAAACCCTCCGTAAAAAAAAAAAACGCTTTAACAGCGGTTAAAACTTACTCCGTCTTTGCCGCCCGCACCCGTCCGAGAATCCGAAACTGCTCGGGCGGCTGCAAAGCATCTTGGGGCGGACGCATGCGCAGTTTGGATTTTCAGCCGGGAGACGAGCAGAGACGTGATGTAGATCACCCCCATTCATTCATAATTGAGGATATAGTTAACATACCATATCCTCAATTATGTACCTTGCTTTTCTCTCTGACACGCTGTCACAGGAGGCTGAGTGAGCGGTGTAGAGAGGAAAGCCCAGCCTCCTGTGACAGCGCTGTCTCCGCCCACACACCGCTCTGCCGGACTGTGATAGGCGGCAGAGCGTTGTGGGAGGAGACGCCGGCCGCTCACAGCGCTCTCCAGCGCAGCGCTCGGCCGGCTGTAACTTTCTCTTCTCCCCGCTGGGACACAGCAGGGAGGAAAGAAATCAGGGATGCGCCGATGTATCGGCAGGAAAATGGCACTTTCGGCATTATGGCAAAAGTGCCGATATGTTTCGGCGGCCGATATATCGGTGCATCCCTAATATCAGGTAAATTAAAAGTCCAGAAGAATCCATGTTTTTTATAGCCTGATGGTCTCTTTTTAAAATGTCAATTTATATTTTGAAATAAATGTACCAAGCTAGGTGTGGGAACAACAGCTAATGGGCAATGAAAGGGAGAGTCTTCTAATCAGTGCTTTAAGCCTTATGGACTGTTGGAGGTCAAACCTTCCATGAAGTAGTGGAGGTCATACATTTAGTGAGCCACTGCTTACAAAATAAAATAAAAAGATAAAAAAAATTCTCAGAACCTCCGTTTGGTTTGTATTGCTGTGTTGTCATGGGGTCATTTTCCCTAAATGTTTGTCCTGAAGACTCAAAAGGAAGTGAAAAGAAAGCCAACTCAACACAGACACAGAGAGAATTAAAAACAAACTAAGCATCCCATAGCTCTTTACTTCTTTACAATTGAGTTCACTGAAACTAAGCATCCCATAGCACTCTCCCTTTGTATAGTGGTGGCGACACAAACTACAAATCCCATAGCACACTGATTTTGCAGAGTGGTTTTCACACAGACTGAGCATCCCATAGTGCTCTGCTTCTGAACAATGCTGGGTAAACAGACTGAAGGTATCCCATAGCACTGTTCTTGCATATCGTAATGACACAGGCAGAGCACCCCATAGCACTTTGATCCTCTACAAAGATGGCCACGCAGACTACACATCTCATAGCACTCTTCTCCTGTATAGCAATGATCACACAGAATAAGCATCCCATAGCACTCTGCTCCTGTATAGCAATGATCACACAGAATAAGCATCCCATAGCACTCTGCTACTGTACAGTGGTGGTTACGCAGACTAAGCATCCAAAAGCAGTCTGATTCTGTATAGTGGTGATTACACAGACTGTTAGCTTCAGCACTTTTCTGTAGCTTCTGTAGAGTTTACTGGTCAGACAAATTTCTTATTGAATCTCCCAGCAGGGACAGAGATTAGTCTCCCAGTAAGGACAAACCAATGCATGAGACAGGAGAAACTGACAGCAAAGTAGTTACCACAAATCACAGGTTTTTAAGTTAGGCTGAAATTCCAGGCTATATTCTCTTTGGACCACTAAGGGGAACCCTAGAGAGCTCCATGATCTTCATATCAAGACTTCATAACATAATAAGGCTGGAAAATTCCCTCTGCACAAAAACAACATGGGTAGGTCTCTAAAATGTTGTTATTATAGTTCAGTGCTAATTACCTCATTGCTGCAATGAATGTAACAGAACACAAGTATGCCCCTGACAGGAATTTTGTCTTGTAAAATAGCACAGATTGGTGCATTCTCCCATTTCTCCTGTGTTAAGCATAGCTTCTTCTAAGGTGTGACCAGTCTTTAAAAATAAGAAATCTGCTCATCTGCATGCCATAACATAACACTCCAAGGCAGTGTTTTTACGCAGTTTTCCGCGCGGAAGACCGCACAGCATGAAAACGCTAAAATCTTTACATCTGAATGGATTCTGCTCATTTATGGATATTACTATAGCTGTGAACATGTGGAATCTGCCCCCGAAATTGTGTTTGGACTATTCTGCAGGACGCACGGTTTTTCCCACAATAGTCTAAACAATGCACAATATAAATGCATTGTTTTTTATGTCTAGAGCGGTTCTGCGCAAATTCGTACGGCCGAATATGCACGGAAAACTGCTCATGTGTGAATGGTGCCCAACAGCAGCTGGAGTTCTAGCTGGTTGTAGAACTAGCAGTAGTTTAATTTAGATACACAATATTAAAAAAGGACACAATGTGATCAGAACTTAAGTGTTATTCACAGAACCAGATAACAAAGTACTACAAGCATTGGCAGGAAATTGTTTTGTCAGACACAGTCCCAGTGCACTATGCCGATTTCAGACTTCAGGATACCACATGCCTGCTGGAATATTCCTGCTCATTATAAAAACGCTGGTGGTGTGAGCACATGCCTATAGTAATTGTGCCCAGCTACAGGAAGCTGGATTAGCCAAGACCTAGTGTGTGTGCAACTAGCTTGTTGTAGAGGTAAGCAGTGCTTAATGTACAAGACATCCACAGTCTAGGGTCCTATAAGCAGAACCATGGTAAAAGCAAAAACTTAGTAGGTATACCTATTCTAATTTGGTTTATGCTCCTGTGCAAATGAACAGCCCACTTAAATGTTTTGATTTCATTTTCATAGTGTTTAGTGAATCTGCCTCAAACTAAACAGCTTATAGCAGAACTTTTTATGTGCACAAAGAATTCAATTTCTGGCAAATAGCTACATTCCCCATAGATACATTTCTTTCTGAGTTCCGGTGATTATTCACAAATTATTGCGTGTCATTGTAGCTAAGTTGTAAACATGCTGGAAAATTGTCTGTCTCAAATGTTTTATTTCTTTCAGAATATTAATCTAATGTGTTGAGTACTTTAGCTCCCAGACACATCTTTCTTTCTGGTCTCTTTCGCAAACCGAACATTTTAAAATAGTAGACGCTTACTTGCTAGTGTTATTCATCATGTAATTTTTTTCCTTTTAGCTAGGTTTATTTAAAATGATTTTTGTTTTTGAAGGGCATTTACTAATCAAAGGGGTACATACAGTAACACATGTATCCAAATAAATATATATTATCTTAGCTTCCTCTGCCACTTTATAACTTCACATCAGGATCTTGTCCATATCTCTGTCTTTTTTCTTTTTTTATAAATATGAGTCCCGATGTATGTAGTCATTTCTGGTCACTGTGGGTTCATCTATTAAATGTGTGTTATAGTTGACAAGCAAAACAAATGACAAACGCACTCAACAATTTGTCACCAGCTATACAGTAAGGTGCACACGAAATGGGCTTTGAACAGTAAAACAGTAGAAAGGTATCATGGCACACTCACAAACCAGCATGTAAAACAACTTGTCTCACCACTAAGGTTAACAACAGAGGTTTAGATACACGTCTTCTGCAGAAAATGTGAAAGCCGCACAGCCGCACTAAGGCACCTCTTATAGTGCGGTCCTAACTCTAAACTATGAGAGTCTCCATCTTGGAGCACATGGGGGCAGAAGATTTCAAATTGGGTGCAGGTTTGTCAGGAGGAAGCCCAACCTCCTTAAAGGCACAGGAACACACAAGGGATCCCGCACATCCCAATGGCAGCTGAGAACCCCATGCGTCACTGTACCAAATCGGTCAAGCAAAACAAATGACAAATGCACTCAACAATTTGTCACCAGCTATACAGTAAGGGGCACACGAAATGGGGTTTGAACAGTAAAACAGTAGAAAGGTATCATGGCACACTCACAAACCAGCATGTAAAACAACTTGTCTCACCACTAAGGTTAATAACCCAGCCTTACATCAGCAGTCCCTATTCACAGCAGCTTAATTTATATAGTACACTGGTCTACTGACAACAGAAAGTTTATTTATTATAGATATTACTTGAAGTGTTAATTTTAAACTTCCTTTGCAACAGCAAAATGGATAGCATGATTTCATGAGCAACCATCCCAAATACACCAGTCATATATATGTGTTTTTATTGTCCATGTGCTATCTCCCCTTGAGCTAGTGTCACACATTACCATTTTGTTTCTTTCTGGTGCTTCCACTTGCCAGCAGAGTGGTGGAAGCACCCCTCCAACACTCTTTTTGCAGGTAATGCATTTCAGGGGTATAGTGCTATTGCTGCAGCTGTAACTCTGGTATCTCCTCACAGAAGGTTAGAACACAAACCAAGCATCCTACAAACATTAGTTACCTATATTACCTCCAGCTTTGACTGGTGGATCAAAGGTTACTCTGCACTGCTAATCTCCCCTGACCTCTATAAAAATTGGTCCGAGAAGATTCTTAAATTAAGCCAAGGTGTGTTACCCCCTGCTTTACTCTTTTACAGTATCAATAAAAATGTATTTTCATATTTTCTGCTATACCTCCAAGACACGATAACTGCATAAAGGGAGTAAACATATTATTTACAAAATACAATATAGTATAGTGTCTGTACAACACTAAATAGATCCTTCACACCAAAAAAAACTTAGTTTAACAGAGTTGTTGGGAAGTAAAATTACACAAAATAACACCTAACATCACAGTTGCATGTACCTGACGAAGTAACTATTTCACTTAGATAGAATTCATTTTCACTTAACCACAAGTTAGTTTTACAGTAGAAAGTTTCTTAAAAGATCATTATTTGCACACTGTACTTTATTAACAAATGAGCACCATGCTTCTTTATTACTGCCATGCTATAGTGCAATAGTTTACACTGGTTTGAAATATTAAAACAAAAGAGTTTCAGCAAGAAATGAAAGTTAAATTCCAAATGTTATAGTGCATTTATTTTATCTTTAAACAAACACATTTGAGTATTTATAAATTTAGCATTTACTCCCGAAGTAGAGTAGGAATAAGCTCTGTAAGGGTTGTTTGGTTCAAACAGTTGCAGCAATAACACAGTTAACCTAATTTCAAACGCAAGCAACATCAAGACAGGATGTATAAATCTTGTTCCCTCTTATCACCTGTAAAAGGCCTTGCCATCCCCACTGGGAAGACAGCAGAAGAGCAGAACAATCTGTCTGACAGCAATGTAAAGAAACACAAGGGTGAATAACTCTAAAAAAGAACACCAGGAGATGTAATAAACAGCAAGCTCTATCTACTGTTTTAGGCCCTATCTAAACCACTGGCCATGGGAGAGCATATACTGTATATGTAAAGTCTGCCAGGAGTGGGGCCCGTGCACTTTCATTGGAGCATGCATACTCAAAGTGAGAGTATTTATAACCCACTAGGAAGCACTGCCAAGCATCCTTGGCAGATTCTACTGGCAACAGCAAAGTTCAGCAACAGCATGCAAGCTTAGCACAAATACAGGTGGCCCAAAGACCTCTCAACACTGATGCTGTGTAGGTGTTCTTGGGTCAGCACTCCGTACCTCTGGAGGCTAGGCAAGATGTCATACCATGCTCTGGGACTCTCCCCTTAAGCTGGGGCTGGTGATGAGTGCCTATGGGGATCCTCAGGCTCAGCATCCTTCTTTATCCCTCTATATAGGTATCAGGAAGATCAAGGCAGCCTGTATATCAAATGTTCAGCAAGAGCACCTGTGCATGTGCACATGCATAGTTCTGTTACCCAACTTTTAATACTGCCTGCCACTTTGGTGCCACTCTGCCTGCAAGTTGATGACCAGGCCCATCCCTGACTCCATCTATGCCTGCTGTATTGGTACCTTCTCATCTGACTTGCTGATCCTAGTTGGTTCCTTGGCTATTCTCACCAGTGATCTGTATCTCCTGTTACCTCCAGCCAAAAAACATCAATTCTGACAAGTTCCAGTTACATCAGTGACATCATCACCCACTGGAACTACTACGTAGGGGTGCTTGAACTAGAGCAGCAAGACTGCCCTTGTCATCTCAGGCTTTCATCGACGTATGAAAGCCTGGGAAGTTGCAGTCCATACTCCTGGGCAGGCCTTCTGGGGTTCTTTCCTCCATTCACAGTGCATCAGCTCTCTCCCCTGCTGTCTCACAATTTTCTCCAGCAACCTCCCAGGTCCTCTCCAGCAAAGGAAAGGCACAGTAACATATGCCTCCCCCTACATTGTTTGTGGTGGGGACACAGGGACAAAGGTAGATGAGGGGCCCAATCTGCTTGTATTCTCCTTTTCAATTTTACCAGTTGTCTTCTCAATAATCTATTAAACCATGAATTTTTCGTCACTACAATACATATAGTACATATTATCATACCTGTTGTATCTTCATCATCACCTCATAACATCTATATGTCACCATGCAACCATACCTCTAATCTAAAACATATTTAGTGCACTCCCCCAATATCTCTCATTGCTCCCCCAGAAATACCCCACCACAAAATATATCTACCACATATCCATCCTTCATTGTGCTCCAACCACATGAAGTGACCTTCCAGTATAGACATAGCTGCCGTGCACTTGCAGCCAGTGTTCAATGCCCCTCAATAAAATCAGTTACCTCTCACCCATTCCCCCTTCTTTCTTGTTTCCACCCTGTGCATCCACCAAAATACAAATTTCTACACTCTACCCTCTATCCTATTTCCTTTAAGCCAATTCAATTCCTTTCCAAATGAATAAATAACAGCATAGTTACAATGTTCCACACCATTCCATCCCGCATTTTCCCGCCCGCTGGTCATACATTAATTCACATACCTATATGAGCTCCCTGTTACAATCCATAGATTCCTGTAGTCTGTATTTTATTTCCTTGAAGACGTTTTGCTGGTAATTCGCCTGGCTTTCTCAATTCAGAATGTCTTGTACAAAAAATATCTGGGAATAAATATGGTGAACGTTGCTCCAATCAACAGAATATGTTTGTCATAACCGGCATGTGGTCATGGACATGCAGGTTTTATTAAACTGCCCAGAGAGATTTTGAACCAGTCCTCCTCCCTGTCTATGATGCATACTTAACTGTCTTCAAAAGGAGTGACCTTTTTCCTTTAGATGTAGGTTCACAGGCGAATCCTGACCAGAGGGTTTGGCTCTTCTATGCTGTGCCATAAGCTACTGTAGCTGGTGTTTCATTTCATCGACATACAATTCTGAGCACTCCTCACTGCATTGGACTGTGTGCACAATGTTGTTTATTTTGTGTTCATCTTGTGTTTAGGAGTTTATCCTTGTATTCGAAATAGGTGGTACTCAGACAAAGGTCCAATAAGGCACACATTTGATCTGGGTTAAGTTCTGTTCTGCTGCCTTGGGTGTTGTGTAGTAGCAACTGTTTTGCATTGTTTTAATTGCCTCTGTGTTGGGTATGCAGATGAAGAGGAACCTCGTAGGATACCATTTTGTTTTCTGGGCCCAATATTAAGTTCTGTATTTTGATTGTGAAATCCAAGGAGTTCAGTGGAATTTCATCTATTTTCTGCCACAAAAAATACTGTTCTAACACACCTCTTAATCTTAATAACACCTGCTAGCTCTAATCATGCAAGTGCATCAACACTTTACCTCCATGAGGTCTCTGACCCCAGACTGGTTATGATAAACAGATTATGTTGATTGGAGCAACATTCACCATAATTATTCCCAGAGAGTTTTCCTACAAATCATTCTGAATTGAGAATGGATGACCAGCAAAACGTCTTCAAGCAAAAAAATACAGCAAGTCCAGTTGCCTTGATTTATTTTTTTACAGATATCACATTTTAGGAGCTTGATCTTCCATGGTTGTGTTATTACATCAAATACAGAAATATGTAGATTAGCCACTAGAGGGAGCTCTTATTCGCTAAGTGCAATACTCTCAATTAGAGCTGTTGAAGACAACACGCACACAGAGAAAGCATTGTTTTCGGTGAGCCTGCTGTCTAATATAGTTGCAATGTAAGAAATGGCAAGTACAACCATTATGCAGTATTGCAAAGAAGGAAGCAAAACATCATATGTAATAATCAAATGGACCGAACTCTTTTTAAAACAGTAACACACATAGATGAAATTATTTACATCAAATTCAACTTTTTTAAATGTTTATCTAAAGAACACTAAAAAGACTATGAACTCCTTTTCCAGATGAACCCTTTAACATTAAGCATAGGGATCTGGTCAGTAGACCAGGTTCTCCTGATGCTTATACCCAGGTCGTGTCTGTGGGCAAGAAGTAAAAGTCAGCTGTATGCCAAAATTTGCACATCAACTAAAAACACGTGGCAAGAGTGGGGCTGATACATACATTGGGCTGATTTACTGAAGAAATGTCTGCTCACTTAGCAAAGTGACTGTTAACTTTAAAGTCTATGTTCACCTAGCTTAGTAAATTAGGATGAACACACTATATAAATCCTGTATTATAATATAATAATAATGATTGAAGTGAAAAAATGTTTACCGAAATTATTAAGGAAAGTAAACATTCGCTAAGTGAACAGTCTCTTTTCCTTTAGCAAGTCAGCCAAACCGTTTTCTATATGCACAGGAACTTTCATTAACCATACATAAATTCTCATTTTGATATAAAATGTTCAGTTCTTAAGTTTTATATGCTCTTGTGAGGTAAATTTTTGTTTACTTGTCTAGTTTTTTTTAACAAACATGCATGTTTTAATCTGGGGTTTTCTTTACTGCATACCAAGATATCTACATCATCAAGAGTAGCAACTGAAAATGTAATTACTGAACTGTTTTATACTTTAGCTAAAGCTTGGTAATTCAAATTAGCGCATTAGCTGCTCTCTTGAGAGACTTGTGTTGCTGACAAGCTAAATTTACTGCGTGGTGTTTACCTGTGCATAGTTAAACAGCTAACCGTTTAACCAATATTTGCAGAAGAGAACCAAGATACTGAGCAAGGCATATACGGTATCCTTATATTATAATTCCAAGATGTAGCTGTGGCCTGTATGATGTGGGAAGTACCGGATGGGATGAACACATATTCAGTAACATAATTCTAAAAATAAAAGTTCACTGATTTCTAGACATGTGCACAGAATAAAAATTAGTTTCGGATGAAACCAATGAAAACTAAAAACATTTTAATTTGTTTTGTTTAAAGAAACACATTTTTATGCTGTTTCGTATACGGAGGCAACGAGCCTCAGAATTTGAAACCGCAGGATGCGCGGCAGCCATATCGGCCACCATTCTGCACATGCGCACGGCCATCTTGGAGGTGGGTCGCATGATGTCACATGAACCTGCGAGTGCGTTGCAATTGATGACTTCATGTGCATGTTTGGGCGCCGCCATCTTGGTTTATATCTTGGTATATATATGGCCGCCGGCGCGTTCTGCAAACAAATTTATATATGCCTGAACATAGTTTTTGTATATTTTTGTAGGCATTTAATAAATTTGTTATTTCGAATTTGGATGAACCACCAAATCAACTGAATTTAGTTGATTTGCAGGTTCTTCCGAATCTGAATGCACATGTGATTTCTGCATGAGTATTTTTAATAAAATATACCCAAACGAATGATGTCATAATTAGGGATGTTCAGATATCAGTTCAGATACCAGTGCCAATACTTGACATTTTCACAAGAACTACCAGGGTTGCACTGGTTGCCGCTGGGACCTAGCTCTGGTGCTCCACCACTGTCCTGAAATCATTAGTCTGTATTATTTTTAAAAAACTATCAGTTATCAGTAATTGGTATCTGTGAGTACTTGGACAAGTATCAACACTTGTACTTGGTCTAGAAAAAATGGTATCAGTTTATCCCTAATATATATATATATATATTAGATATAGATATATATATAACAAATCATACATTAAAAAACAGGGATGCACAAATCCCAGGAGCACAGTAGCCAATGCTCCTTAAAAATGACAGCTGCCTCCATACTTTTGAGTTTTTATCTAGTCTAGTCTTGGAGCTGGAAATGTATCAGTACATGTACTTGTACCAAGAATGGTACTTGGTATCTGTGGATCCCCAGTTGTAAATGTTAAGAATTTAAAGGATTTGTATTGGAAGTCACCTGCAGTTTTCCCATAGATCAGGGGTGGCCAAACTCTGGCCCTCCAGCTGTGGTGAAACTACAGATCCCATGATGCATCTCTCTCCGGGAGTCATATCTGTGGCTATGAAAAATCTTGCAATGCCTCATGGGATTTGTAGTACCACCGCAGCTGGAGGGCCGGAGTTTGGCCACCCCTGCCATAGATACTCAATGCAGGGCAGCCAGCATAGTTGTATTCACAAAGTACAGAAAGAGACTTTGCCAGAGATGAGAGATCAGGAAGGGATTATAGCCTAGCCTAGTATCTGAGACCATTCATATTTTGGGGATATTCTGAGCAGCACCTCACCTTCTCATATTGCACTCTGCAAAAAAAATATTTCTTCTTTTGAGCTTACTTAAGTGACTAGCGACCATTCTTTGTATTCCCTGAGTAACGTGCCTGAGACTGAATGTGCCTGGGATCTGATTACCACGTAGGATATTCACAATGTAGCTGTTGGTCATCTGGAAGTCAAAATGTATTGAAGATCTGTACCAATCGTGCTACAGATGCAATAGGCTTTAATTGAGTCCTGAAGGGTTTTGTGTATTTTGTTACTCTTTGGCTTGTTCATAAAAAGAAAAAGGACAGTGCAGAAAATAATAAAACTAAAATAATAAAACAGCTCTAGTGCTTTAATTTTTTTATTCATTTTTTAAAATCTTTTTGTGAAAAAGGAACAAACGGGCCAGTGTCTCCTGCCGGGTTGCTGGACTCCTGGGCCTTGATGAACCATATGCCACTTTCTGGCATGGATCTCCTGGCAATGCCAACTAGGGCTGATATCACAGTACTGCCCTCACGAGTGGACATGGACTCCCTGGCAGACAGGGGACTTCTTTAAACAAATAGAGGGAACTATAAGAAAGTACTGGCTTTGGAGCCCAGGTTTGATGAGGCAAAATAAACTCCTTTGGGGTGATGACACTTTTTGTCACCTTTTGTCGGATCACCTATGAACCAGTCCCTCTTATCCAGCCTTTCAGACTTTTTTTGTGACCCGCCAATGTTAGTTATGCTCTTACTGAGAACCGCACTGTTTAGTTCAGTTTGAAACTTGGGATTATAGAATTGACTGTAGAGCCAGTGATTTCTACAGTTGCTACTGCGGTTGCTGTCTCCTGCCTTTTCTTCCTGATCTGTGCTCAACCTCTACTCTCCTGGATGATTAGACAGCAACTGCTTTTGCCTATGGACAACATATGTTGGTCGAGCTAGGGTTAATTTGACTTGTTATACCTGTTATTGAAATAAATCCTCTGTTCAGCGGTTTGTCCTCATAGTCTACCTTTTGCACTTTGAAATGTTGTTCTATTTTTCTGTAAAGTATGTCTAGTGTTTATGGTTGCTCTACGGTTTGATGTGGTATATAGGATGGTGGGTTGGGGGTGGTCCTTGTGGTTCAGGCTGGGATCGAAGGTAAACGGTTCAGCACTTTGGGTCCTCAGGAGCCGAGCTTACCTGTTTACATCGTTAGTGTGCATCATTTGATCCAGTGGCTTGTTTATAATTTGGAGGGAAATGACCTTGCTCTATCCTTAAGGAACTTAGTTCTGATTATGGTCTCCATTACCCCCCGGGGACATAGTTTCTCATGATACTCATCAAGTTTCTGTACTTTAAATTCTATGTATTTTCCTTTTTTTCCTGCCTACTCGGGGTGTCATTAGGTGTTTGGTACCTAGGGGCTTGCCATAGGAACTGAGGATGCTAGACAAAAACCTCAGGTTGCATTGTGGCAGTTCTCTCCACAAGGCTTATTGATCTTTTTATGGGTCTGTGGCCTGGGGGATGTGGTAAATGCTGAGGGCTTTCTAGCTGGAGTCAGGCTTAAGAGGATGATGGGTTCTATTCCAACAATGGTGAGACTGTGAAACTGAGCTGCAACTGGGAGCCCAAACATTTTTGGGCTCTTGGGTTGTTTGGAGTTCACATTTCTCAAGTCCCATTGCCTGAACCTCACTTAGGGTACTCCTTTTACCCTGTTGTGGTGAAGTAGAATAGTTGCTTCATAATTATTCTTTCTACTCTTTTTTCGGCTGTTTTGCCATTGCTCTGGTTTTCTCTGCTTTCTTCAACTTTTTTGATATTTACTCTTTTCTGTATCTCCTTTTTTTATTTCCCCTATACCCCCCTTTTTTTTATTGGGAAAACTTTTAAGATACCCACTCACATTTAGCAATGAGTCATCCTGCTTTTGTTGATGCATCCAGAGTTTCTGCCAAATTTGTCACGTGGAGTGTAAGGGGTCTTAATGTTCCAGAGAAAAGATAGAGGGTGCTGGGGGATCTCTGCTGGGAGCGGGCCAATGTAACCTTTCTCTAGGAAACTCAATTTCAGACTGGGAATATTCCTAACTTCCACTACTTCCTTACCAATGCACTGTATGTCTATCATGGAACCTCAGTGAACTCCAAATCCAGAGGGGTGAGCATTATGATTGCCAGACACGCACACTGGATATTCCATGATCACGTGGCAGATAGTCAGAGACCATTACTTTTCCTGAAGGGTACTATTGATAAAAAGCTGGCTAGACTGGTCAACGTCTATGTACACAATTCTGGACAGTGGACCCTTAGGAGGCATGTTTTCAGGCTGTTTCTGACTGTATGGAGGGAGTACTACTAGTGAGGGGAGATATAAATGTAGCTCTACATCCCTTATTAGACGTGTCTCGCAATGCTTTCCACCTCTCGTATTCTTTCCTTTATCACCTAAATAAACTCCTGCATGGTGAACAACTGGTAGATATTTGGCAAATTCTACATGGAAATGAAAGTGATTATACTTACTACTTGAGTGTCCACCAGTCATACTCTAGACTGGACTATTTTTTTCTCAAGCACTTCAACCTTCACCTGATCAGAAGCTCGAGTATCTCATCTTGCACGCTTTCAGATCATGCCCAGATGTGCTCAGAACTCACTTGGAGACTCCAAAATCGTAGCAGTGGAAACTCAATTAATCATTTTTGCAGCAGGAGCAGGTTTTGGGGTGGTGGAAGACGAGATCTATACTTTCTTATAACTTCATTCCTCTTCTGAGGTGGTACCCCTCTTTGTGTGGGAAGAGCTTTAATGCTATGTCTTGATCTCCCAAGGTACTAGACTCAAAAAAGAACAAGGTGAAAAAATGTACAAACTTCTGATGCAAATACATGACCTACAAAAGCTCCATAAAAAAATCTTTGGCGTAGTCTTCCCTGGTTGAGTTGCAATTATTAAGTAGAGTTAACGATTTATTGCTACATAAGATAAAGAGCCAACAATCTAGACTTAAAAGAATGCTCTTTGACTGGGGTAACAAGCTGAATAGAACCTTGGTGAGAGCCCTAAGAGAGACTAGGGCAGAATCTTACATTTCAAAGATGGCATCAGCAAATGGGTCTGATCTACATAAGTCCAATGAGATTGTCTCAGGTTTAGAGATTATTACATGGACATGGCCTTCTCCGACCTTACCTGGGGGCTTCTGGACAAGAGAGTTTGGAGGGAATCCGTTAATACTTGACTGAGTCAGGCATAATGAGACTCTGCAAAAGAGGTGGAAGCATTGGAGGCCCCCTTACTTTTGTGAGCTTTCAAAAGTGATTCTCAATGCTAAGCCACATAAGGCCCCAGATCCAGACAGAGTCAGCGTTTTACTCTACAAAAAGTTCTCTCATTATTTGTCCCTGCCGTTTCTACATGCCTTCAACATGGTGAGCAAGGGTCATCATTTCCCACTGGACACTTTGCGGGCTTCTACTGCGTTCATTACCCAAGTAAGATAAGTGTTCCAATTAAAGGCCGATCTCACTATTGAACTCTGACTTAAAACTCTTTACTAAAATTCTGGCTGACAGAATACTCCCTGTGATTCATTGCATTTTACACTTCGACCAGGTCGGCTTCGTACCGTTTTGGGTAGCCAAGGACAACACGACCAGGGCTTCAAATGCTATACATCTGACCAGGGTTCAACATTTACGTTCGACTCTCGTTTCTACCGATGCTGAAAGGGCCTTTGATAGGTAGACTGGTCTTTTATGATGGCTACCCTAAATATATGGGTATTGGTCCAGGTTTTGACAACTGGATTTCAGCAATCTATTAAACGCCTACAGCTCACATCCAGATTAATGAAACGGTCTTGTGTTTTTTTTCTTTGGGTAATGACACGCACCAGGGCTGCCCACTATCCCCATTGATCTTCATTCTCACATTCAAGCCTCTGCTCTGCCATATTAGGGCCAACCCCAATGTTACAGGTATAACTATGGGCAAGTCGACTCATAAGATTGCTGCAGTCAATCAATTTTTTATATTACTAACCTAGTCGCATCTCTTCCCAACTTAATGTTGGCATTTATTTCCTATACTCAACTTTGCAACTTCAAAAATAACCGTCAGTATGGAAGTCTGAAGTGCACATTATTTCTATGCCTTCTCAGGAACTGGAAGTCTCACTTCCCATTTAAGTGGGCTCAAACCCGGGTTAAATACTTGAGAATCCACCTCACTCTTACACTAGAGGAAGTCTTTGCTCTAGATTTCCTAGGCTCTCTCTCTACTATTCGGCAGGGTTTTTCAAAGTGGTCTTCTACCATTTTTTCTTGGTTTCGACATAATAGTATCGTTAACTGCCTCCCAGGCTGTGTATATATGGCCTATTAGCCCCGCCCACTCGTGCTCGAGCGGGAAACGATCAAAATGTAAAAAGTAGGCAGCAATGCTTGTTTACATACAAGCGATCCACCGGCTATAGAGCCAGCGGATCGCTTCTATGGGAGGCCGATTGGAACATCCCCCCCAACGAGACTCCCCCTCCCGCTGGTTCCAGGCTCCGCTGTGCCCGGGACCAGCATGGTGGCTCTCTGACAGGGGATCAGAGGGAGATAGGTGCACAATCTCCCTCCGGTCCCCTCTTCGCTGTCAGAATGTGGAAGTGATGTATATTAGATCACTTCTGCATTCTTGTGTCACTCTCCAGCTTCTGAAGCTGGAGACCCCTGATGTCTCTACAAAGCTTCCAGGATGTACCAGGCAGGGCCGGCCTTAGGCCTTTAGGCGCCCTGTGCGAGAAAGCTTTACAGCGCCCCTCAGTGACCACACCCCACCGTGGCCACACCCTTTAGTGGCCACACACCCCAGTAACCACACCCATTTATCACCCATATTTTTGGTAAAATATAAAAAGCGGGGTCACGTCGGGTAAATAGACACCAAACATGTCATGCTTTAAAATTGCGCGCACCTGCAAAATAGAGCTGTAAAATCATCCATCTATACCATCGATGCCTGGAAAAAAATTATGAATACCTTTTCATTGTGCTAAGAGAGAGGGGCATGGGCAGTGAATGAGGGGGAGCTGGCGTTCAACTTTAAAGCTATAATATACATATCCCACTGTTTGTGATTAGGACTTGCTTGGAGCAGCATTCACATACTGTATATGTACTGTTCTGTCTTTATTTTATAAGTTTGAAACTGATGTCTATTAGGGCTGTGTTTAGTATTTTGTATTGAACAGAGTATTTAGAGACACTCTCCCCTCACACACACATTTTACAAAACCTATGTTAGTCTTCAATTTAATGAAAGCTGCCATTTTCTGCTTCAGCAGGTATTTCTACCCCTACCTTTTGTGGAAGTTTTGAAAACTACATGCAATATAAGTTTTTTATTTATTACTGACAACTTTTCACACTCCAAAACGTAGAACAAACTGAGGTTAAGAGCAGCATTATGTGAGAGGACGCACAGACATGAGATCAACTTTCATTTATTGTATGCCAAACAAATAGCTGTTCCTAAAATTATATATGGTGGCAAATAAAAAAATTGGCATGGTTGAATTTGTTTTGCCATTGCACGTATGGTGTGTATTTGGACTGTATCAGAGAACAAGCCTACAAAGGTAACATTTCTCCAGTGATCATTTTTCTGTACAGCAGGGTTGACAATATTCTCCATAAAAACTAGAAACAATAGTGTTTTGGTGTCTCACAGCAGGATGAGACAGAAAAATGAGTCCTTTTATATGTATTAAACAAAGGAAATTTGTTGCTTTCTATTGTGTTTGTTACTGTTATTCAATTTCATTTTCAGATTGTGTATGATGTACATGTGGAACTGTTGCTGCATTGAATAAAAGAGTAAAGCTGACAAAACACTGCTTGAAATTTCTTGAGATTCCCACTTAATTGGTTGACATTTGAGTTTTGGGTGGTCCTGTCATCACTGGAGAAGCGGCAGCTGAATTAAATAGCTAGCAGCAGGGGAATGCTTCATGCACACTGTTTAGCGGGGATGGGGGAATCAATGGGGCTGAAGACCAAAATTTGAGGAAATTCAAAGTGTGGATGGCCAGCCTAAACCAAGACAATTATATATATATATGGATGTCCCTGCCAGCAGCACCCTCCTGTCAAAGGAGCCGGGTATGAAATTGTTTGCAGAAAAATGGCTGCAGCCAATTAGCTGCAGTCACTGTGTAGGTACTCTGACAGCCATAGGAGCTGGCAGAGGAGATTCTCCCATTCATGTTCTGTAGCATGGATGGGGAACCCCGTGGGCTGAA
Source organism: Nanorana parkeri (assembly GCF_000935625.1). Classification (NCBI taxonomy): domain Eukaryota; kingdom Metazoa; phylum Chordata; class Amphibia; order Anura; family Dicroglossidae; genus Nanorana; species Nanorana parkeri. The sequence continues at coordinate 889,169 of NW_017306275.1, forward strand.
AGAGAAATATCTTAAAGCGTGTGGCCACCTTTTAAAGCAAGTTAAATCCAGTAAACTTTCAGGTGCTTCTTAGCCTATTTGACTAACTTTGGAGTCGGTTTGCCTTTCAGTTGTTGAAGAAGTTTTTTTAACCTCCCTGGCGGTATTCCCGCATCTGCTCGGAGTTAATTTTCAGTATCAAGAGTGGTAACCCCGAGCCTAAGGGGGTGATTTACTAACCTAAACACACGCACGCACCAGGTGTGTCTGATTTTCACACAGCAAAACGTATTTATCAACCAAAAAGTCTCTAAAAGCATATTTCCACTAATGCCATATATGGAAAAATCATGCACATGATGCATATATAATGCTGCTTCACAGTTTAGACAAAAATGGTTAGCTCATGCATTTACATTCCTGCATTCATCAACGCAAGCAACATAACATAGAGCTAATTTACACCACATTACCTTGCAATTCAGGGCAGGGCTTTGCACAACACACCTGCTGGGTGTGTACACACTACAAAGGTGTTTCGATTCCTACCATAGATCATGCTGGGAGGGAACACACTACAGAGGTGTATACACGTTCGTGGTGTGTTTAAAACGTTAGTAAATCAACCCCTAAGTGTCACTTACCTTGTCCCTACGAGCCCGCGGTGTCCTCTGCTGTACGCGGCCACCCGATGCATGACATTTACACAGAATACACACAACACAATGTAATCTGCTATAATTACACTTATGTAAAAAAAACTATTTCACTTCAATTTTGTCTCTAGAGCTTTGACCACTGCCCTGCCTGCACATATACTGTTCTTCCCACCTGGAAACTTGTGAACGTCCATGGCATCCAAAAAGCGTCCTTTTAGGTCAAAAGCGGTTTTAGACCAGGTATGAGTTGCATCAGTCTGCTTAGAGTTGCTTTTACTTAATATTGATTTGTATAGGGAAGACAGGGAAGAAGCAGCTCAAATACAGACAAAAGCCTATGTACATAAGCACCAAAAATAAATGTAAGCAGCTGCTTGCAACCCAGATTAATTTGGAATACACACTTAAAAATATCATGTCGGCGAACTTGGTGGACAGGAAAGGTATGCGACTTTGATCGAGGAAGAACACCCGTATGGCAGGAAAGTACAGTTTTAGCAATGGAAAAGGAAACTTTTAGAACATCATCATAGCTAAATGTCTTATTAGAACATGACATGAAAGATGGCCAATCTTCTCTCAAGGTTAGGTTTTATTACTTTATAATGATATAAATATTTTTCACACGAATATTATCAATGTCCATCTCTGGCATCTGTACAGTGGAAACATCTTTGGCTGATACAAGACTCTGAGCTTCCCTGGGTTTCCATAACAACTGTCTGTTCCTCCACATTTCTCTTGTTAATCTCTGAATACTGCCAAGATTAAATTAGCCGTTGATGTCTCCTCTTTGCCTCTTATCTCAGAGCTGTCAATTATTTGTAAATACCCCCAGTGATAAGTGTAGAAAAGGAGCAATGAGTGCAGAGATGTGTTAACAGGTAAAAACACTGTTTACTAAGCGGGAGCCGTAGTGGGAAGAGTATGGGCAGATCATCAATAATTAATAAATACCAAAATTCTTTTTTTTTTTAATAATTGTGTCTCTGTCCTCTACCTCTAGTTTGGCTTTCCAAATAAAGTCAGCACAAGAAAATTTTTGAGTGTTTATAATTTTGTTGTAAAGCCTAAAGTACTTGGGGTTACTTTGATCCATTTGACATAATAATGAATGTGACACTGACACTAAGTGGGGTCAGCAGTACAGCAAGCCCTTCACACGGCCTAGGGAAGGTTCAGCACGCTATCCCTGGAGCAGACGAACTCCCAATGACCTCTGGCAAGTGATCATCAGAAAGTCTCCCAAAGCAAAGTAGGGCCTGTGGTGGATTCTAACAGCTGTAATCAAGGTTGTAGTGGATTGCCAGGGACCCCTTGGCATTTTCTTTTTTTAGCGTTATAAATATTGCTGCTTAAACTTTTGTTATATTTATTTGTCATTGAGAAGATTACAGTGAGATGAAGACATGTTTAATATGTCCTAACAGCCATTTTTGGTTATTTAGCATATGTGTATATGATATTTGCACTAGAAGGCCAGATGACAAGCTGTACAGAATATGAAAGTGTAAATTTGTATTTAGAAAAACCTCAGTACATGACTACAACAGATATTCACTTAGAATGTCCTACCAGCAACTACCACTTTATCTATATCTATCTATATCTATCTATATATATATATATATATATATTTTTATTAATATGCTATTAATAATATATGAGTGAGGCTCTCCCATATCTAGAGTTGCAGAATTCCAAAGCAACTGTGTAGTCTAGCATTCATTTCTGTGTGAACCAGAATCTTCAAAGTGATATAGTGATGATACAATACATACTAGGCAATAATCCTATTAGCTCATTCTAATTCTAACCACTTCATTCCGTTATGTCAAACACAGTGTAAGACATTATAAATGACTGTCAAAGCCAAAGATGTCAAAGCAATATAATTTACCTTCCTTTCTCTATCAATAAGAAATGACCAGAATTACTTAGAAAAATAAGGTAACACAAGGATTCACAGCCATTATAATGGAACTCTGCAAAGACTTTCCTTTATAAATTCAAGAGTAGCAAGGTTTTGATCTCCTGCTTGGTCTCATAACAGGGATCAAACCACCTAAAACTATAAATATAATTTCGGGTAGCATTCCACTAACATCAATAATAGTTGTTACATTCTATAAAGCACATAGAACAAAGTCCCCTGTTGAATTTATGAACATTTCTGAGCTTGTCTGTAAATGAATATTTACAATTTTAGGCTGCATTCACACATAAGCGTAAGCATAGCCAAGCAATTTACAGGTTTGGGTGTTTGTATACATGTTTCAAGTATTTTTGTATGCACTACTGGTAGAACAGAATCAAGAATTTTTGGCGCCACAGACTTTTAATTGCGAGTGCCTGAAAAGACGCAAAAAAGCTTGATTTTGCCTGAAAATCTGTGTAAATCACAAGGTTGGTTTGACAGTAAAACAAATTCCTTGGCAGGTGAAAAAGTAAACTTATAACAAATGTTTTCAATTATGTATTTATCTGCTTGACAGTGTTTTGCGTTAACAAAATGGGAGTGGATGAAAGGCAATGGTGCTTACTGCATCCTCATAGATGCCTTGAATTGTTATTTTTAAGATTTCTGAAATCAGGAAAAAAATCTGTTTTTTAGGAACTTTTTCATGTTTATATGATATGTGAATGTGCATTTACAAATCCTGGTTAAAAATATGTTTCTCCTGCAGCCTATAGTTTGTCAGTAATTTGCCCTAAAGTCAAAAGCCCAAATGTGCTTTGCTTCCTTGTATAATAAGATTAGGCTTTTCGACATTCAGCAAAATGCTACTATTTATTTTAATTCACTTCAGCCAAAGCCCAGAAGCCTACCTGATTCATGCTCTTTATATTGTGCAGTTACAATAGGCAAGTGGCCGCACTCATTTCTTTTTATTCAGTGTCACTTTGAAAATTTGCTGTTTAATACTTAATACTTGCATACATCATAATGAAACAAAACACTTGAATAACATAAGATAGAAATATCCTTGTAATAACGGTTACTCAAAATGGAATATTGTTCTCTGTTGTTTGTCATTTTAGAGTAAATGGATCCTTCCAGAGAAGCAAGGTTAAAAATCAGGTATCATTATTCTCATAAGTGATATGAATGCAAAAGTGGCTGATACTCGTGACAACCTATTGCAAGTCCTGGGAACACATTGGAGGGTTAGCCTAACCGCAAAAAGATATTTCAGTTTTAAGTAAATGCTGGAGAACTGAACCACCTGACAATTTCTTATATCCCTCATGGTAAGATATTTAATTCTATGTTCCCAGGTCTGCACACCTGATGTTCCCATAATGATGTGGCCTCACTCTGTATTTTCTCTATTATTTAAAATATGGTGACTGCATCAGAACGTGCTGGAACACACAAATGTGCCTAAAACTCCCAGGTGGGCCGGGACAGAGCAAGAAATTGGCAGAGAGACGCTGCTTTTGGAGTATCCAAGACATATAAGTCAGGGGCTGACTCAGCCCACCAGTTGTCACCTGTAACTAACATATCACTTTTGGTTGTACTGACCCTTAAATAATAATGGAGAACTTTTTCCTGAACACTGTTCTACTTTTTAACTTATAATTGAGTATACACTCCAACAAAACTGTGCCTAAAAAAAATTACTTGATCGAGTTACCAAGAGTAAAAAAAATCACAATGATCAAAATTCACTTCTTGACATCCAGTGCCACAATCAGACTAGAAACCATACAACACATCATAAATCAAGGTTATTAAAAGCAGTGTCAGATGTACTAAATGTAAATAGGAGAAAGAGATCACTAAATCAGCAAAAGAATCTGTTAAATCTTAAAATAATGGAGAGTTACATAGAATATCACAATGCCTTACCAATATAAACCATACAACTCACCCTTATCTTAAAGACAAATATTGTTAAAAGGGGGTTATGGTTAGGGGCGGAGTCATATCTGACAAGGAAATTAATGTCTGTCTGACCTATTTGGCACCTATAAAGCATGTCACAGCTTAACAACAAACACAGCAGTGTGTAGCTTATACAGCTGTATACAAACAGGGTTGAAACTTGAATTGCATCTTGATGAAAAATTTTAATGGATCTGTCTGCACTGATCCTGGAAAGGTGCCGGAATCTGAAACCACACAGAAAATAGCATCAAATGAACCTGGTTTATTGGAAATCTAAGTTGTAGGTAATGCTCTAAAACAGGGCTAGGCAACCTCAACACCCCAGCTGTTGTGGAGTGTCATGTCCCATGAGGCATTGCAAGAATCTGACAGCCACAGGCGTGACTCCCAGCGGCATGAGGGGCTTTCTAGTTTCACCACAGCTAGCATACCAAGGTTGCCTACCGCTGATCTAAAATCAAAAAGACTGCTGACTCCAACAATGATCCATGTGCCCTCATTAAAACATTCTCCTGCTGTACCTCTCTGTTCTTTCAAGAGCAAAATCTTGCATCAACCAGAACAGAATGGTCGTTATAATGATCCACTGGCTATTTAAAAAAAATAAACTTTGAATAAGCATTTGACACCAAATAACTTAAAATATTTTAGGTTTATATGAGGCAGAAGGTAATAGCATACAATAAATTAACATTGCTTAAGAAATATACTAGAGCAATGCATCAGGTACTGCACGAGGGACAAAAAAGTGACAATACAGTGATCAAGAATGTCAAGCCAAAATCAAACAAGGCTGCATACACCCTTCCCCTTGCAATTTTCAAATGCCATTATGCAAAATGCATGCCACATACAGAAAGGAATAAGGTGAGTATTAAAGGAATATTGGGGTACCTTGATTATGCCAATTACTTTTTTAAAGCAAACCTGTGGCTGACAACACATAACTGTTGGTGCAGCTAGTCTCATCTCAAAGCTGCCTAGAGCCTCCTGACAATTATATGTAAATAGCAGCTTGTTCTCAGCAGGTCTCACATGACCATGACTGGGGTTGCTCGTAGACATCTGATACATAATGTATGTGGTAGTGCTGAACCAGTAGGAGTAGGGATCAATTTTGATGTAAATCTGAAAAAATGGGGGATGTACACCTTGAAGAAGCTTAATAACAGTACGCGTGTGGTTTATGGACATGGTTATGATCAAAAGCTAATGCCTCTCTGGTCACGGTGGGGTAAATCGCTCAACAGAAGATCAAGACTTGGATGTGTGGTTAGAAGTGGCCTTTCAAATTTTTTTCCAAAAACACGTTGGATGTAACTGACATTTCAATTCAAATAAACAACCTAAATGAACCTTCAAGCGACATGACCATTTTTTTAAAAAGGTGCTCCTAACCATACATCCAGGATTTGATCTTGTGGGGGTGCTCATAGGTAATTTCGGCACCAGGCATTTTTATTGTGTGAAAGAGGCAAGATACATGCCTCATTGCTAGTGTCAGGAAGTAAAGAAACTGAAGAAAGCTCAACTGAGAGATTCTGAAGCAGCAGGTACCTGCTCCCTTATATCTTATTCTATTTTGACCACATGTATACTTTAAAATCCAGCTCAATAAAGTGACTTTTATGTGGGGGAAAAAAAACCATAAGAGAAGAGGTATAATACATCCACAACAGCTAAAAATAAGAAATAAAGATGAGATTAAGGCACCTGCCACTTTAAATTTACATTTATTTGTTGATTTTTTTGTAATAATATTGATTGCCCTTGTAGGATACTATTTATTTCCATATCCCATCATATAGGGATCAATTATATTGATTGCCATTTCTGGCATTTAGGGTTGCTACTATATTTTTTGTAATAAGAAAAGTAACAGGTGTCTTAATTTCGCCTTTTTTTCTGTGTTTGGCTGTTATTTAGTTATGAGCTGGTAGTCTTCACTTCCCTGCTGTTTTGAGAAGAGACATGTTCGCTAGCAATTTGTTGTTGTATGTCCCTGGAGTCTTTTATTCATGGTGGAAATATAATATATTCCTGTCCCGCAGACAATGCTTTCTATCTTTACTCTTTTGAAGAGCTCAGCTGGCCGAAGAATCGTATACAGGAAACAGCAGTGATAGCAGCCAGCAGGTGGAACCACAGCACGCAGTGAGGGTAGGGGCATCCAACACTACCAAAAGTATGTTCAATGCTAAAGATTTGTTGGCTGGATTAGCTCTTTGAGAGATCATGTATTAAAGGTGCAGGTGGATAGACAGGTGTAATACATGCAGACACAGATGAACCACAAGTGTCTGGATGGGTTAAAGGAAGCACACAAAACATTTAGATGCTGCTTAATCAAAAGTAATATCTCTTTTTTATTAAAATGCATGCAAGGGTCGTCCCAAACAACAGCCCAATAATAGCCCAGGTCGGACCTGATAGGACTCCAGCTTTCTCCAGGGAGTGCCCATTATCTGCTAGGAGTAAGTCAAGCCGGGAGATGAACTGATACCTCACAACATGTCCAACATTAATACCTCACAATGTATCCCACCACCAGTGCTCTTTTTTTTCTACAGTAAGCTTAAACGTCTATACTTTTTGATTTCTGGAGTTAACCAATCAAAATGCTCACAAAACCCTTATAAGTTGCACATCCTTGTTAAAATAATAATGTCATAAAACATTATTAAAATTAGTATAGTGGAATACATGTAAGCCGTTCCCTCTTTCCTAAAACAAGCCTGGGTCAGAGGTAAAGAGACACAATCATTAATCATATCCTTATGCATATGAGGCATGATAAGAAGAGTTCAGTAAAAAGATTCCAACAGTGTGTTATTGGATATGTAACAGATAAATCCTATGTTCTGCCACAGTTGTATGGGAAATGTTGTTTGAGAAATGCAACATAAATAGATGTGCAGTTGTTCACCATTTGTTGTAATAATAAATTGTACCCTCCATTTAAGGCACTTACATGGGTAGCTTGGGGCCTTTTTGACAGTTAGGACTGGTAGTCAATGTCATGAAAATCAGGCCAGCCCAAATGGCTGTCCAATGTGAGCTGTCCAATGTGTGTGCATATCCGTAGTTCTGCTAATAGAATTGTGCACAGTTCTGCCAACAGAGTTGTGCATGACTGTGCATTATTGTCTGTGGGTGTGCGTGCTAATTGTGGAAAATAGTGTTACCAAGTTATACTCTGTGATCTACGAATCTGCATCTGATCTTCTGTTACCAACCCAGCTTGTCCCCTGACTCATCTGTGGGTCTCCTCAGTTTGCTGCCCTGCTCCTGTGTTGACTTTGGCTTGTTTCCTGACTACAATTACTGTCTGTCATCTGGTACTATGATATCTGCATGTTGCAGATGAGACCTGTCCCTGATTCTGTCTGCTGTGTTGGTACTGTCTCACTAAACAGTTGATGACCTTGGCGTGTTCCTGGACTCCTTCTTGCCTGCACTCTCTGTCCCTCTGCCCAGAGGTCCTTAACCCCTCCATGACTGAGGCCTTTTTTTAATTTTTTGCACCCATGTTATATTCCACATTTTAGGCCTGAAAATTACTTAAAACCCCCACACATTATATATTTTCTGAATGCCAAAACCCTATACAATATAATGGTGGTAGTTGCAAATGTTTATGTTGCGTAATATTAGCGCAACTGCTTATTAAACCCCAAAGTTTAGTGATAAATGTAATTAAATGCTCCAAAACACAACAAAATACCCATTTTTTAGATGAAATATAAAAGATGAGGTTACAACGAGTAAAACGATACCCAATATGCCCAGTTTACAAATTGCGTGCGTCCGTGAAACAGCGAAAAACTGCAGTACCCCAAAAAGTCCACAGAGGACGCTTTAAAAGCCCCCACAGGTCATCAATTTAGAGATACCCCAAAATACTAACCCTAGAATTATTGCTCTCACTCCAGCGTGCGCGGCGATACCCGTCGTTTTCATACATAGGCGCACCCGACACGTGTTTACATGGCGGCGCGCGTGCTCGCGGGGGCGGGGGACTTTTAAAATGTTTTATTATTATTAGATTTATTTATTTTGATTTTAATTTTAAAAACTGTTTTTTTGTTCTTTTTTTTTACTTTACTTTGACTGCTATCACATGGGGGGCCCCTTCTTCGGGACACAGAAGCGATCTGGCGACAGGTAAGTAGCCAGAATCGCTTCTGTTGTAAAGCCGACAGTTGGCTCTACATGTTTAAACAGACTCCCGGCGGCAAAAGTCGCCGGGAGTCTGTTTAAACACCCCCGATGCTGGCGACGTACACTGTACGTCGTCAGTCACGAAGGGGTTAAATTGAAGCAGCAAAAGAGACCACCCTTGTCATCTCAGGCTCCCATCGAGGTATGTGACAGTCAGTGATGCAGCTTGATTTCTTTGAATTAAATAAGTGTGCTTGGGGTTTATAAGAGGCACTGGCGTAACCAGAGTTATGGGCGCCCGGGGCAGAATTTTTTTTTCCGCCCCCCCCATATTATATAA
>NW_017306275.1:899211-899501 GCF_000935625.1 Nanorana parkeri
CATGACTGAGGCCTTTTTTTAATTTTTTGCACCCATGTTATATTCCACATTTTAGGCCTGAAAATTACTTAAAACCCCCACACATTATATATTTTCTGAATGCCAAAACCCTATACAATATAATGGTGGTAGTTGCAAATGTTTATGTTGCGTAATATTAGCGCAACTGCTTATTAAACCCCAAAGTTTAGTGATAAATGTAATTAAATGCTCCAAAACACAACAAAATACCCATTTTTTAGATGAACTATAAAAGATGAGGTTACAACGAGTAAAACGATAACAAATAT
>NW_017306275.1:899893-962927 GCF_000935625.1 Nanorana parkeri
CCAGGATCGCTTCTGTTGTAAAGCCGACAAGTTGGCTCTCATGTTTAAACAGACTCCCGGCGGCAAAAGTCGCCGGGAGTCTGTTTAAACACCCCCGATGCTGGCGACGTACACTGTACGTCGTCAGTCACGAAGGGGTTAAATTGAAGCAGCAAAAGAGACCACCCTTGTCATCTCAGGCTCCCATCGAGGTATGTGACAGTCAGTGATGCAGCTTGATTTATTTAAATTAAATAAGTGTGCTTGGGGTTTATAAGAGGCAGTGGCGTAACCAGAGTTATGGGCGCCCGGGGCAGAATTTTTTTTTCCGCCCCCCCCATATTATATAAACATCCACTGGAACTGTACCCCCCACCCCCACACATATATATCAGCTAAGGAACTACAAGTCCAAGTATGCCATCATTGTCCCTGTACAAGCAGCGTCGCTGATGGGGCCCTAGCTTGTCTCAAAGCCACTGGAGCGGCAATGCTGGGGCCCTGCGCTGCTAGGGACAGCCTCCGCCTCCTCGCCCTTCACCGTCGGCCGATAGTCATGTAAGGGACCCGGGCGGGCCCCCCAGGCTGCCCGGGCCCCTTACATGAGTATCTGCCGTACCCCCCCTGATGGCTGCCGTGCCCACAAGTAACCATAAACAAGTAATAGTAACGAAATGAAAACACAAGCACATACAAAAGGTACAAGGCAAGTAAAACCGGGGAGCAGGGCAAGACCAGGGGAGCTGGGCCACCCCAGGGGAGTTTAAAGGGGTTCTAAACCCTCCCCTTTTTTTGCCTATATCTATGGCTATCAAGCAGTAGATATAGGCAAACAGTTAACACTAAGTTCTTCTAAAGAAAAACCCTGTCTCCTAGACATCTGTGGAGCTTTTTGGGGTATTGTTCTGCCAGCCTAGTCTATGGTGAAGGCACGGCATAGAGGATCAGTGACTCAGGTGCTTCTACTGTGGTTTCAATAGACCCTGACTGCTCTGCTTAAAGGGGTTCTAAACCCTCCCGTTTTTTTGCCTATATCTACTGCTATCAAGCAGTAGATATAGGCAAACAGTTTTTTTTTTTTTAAAACCCGCTTTAACACCGGTTTAAACTTACCTTGTTTTCGCTGTGCGCTCCCGCCCAATAATCCGAAACTGTTCGGGCGGCCGTAAAGCATCTTGGGGCGGGCGCATGCACAGTTCGGATTCTCAGCCGGTAGACGAGCAGAGACGCAAGGTAAGTCTATGGACGCGTGCACCCGCATGCAGACACAAAAACCCGCTAAAACAGCGGTTTAAACGTACCTTTTTTTCTTCGCGCGCTCCCAGCTCGAGAAAAACGAAACTGTTTGGGCGGCCGCAAAGCACCACGGGGCGGGCGCATGCGCAGTTCGGATTCTCGCCCGGGAGACGAGCAGAGACGCAAGGTAAGTGTATGGGCGCGTGCACCCGCATGCAGACACCGCTGGATCGGAGGGACAGAGCAGTCAGCGCTGGATCGGAGACAGATGAAAACATCAGGAAAGAAGAAGATCGGAATAAGAGACATCATTTAAGGTAAGTGCTGACATTAACATGGGGGGAGGGAACATTTTTTTTTACTTTAATGTCACTTTCAGGGCCTGTTCACATGAGATTAGGTCCTGATCAGCAGACGTGGAGCTGCTGATGCAGTGCGTTTTTGGCCGCGTTTTTGATGCGTTCCAGAGCTTTTTGGGGTATTGTTCTGCCAGCCTAGTCTATGGTGAAGGCACGGCATAGAGGATCAGTGACTCAGGTGCTTCTACTGTGGTTTCAATAGACCCTGACTGCTCTGCTTAAAGGGGTTCTAAACCCTCCCGTTTTTTTGCCTATATCTACTGCTATCAAGCAGTAGATATAGGCAAACAGTTTTTTTTTTTTTAAAACCCGCTTTAACACCGGTTTAAACTTACCTTGTTTTCGCTGTGCGCTCCCGCCCAATAATCCGAAACTGTTCGGGCGGCCGTAAAGCATCTTGGGGCGGGCGCATGCACAGTTCGGATTCTCAGCCGGTAGACGAGCAGAGACGCAAGGTAAGTCTATGGACGCGTGCACCCGCATGCAGACACAGTGGGATCAGAAGTGCCAGCAAGCAGAGAGGAGTCAGCGTTGGATCGGAGAGCCGCCACACCGCTGGAGGGACAGATGAAAACATCAGGAAAGAAGAAGATCGGATTAAGAGACATCATTTAAGGTAAGTGCTAACATTAACATTGGGAGAGGGGAAAAAAATTTATCCTTTAATGTCACTTTAAGTATCACAAGATAGATACTTTCTTTGGATAAGCAGAAGTGAGAATCTTGAAATTATCTTCTGGTGGCGTGACAAATCTGGTACATTTTAGGACTTTTGATACATCTTTACAGTATTTATACTCTTACCAGGGACGGACTGGCAACACATAGGGCCCCCGGGCAATACGAGATTATCCACCCAGATGCAAGCCCCACCCGTCCACAAGCCTCACCCGCATGAACATTCTTGTGTTACAGAAATTATTTCTCCCATTATTTTCAAAATAGAAGGCCTACTCACTAAATGGTGAATTGCAGGGGAATAGGTAGAATAATTAAAAATATAGACCAATATCGGCGATTTGGAAAGTGAGCTAAATGACAGAGCAGAGCAGACTTCAGACCAGCACCAATACACGGCAGACCACAGACCAGAACAGTGAAGTAGGTTTGCTGAAAAAAGGGGGTGTAGCCCTGGGGGGGGCCCTGTGGGTGCAGGTGGCCAGAATGGAGGCGCTGGCAGGAGGGGTGTGGTGGGGCAACAAGAAAGTCAAGTAGGGTTGCAGGGGAAAAGGGGGGCTAGCACTGGGGGGTGGCCTTGCATGTACGGGTGGCCAGAATGGGGACGCTGGTAGGAGGGGTGTGGTGGGGCAACAAGGAAGTCAAGTAGGGTAGCTGGGAAAAGCACTGGACGGGTGGCCCTCTGGGTACGGGTGTCCAGAATGGGAGTGCTGGCAGGAGGGGTGTGGTGGAGCAACAAGGAAGTCAAGTAGGGTTGCTGGGAAAAGGGGGGTAGCACTGGGGGGTGGCCATGTAGGTACAGGTGGACAGAATGGGGGCGCTGGCAGGAGGGGTGTGGTGGGCAACAAGGAAGTCAAGTAGGGTCGCTGAGAAAAGGGGGGGTAGCACTGTGGGTATGGGTGGCCAGAATGGGGGCGCTGGCAGGAGGGGTGTGGTGGGGCAACAAGGAAGTCACGTAGGGTTGCTGGGAAAAGGTGGGGTAGCCCTGAGGGTACGGGTGGCCAGAATAGGGGCGCTGACCTGATGGGTTGGTGAGTATGGTCAAGTACAAGCAGGGTTGCTGGGAGGAAGGGTAGCACTGTGGGAAAGGATGGCCAGACAGGAGGGGTGTGGTGGGGCAACAAGGCAGTCAAGCAGGGGTGCTGGAAAAAGGAGTGTCTGCACTGTGGGTAAGGAAGGCTAGACAGGGGTGGTGTTGTGGGTTAAGGAGACAGTCAATTAGGGTTGTTGGGGAGAAGGGCCAGCTCCCAAGACAGGAGGGGGTTGTGAGTTAGGGGGCAAAAGTACAGTGTAGGGTTGCTGAGAAAAGGGGGGGTGATGATGGCCAGGCAGGAGGTGGTTTGTGGGCAATGGTGGCCATCTACAAACATCACCTTCCCTCATCCAACATGGCCACTTTTTACAACATCAGCACCCCCAGCTGGGCCCCCTTATCCTTAGCAACCTCCACAGAGCAGTCACCTCCATCTGCCATGGCATCCCTACCTCCAGCATGACTTTTACCTGACCTCTTTACTTGCCACCTTCACCAGCCCCCCCCCCCCCATTACTTATCACATCACCCACAGCTGTCCCTTACCACCAATGACCCCTAGCTTCCTCTATTTACCCATAGAACCACTGTCATCATTACTACCCTCAAGGTGTCTGACAGGGCCCTCGGACCACTCTTACCATCACCCCCGGATGGCACACCTCCCAGACAACACCACTTGTTGTCCTTATCCGGAGAGCAACCCCACTTGTGCCATTGCTGCCTGCCAACAGCTGACCTCAGGGCCACCCCCTTCTGGTAGCTGTTACCCAGGAGACCACTATGATCTGTCCATCCTTCCCCACTCGCATCCAGTCACACTGCATCCCTGACAACACCACTTGTTGTTCTTATCTGGAGAGCCACCCACTTGAGCCATTGCTCCCCTCTGACACCTGACCTCTGTCTGGCCACAACCTCTCATCCCTCACCATTTTGGTCACTGTTACAGGAGACCATTATGATCTGTGCATGCTACCCCACCCACATTCAAGCCTCCCTGACAACACCACTTGTTGTTCTTATCTGAAGAGCCACCCACTTAGGCCATTGCTCCCTGCTGACACCTGACCGCTGTCTGGCAACCCACACAGGGCACCACCCCATTTTTGTCACTTTTACCCAGGAGACCACTGTGCATCCTTCCCCACCCACATTCAAGCCTTCATGGGGCCATGTTTGCCCACCTACCCAGATAGCAAGAAATTGTGCTGCAAGTTTGAAAATGACTTGCTAAACTATTGCAGACTTGCCAAGCTTCACAATTTTGTTGCACAATTACAGCAAGTCTGCATTGCAAGTCTCCAGACCAGCGAGCTTGCAGAGCTCTTGCTACAACCAGGAACACTCTTGCTGTAAACTTGCCAAGCAAATTTGCTACAAATTCAAAAAGTGTCAACTAGAACTTAAGCTGCGAGTGTTCTGCAAGTCTACAACTTGCCAGGAATGTGTGCAGCAAGTTAACAAGAATTGCAATTTAACCCTGACACAAGTTTGTGGCAAGTTATCCTTGCTATCTGGGCTACCCAAGCTGTGCCACCAGCGGAGTCGATAAGTGTATGTTAAAAATTCTAGGTGTTAGCAGGCATATCAGGCAGTGTAGCGAACAAGGGAAAATAATGGCACGGGAGTGTAAGCAATATAAGAGTCAGTGAGCATTTGGCGTTTTCGGCTGACACCCGGAATCCAACTCGCAACCAGGAACACTGTCATTTTCGTAGCACAGTCACCTTACATGCTGCGCCACCAGCAGAGTCGATTTGTGTAAGTGAGAAATTCTGGGTGTTAGCAGGCATACCAGGCAGTGTAGGGACCATGAGAAAATAATGGCAGGGGAGTGTAAGCAATATAAGAGTCAGCGAGCATTTGGCGTTTTCGGCTGACAGAAGGGAGGAAGGAGGAGTGGGATGCTAGAAGCAGTGGAGAGGCTTGCCTTGCTGTACCTTTGTGTTTGTGGAGACACAAACGGCTTACTAGCACACACAAAGGTGGCTCCATAGGAACCTGCAAGGGAAAGAAGCCACCCTAAAACAGGATATCAGGGCAGGGCTCAGGGGACCAGCTGATTCTGCAGGAAACTAAAACTTTTAAACATCACAAAGCAACATTTATTGTAAGTGATTTAATAAGCATTTGAAGTACCTAAAAAAAACTTTTGATAGAGGATTACAAATCCCAGCAATAATACATTATACAGCGCAATGCAGAATACCACCAGCTGTAGAGGAGTACAACAGATCCCAGCAATAATACATTATACAGTGGTGCAATGCCGAAAACCACTAGCTATAGAGAACTACAAAACCCAGCAATAGTACATTATACAGCGCAATGCAGAATACCGCCAGCTATAATGTAGTATTGCTGGGATTTGTTGTATTCCTCTATAATTGTGCTGTATAATGTACTATTGCTGGGCTTTGTAGTCCTCTATAGCCGGTGCCATTCTGCATTCATTGCTGTATAATTTTACACTTTCCATTTCACTATATTGCACACCACACTTTTTTTTTATTTTTTACTTCCACCGCTACAAGCTTGCTCCTGTGATGGACTGCAATCTCAATATAAACTAGTAGTCCCGTCACTGGAGCCATTTTTTAAAATTTATTTTATTTAATTTTTTATCCGATTAACCAAACTTAATAATCTGCTAACTAATTGATTTTGAAAATAATCATTAGCTGCAGCTCTAGGTATTATACCCCCTTTTTCAAAAGTTTTACTTAATTATTATTTTTTTTATAACAAGATATAAAGTCACTTTGCTTAAAGTCACTTTGATGAAGTCTCTCAATGATGGATGAGCCAATCTGAACTCTGATCCTTCTCTTCAGCTTAGATCAACTGAGCAAATGCTCATGCTTTGGGTCTCATGATCAGCACTAAAGGGAGCCTGAAGCAGCATTTTCTCTAGAAATGGTAAGTTTTTTTTAGCCCTCTTATTATTGATTATAATTCCTCACAAGAAAGATTGTTAATATAACTCTAACATTGAAGTATAGGGTAATATTAACAAGCTTTGTACAATGTGATAATGGCTTATTCTACTTATTTATTTGAAATGCCAATACCCTCAGCTGAAACAGGCAATTCATTATAAAATGCATTTGATTCAAAATAATTAACTTAAACCAGGTGATTACAACTTTAAACTAAAGAGGGAAATCAGAAATTGCCTATTATCACAATATGAAAAAAATCCAGGTCAGTAGATATCAGTACACTCATTCTTATTTCTCAGAAGGATTATAAGCGAAGCTAAAATTATTATTTAAGTTGTCATTATATGTTGAAGATTTATCCTTAAATTGTAGAGTCAAATATAAAAATAATTGTAACCACAATTGTATTCATAATTACATTGATTTGCAGGGAACACAGGCTAGGGCTTTTTATTTCCCCTTCATTACCTTGATACCTACAGAATACAGATAGTCACACTGATTGCTCTCTACTGCATAAACTCCTTTACCAAAAACTATGTAGAGGGAGGGCCTACCTAAACATACATTTCAGTTTATATGAAATCATACGCTTGCACTACTTACTTGCTGGCTGGTAAATCTAAAAAAATTGCAATTAGATTGTAACATTTATGAGCAGTGTTACTGTTTGTATTTTGCACTAAAACCATTATATATTCCTATAATCAAGAAAAAACTAGTGATGAATAAACCAGCACAGTGGTACAATTTAAGCAAGTTACAGTTAGAGTTGCAGCAATAGATAGGTAATGATATGACCAGCCTTTGACCTATTACTGCTTTAATAGGATATCCCATTAATCAATGTCTTTGGTAGAATTAATGAAACATACTAATGTACTGAAAATTACTTCTATAGAAACAACAGCTTTTGGTTAAGAAGTAGACAACTGAATTACTATTTAGTCCCTGTGCTTTCCCTCCAGCTGTAGCTTCCTAGTCATACACAAAAAACAATATGTCATCTGGGGTTGATTTTACCTGTGTTCAGAGAAAGTGGTTCTCTCTGGTTAAGGACAGTTTTAAGTGATGGGTAATTACTGGACTTAAAGGCAATTTATTTCTTCATTTATAATGTTCAGGAGTAAAAAAAAAAAAAAGAAACATTTATTTTCTTAGTCTGGCAAATATAAAATATTGCATATGAATATTTGGTAGTCTTCGATTCAGTCAGTAATAATACATTCTCTGCCTCCTTACCTTTTTTGAGCAGTGCTCCATAGCTCAACCTGTATCTTGCAGTCATTGATACAAGGCCGAAATCCCATTGCTACCTTTTGAACCGCACCCACTCTTATCAGAACTGTGAGCTTGCAAAGGACTCCTTATTCTATGAAATGTAGTAAATGTAGATTCCAATTTTCTTATATGACTGACTGCACTTTATGAAGTGATGTAGTAAAGGAGCTAATTTACGCTTTTAGTGCAAGTCCCTGTGTGGATCTCTTAAGTATTTACCCGATTAGAGCTCCATACCATTGCATAATGGTGCCAATCTAACACTGGGGGATAGCTTACAGGAGAGAATAGAACAGGCATGCCCATGTCTGTTTGTTTGCTTTTGTTCCTTTACTGCCCAGTCAGTAGAAGCAGTGCGGTGACCAAAGAAGTAGAACTTTGACAGAATTTTTTTCTACAGTTACCCACCATTATTATGATTGTGAGAGAGGATGGTCCTGAATGTTCTACATTCATAACATTTGCAGCTATGAGAGTACAGTTGGGTATATATGTGGGGCATACAACTGAGATGCTGAGAATGTTTTTTTTCCGTCTGAATATTCAGTTTAATATTGATACAGACATGCTTGTGTTCAAGTGTACTGATGACATACTCCTTTTATCTCACCCTGTATTTCCAAGAACTCTGTTGTGAGCACAAGCAAGAAGATAAATACCTGTAATAAAAAAATATCTAAAAATAAAATATAGTTCCACTTAATTATTTTTTCCCTGTAAAATACCATGATTCATTCTCAGTGGTGTTTTCTTATACCATTTGCCATTGAGGTACGCAGTGTGC
Organism: Nanorana parkeri; assembly: GCF_000935625.1. Lineage (NCBI taxonomy): Eukaryota > Metazoa > Chordata > Amphibia > Anura > Dicroglossidae > Nanorana > Nanorana parkeri. Next base: position 908,189 of record NW_017306275.1, read on the forward strand.
TACTAGACATTATTAACCCCTCTTTCTGACCTAGAAAATTACCTTTAAAAAGTTGTAAAAGAAAACCTTGCATATATGCATTTGAATAGAAAAGATTTTGTTCATTTAGAAGACTAATATGTTAATTGTAAGTCGAAGTATAATCTAATTCATTTGTAGCTAATGATAGCTTCAATCATTATTACTTTTATTACATTTATTTGTATACAGTATCTGCCTCAAGTGAGGGTTTAGCCAGGCCCAGAACTAGTTATCACAATTTATCATTATTTAATATGTGTTAATAGTGTTCTTCTAAAATCAGATTTATACCGAAGCAACAGTTCATTTGAATGCAATAATGAAAGATAATGTTTAATCGTACACAAATGAAAAGTTAACAGAATTAATAAATCATTGTTAGATAATAAATGCACTTGCTGCTATAGTATATGTTTATTGTTGTTAAATGTCAGATCAAAGCAACTAAAATTCATTATAGGCCACGATAAAAACTGTTATTATAGCAATGGTAACTATGAATTAATGATGCACTTACCGGTGTTACTAAATAAACGGTGTAATAAAAATGAATGTACTGATCAGGGAAAATGGTTTACAATTGTCTGTGGGCGTACAGCATTTTCTTTAATATGTTTATTAGCCTTAAGATAGCATACTACAAATGAAACTTGTTACAGGAGGACCTGGATAAAATAGGGGAGTGGGCATTAATGTGGCAGATGAGGTTTAATGTCGATAAATGCAAAGTAATGCACTTTGGAATTAAAAATAAACAAATGGGTTATACAATTATGGGTATGCCGCTGGGGAAGTCAGAAATGGAGAAGGATTTGGGGGTCATTGTAGACCACAAACTGAAAGGTAGTTTGCAGTGCCAGGCTGCTGTAAACAAAGCTAGCAGGGTCTTGTCCTGTATTAAAAAGGGGATGTATTGCAGGGACAAGTCTATAATTTTGCCACTTTATAGATCATTGGTTCGACCGCATCTGGAGTACGTGGTCCAGTTCTGGTCACCAGTACTAAGAAAAGATGTCCTTGAGTTGGAAAAAGTCCAGCGGAGGGCAACCAAACTAATTAGGGGTATGGAGGACCAGAGCTACGAGACAAGGCTACTAAATTTAAACATGTTCACATTGGAGGTGAGGAGATTAAGGGGGGATATGATTTCCACGTACAAAATGTTCAATGGTGGAAAAAAATTCCAGCACAAGGGGCGAAGGAGGTTCTTCACAGTAAGATCAGTTAGGGTCTTGAACTCACTGCCACAGGCGGTGATTTCAGCAAAGAATGTGGAATTGTTCAAGAAACTTTTGGACGATTTCTTAAGGGACCGTAATATACAGGGGTACAGGTACTCCTAGAATGAGATCCTAATAGGTTGGACTTGATGGACTAATGTCTTTATTCAACCTCAAATACTATGTAACTATGTATGTAACTATGTAGCCATCATGCCTTTCTTGCAATTTAGCAAGTTTCAATGAATTATGATTTAGCTGTCTATGGGGTAACTATAGGGTATTTTTATAAAGGTTTTAATAGGTCTTTTGCTTCTATTGTGCTACTTTTTGTGCTCACTGTTCCCTCCTGTTTTCAGTGATGATTAAAATATAAGAATTGCAGGTTCTTTTTTAGTCCCCTGAATAATTTCCATCTAGGTTTTATCTGCATTCCCTGCAGTGTGTCTAAATCTGTGTGCATGCAGACAAATTAGAATATTTGCAGTTTCCTGGTTCTTAGAATGAATAAATAATCACTATTTATAGATGTTGTAGCATTTCTGGTAGGCCTCTTTTGTAATTCACCATTTTAAAGTGTTTTTGGAGAAGCCTATAAAGCCTGTGTTGTCAGGCTTTTGTTCGCATCAGGTGGGTTTTGCATCCCATTTTGAAAAACCTGCATTCAGCAGGTGAAATGCAGGTCACGTGAACATGCCTATGAATTCTGAATGCTCTGTCTCAGAATGTCAAACTGATGCCATTGGCAATACCCCTTTGGAGTGCCATGACACCTTCCACCAAATGGGTTGAAATTGAGTCTTTGTGGCTTGCACCGATCCATCTAAATTCTCTCTTGTGGGTGGTACCACCACTTCTCCCACCATCCTCCCTTTTGACGTCCATGCTCTGCACTAGAACTGTTTGGCATAAATTTAGATTTGCCTTTAATCTAACAACTCAACAGTCCCCATGACCTCTTTCTTACACACCCCTTCCCTCCCAGCTGGTATGGAGGGGGGGTGGACTTTGCCCTGGGTGGAGAAACAACTCTTTCGCTTTAGGGATGTTATTGATCTGGGTTCTAGGGCCCTGCATCCCTTCCCATACCTTAGAGAAAAACACCAACTTCCTTCTAAAACTCTATTTGCATATATTCAGATAAAACACTATGCCCAGTCCATTACTAAATCTAGATCATTCCCAAAATGTATCCCTTTTGAATCTCTCTGCGCAAGGTCACCTTCCTCCAGAGGCTTGATTTCCGCTATCTAAAATGTGTTGGGAGATGCAGCTGTAGGTGATCCTCCAAAGCACCCTTACATGCTGAAGTGGGAGGGATTGCTGGGAATATCTATCACAATGGAACAATAGGAGAATATCTGGAGAGCGGCATCTGCATCCTCCATATGCTCTACCTATAAGGAAAATCAGTATAAGGTATTCTATCATTGGTACCACACCCCCTGAATTTCTTTACAATATTTATCACAGCTTCTCTCCCCTCTGTTGGCGCTGTAGGTCTCAAACCGGTTCCCTATTTCACATCTTCTGGCAGTGTGGTTGGATCAGGCCATTCTGGAGGAACGTCCAGTCGGTATTAGAGAATCTTCTCTGACGCAGGGTCCCGTTATACCCGGTACACTAATTACTGGGTCTCCCCCTTGAGGGGCTTCATAGATTTAATAAAAAACTGGCATCCCATGTGTTGACAGCTGCACGCTGCCTAATACCTCTTCATTGGAAGCGTAGTACTCTGCCCACGGATTCAGACCACTATACCAGAATCAAAGATGTCCAAAATTTGCAATACCTGACTGCTCGACTGAATAACACCTTGAATGTCTACAATGAGGTCTGGGAAGCGTGGGATGAAATGGAGCTTGCAGATCCCAGTGGATGGGGGAGCCACGCTGTTCCGGTCCCACCTGCGGAGAGGAGAGGCGAGGCCGGCATCTAATTTCTTACCCCTCTTATTTTCTTTCTTTCCTTTTCCAGGTTTCTTCCTGTGCACTATACTTTGTCTTCTTTTCTCTCTCTTTATTTTCTGTGTCAGTAACACTATGGTCGTGATGCAGTACCGGACATTGCTCTCTTTTAGGATTTGAACAGCCATGGTTCGTTCTGCAATAGATATATCGCTGAGAATAGAGGAGATTATGCATGGGTATACTTACTTCTCCCTTTTTTCATAACTGTACTGCCTGCTAATTGTTACTCTCCTATGGCAGCATTCATTTCTTTTTCTTAATGACCTGCCACCGTGGTTGCTTTATTATACAATGATGTATGTTATATAGTGTACTATTGGCTATGACCACTGTATTTCTTCTTTGTTACTCTTGTATTTTCCACATGTGAAAATGAATAAAAATTGTCAATTAAAAAAAAAAAAACTGATGCCATTGACACAAGCCCAAAGCCCATCGCCACAGGCCCTAGCCCTGTTTACTTAATTCAGGTAAACTAATTAAAGTGACACTAAACTCAGGAGTTAAATCTTAAAAGTGCATTCAAGTACCTTATTAACAAAATTGTATCTTAATTATCACTCAGTGGTAGATCCTCAAATCATCTCTGAATTGGTGCTGACATTGTCCTTCCTTCTGGAGGCTGGATACTTTTATTCCCCATGGTCCCTGTGTGTGTTGTAAAGTAGCCACCGCTACAAGCTTACTCCCGTGATGAACTACAATCTTACATTTCGTTTACTAATTTGTAGTGAGATTGAAGTCCATCATGGTAGAGCAGTGCCTACTTTACAACACACACAGGGACAATGGGGAACAAAAAGTAGTCACCCTCCAGAAGGAAGGACAGTGTCAGCACCAATTCAGAGATGCTTTAAGACTCTACAGCTAATTGATGCACAAATAAGCAACATTGTTGTTAATAGTTAAGCTATTTGAATGCATTTTATTTTATACCATTTTCAAAATATTGTAAAAAAAAAAAAACTTTCATCTGTGCAAACTATGGTTTTGACAACTCTTAGGGCACTTCAACTGTCACACTAGAAGCAGTTGGAACAACAACAGGCAACAGGAGGTGAGGGCATAGAATATCTCAATTTCTTTAATGGTGTGAGGTTTCTTACATACATAGGTGTAAATACCTAGTATCTCATTCACCTACTGTACATATTACTTTATAACAATGACCCAGAAGTCCAACCTATTGGAGTGACCGTTTTTTTTTTCCCGCGTGGAACATGTTTTTTGTTTCCGAGGATCTGTTTTTTTCTGGTTTTCTGCAGAGTTCTGCAGGGATGTATTTTTCTACTAGCTCCATTATATACCCTGTACAGTTGTGTTCTTCAGAATTTTGGCCTAGGCTTCAATTTTATGCGATGGGTCCAACTGCTTCAGTGCCTAAAGGTAGTATGCAGATTAATAATTGTATCACTCAGTCGTTTCATCTGTACAGAGAAATGAGGCAGAGTTGCCCACTGTTACTATCAATAGCTATTAGGCAAGCAATGAATATAGTGGGTTTTAGGAGGGGTGCCAGGGAAGGTAAAATTGCTTTATCTGCAGATGATGCCCTGCTCTTTCGGGGTGACACAGATGATTTTTTTATCCTCCTTGGATGTCATTAATAAATTGCTTTGGCTTGTTTTTTAGGGTTTAAGATTAAGAAGGAGGAATACAATGTTACTACCACTGGATCCACTCCATCATCCTCTCCCAAGCTGTGCAACTCAAATCAAAGAAGTTGAGTCTTGTAAGTATTTGGGTATTGTGGTGTCCACTACAGAGATGGATGACTTCACTCTCTTTTAACTACATCTAAATCTAAGAATGTTAACTGATGAAACATACTCCGTACGGTTATTGGTAGAGCTAATTGTATTAAAATGATTTGGGCTCCACAGTTGTTGTACATACTTCAAATTTTTTCAGTGTGGATTACATTTAAGTGGTTCAGGAAGGTGGATACTCTCTTTGGAGATCTTATTTAGAAAAAGAAAATCTTTTATATTATACCCACTACCCTACAACTGCCCAAAGTAGCTGGGGGTGTCGCACTCCCTCAAGCCAGGCTGTATTTTGTAGAACAAAACAAAAGTACCCCAACCTCACAATTGCAACAATTGGCAGATTGGGGTATTTTAAATTGGGAGGATCTTGTTCTGAAATCATTTTGCTCTCTATCTGCCTGTTATACCCCCATTTCTTACTTGGAGGCTGGAATTCGCCCTGAAGATCTCAAACGCCCTACTGTGTTTTTGATGGGGAAGGTGTGGCACCTGATAAAAGTTCTTGCAGTATGATGGGTACATGGCTTTTAGGCCAATTTGACACAATGATACTGTGTATATATGAGATTCGTTGTCACCCATTTTGTTTTTATGTTCAGCCATTTCGTCTTTCTTTTCTACAGAAACAAAACAATGTTTTGTAACCTCTGCAATAAGCTAGTTAAACAAGTACCAACAAACTCTAACTAACTGGCCTCTTTTGAAGCTAGTTTTTCAGAGAAGGTCCAGGTAAATGTGCAGTCAGAATTATGGTGATTACAAGCATACTTAAAGGGTTATTAAACCCTCTGCGTGTGTTTGCATATATCTACTGCTACACTAACATGGGGGTGGGGGGTAATTATCCTTTAATGTTACTATAAGCACAGCACAAAATTCATAAACTAGGAATTGTAAGCCTGAGAGGCATGTGTCCGCCAGTTCCTTGCGTGATCATGCTAAAGGTAAAATTTCCTTTATGAAACAAACAACCTGTCTAAGATAATACTAATGTAGCACTGTCCAAGTTAACAAATTTTGAACTCTGGTTTCACAAGGGGCTACACTATATATCTCAGTTATATGTGGATATTTTTAAAACTTTTCAAATGCCACAGGATGAGTCTCAGTTTCCCAAATGCCATTTCTACAAATATCTTTAATTAAGACATGCCATTATGGCACAACACAGGGTCAAATCCCTTATTCCTGTCAAAGCTTCTTTGATAATTATGGTGGCACACTTGACTGTTAAGAAAGGCCTTAATTTAAAATATATGATGCCTTGATGTGTAGGTGGACCTCTGGGTGGACATTGCTGTGTCAAGAGGAATGGGATGAGGATCTAGGTTCTATTTTTGATGATTCTTGGCAAACGACATTGGTTGAGTCGTATGGAGTCTGGAATGTGTCCTAGATGATGGTGGGAACCAGCAAACGCAATCCATATGTTGTGGTGGTCCCCCCAAACTTTTCTGCTACTGGAAGGAAGTTGTGTCTTGAATTAATAATGTATACCATGTGGAGTTACCTTTAAATGCAATGGTTTGTTTTTGTGGTGAAAAGGTTAATTGCTTCAAAACAGCCATCCCCAAATCCACCCGCCCTACTGGAATGGCGTACTCAAGTCAGCCTTATGTTTCCGAAGGAAAGGTTTATTTATCAACAAAGGTTGTCCACAGAAGTTCTTGAAGTTGTGGGACCTATGGCTGATAGTTCTGGGCTTAGCCCCACCTACTTTAATTATGCAACACTTACTTTGATAACTCTCTCATTTAACTGCTATGGGGTGGCATCTTGGTTTATTCTTTTTACTCTCTATATAATGATTGGTGTACTGTATTTAAAATTAGTATGAACTTGCTGTCATTATGAGGTGGATGGGCCAGTTTTTTTTTTCATTTCCTTTTAGTTTACTCTATATCTATTCTATTTTATTGTTGCCAGCCTTGGATGCTTGACATCGTGACTTTATGCTTGCAAAGTGCTGGTGTGCTATGATAATTGCTTACTGACCTTTGTAGTCATCTATTGTACAATGTATTGCACTAGTCTGCTATGATCCTGCATATGGATGTGGGCGACTCCTTTCATTATATGAATCTGTCTGTTGTGAAAGTCCTACTGCAAAAGTGTGTTGCATCTGCCTACTGGAATTACTCTGTAATGCGTAATGATGTACTGCATAGATTTTCTGCGTTTGTTTATTGTTTCTCGGCTTTTTTTTCTGTTAGACGTAAAAGCCGTAATAAATAAAATGTTAAAAAAAAATATTACATACATATATAGTGTGTGTGTGTATATATATATATATATATATATATATTCAGCCCTGAAGAGGTTACAGGAACAATTTAACAACAGCTGATTAGGAGAAGGTGAAATGACAGAAGAGAAGGGAGATAAAATAAAGGGCTAGATTTATTACAGGTTTATAGCTAAAATCCTCTCTAGAAGTGTTTGTAAATGGTATGAAAAATACTTCATCACAGTAATAAGGGTATAGATAAAGGTCACATGCAAATTTGACATTTTCCAATCAAATCATTTTTCTCATGTCAGAAACAGTACGTTTTGTTACAATGCTCTGATTTTTTTTTTTAAAAGAACAAAAAATCTGCCAGAAACTATGGATAGTAAAACGCATCTTCACCACTCATGGTGGTCAGAGCAAGCGCAGGATTTTGAAAGGAGGTTTTTAAACAGTAATTGGCAAAGACAAGATTTTAATTCCCCTCTTGATATTGAGCTATCTTCAGGGAACAAACAAATTATATACAAAACAGTGGAGGAAAAAAAAAACTGTCAGCTTTTAATGACTATATGTCGGTAGTCTCCTGTATTACAAAAAAAAAGTTAGCGATAGAGTCAAGCAACCCTGCAAAGAGCATAAATACTTACCTATCCTGCCACTTGTGCTGCTAAACACCACACTAATCAATAGTACTGATCCCCTCAAAGTCCACTACGGGGAAGTCTGCTTTCTCCTGCAGTGACATGAAATCAGCAGTAGGAACCAGCGAGAGCTGCAGAGGATCACAGTGATTGACACTCCTGGAAGTGTTGGTTTCCCAACAGAGAGGGTAGCTTCAACAGTCAGAAATTGAAACATTATGACCTGTCAGCATTTCCAATACAAAAATTATAGGCAAAATTGTTACTTGGTTTAATGTAGTGATCATAGTATCTCCAAGAGATAATAATTCTAAAGAATATCCTACAACTTTGAAATTACTAAACAGATTAAAGCAAAAACCAAGACACACATGGAAAGACAGGGACCATCAGTGCATATACCCGATATTTCATCATGATACCATTGCAAATAATTACTTCTTAAAAGTAGAAGCATAGGAACATCCTGCCTGCATGTCATAATTTAGCAAGCACATCAGCAACCTATTGAGAGGCCCCTGTATTGATCATGCAACACAGTAATAGTGCGCTTGTACTACATCTACTATAAATTGGTATTTGTACAAACAGTTCTGGGGACTTTGGGACAGCTCTGGAGGAATGTCTTGATTTCAATGGTTTACTTGTATAAACATTGGTTAGATCCCCAACTGTGACAACAGGCAGTTTGCTGGCAGTGCTTGCTTCTTACAACACTTTAGAAGAGATTACAGAGAAGCACTAATCTACTACTATCTGAATTTATTTATGATGGAGAACCCAGCTCCACCAAACTCTGTCTTCATAATACTCAAGGGCAAGATAGTGGATCAAAGCTCATTTTGTATTTGATCTCTTCAGCTTTAGATGTTACCAGACTTAGAGTGTGCTCGGCTGGTGGTTATCCTGTTTTCACTGTGCTTGCTGATTCTTAGCAACATACAACTTCTTTCAATTGTTGCCTTTCAGGAGGGACCAACCTCATATGCTAAATGACATAGAGATTGTTAGAATCTGAAAAAGGGAAAATACTCTTAAAAGTTTTTTCTTTAATAAGTAAAACCTAGTCGCTGGGTCATAACTGCATATGAAGTTGAATTTCCTAAACTCAAAAAGGTGCCAAGTAAAAGTGCAAGTATTTTGCAAATAAAAGACTCATGCTGAATGTAACAGAAATCAGTACTGACAGAAACTGCTCTCTACCTATACAGTAACATGTATATATGTACAGTTGACAGCTTCATAAACATATTTCATTGTAACTGACAAACAGCTGGCAACAGCCTTACCCACTTCAGAGGAATTTATCTTATCAGTAGACAGGTGTCAGGATCGGGATCAAGGATGTGGACCCTGGATACACTTGTGGGGAACCAAGGTTTTTAAGAGAGCTGCAAGTATTGTAGGGTGTCTTGGAGCCGGGCTCAGCAAAGGATGACTGGAAGTCCAGACAACACAGGGCCAGCTGGTATTCACCAGAGCTTCTGATGGTGGAGATTGGATTGACTACACTGTCTGCTGGACCCAGGTTGCAATCCCTAGGCTCACCCTACTCAGATAACAGCAGATGATGGCCGACAGCAGACCAGGTCAGAGTTCAGAGCAGGCTGCAGAGTTAATCACCAGAGGACAAGCTGTAGGTCAGAGAAGACAAAAAATACAGAAGCGCACTACCAAGTAGTGACTGAGCAAGAAAAAATAATAAGGGAATAATGGAATGAGACTTACCAGGGTGTGGGTACTAGCGCGTTGTCAGCGGCGAAGTGTGGATGAATTGGGAGTCCAGGGTTGCTGGTGGTGGTGGGCAGGGTAATGTGGAAATAGTTGGTGCTGGGGAGAATACGATGTCAAAGGGGATCTGGGTCAGACGTTTAGTGTGGCTGGGATCTGAGGGGGCCGGCTCGGGTTTGGGAGAAGAACTGGCTGTCTGAAATGTGCTGGCTGCTAACGGATGTGTGCCTGAGAACTGTGTGTGTGTGTGATACGGAGGGTTTGGGTGGTAGTAAAGGGCCCAGCGCTCTTTGGATAACAAGAGACAAGCCAAAGGTCAGGATAGGTGGCAGACAAGGATTACCAGGAGCAGGCCAGAGGTTAGTACACAGAAAAGCAACTAGAACGGCAGCTTTGCTAGGAAAAAAAAACAGGGGCTCGGCGACTAGCTAGGAAAAACATAGCTCTGGTAGCAAGCTGTGAGCGAGCATAAATAGGGTGAGCAATAGGGAGGAACCATTGGATTGGCCACAAGCTGACAGCACTGATTGGCTGAGAGGCTGCATAAGAATCGGCAGGTAAGATTGGCCGACGCCTAAAGCCTCCAGGCCAGTGCAACAGCAAGGTAGGAACAGAGTATATGTAGTGGAACTGGGCTTGACTACTTTCTAAAGCCAATAGTCCTTTCTAGGCAGGAAATTCTCCCTTCCTGTCAGTCACAAGATAGCTCCCTCCTGGAACTCACTTCCTGCAGTCAGTAAATAGACTGGAGACAACTGCCTTCACTTCTTCAGGCAGTGCTGCTGCAGGTGCTCACAGAGAGTCTCTTTTCCAGCAGGGCATGACTGACAGTATATGCACAATTTATTTAACAAACTGCAGGTGACTTCATGACTTTGCTAGAGTGATGCCATGTCATGACAGCCAAAGAAGACAGCTCATGGCTCATTTAGTGAACAGATCATAGAGCACACCCTGATCTCTTCAATAATGCACAGAAACAAACTGTTGCCATATAATGCATGAAAGGTTCTGATACACCTTGATACATAGTAATGTTCAGTCCCACTTTGTTTAATACTGATTGCTGAAGTATGCACCTTTTTTTAAGAGGTACATTCACACCAGCAGCTGCGCTCAACTGGTGGTGTCCCCAAACAGTGCCGGTACGATCAATTGAGCTGCATCGCACAGCTGCTTTTTTTTTGGTAGAACTTTACTGAAATATCACAAGTGACATTTCACTCAACTTTACGGGCTCCCCTAAATGCGATGCAGTTGTCCCGCCTCTCACTGCTGTGTGCTTAAAAAAGTACTGCACTGGAACGTGCTGGTGTGAACTGAGCCCATCCATGACAATGCAATTTGCCTTAGTCTTGGGTTCGGGCTACGCAGCTCGAACGCAGATTGAGTGAACCGGCCCTAAAGGATAACTAAGCCTATAAACAGAAATGTAACATATTGCAGTTTACCAGTAGATGTGCTTGCTGCATTATTTTTCTTTTATAGGTTAAGAACATTTACAGCAAGTACAGAAAATACCTGTTGTTCTTCCCAGAAAATATGTGTCCTTGTCCCTTCCTGTGAGATGAACAGAAGGCACAAACAACCACATTGTTCTTCCGTAAACCACTAATCCCATCAGCCTCTATGTAACAAAGGAAGACGATGGACAAAGGAAGACGTGTTGGAATTTTAGCCTGTCTGACAACCATGGCTCCAACAATAGATACAGAGGAGGCGTGAATGAAGACACCCTGCAAGAAAGTGTGTTATTCACAGGATTACCAGGTAACAATAAAGGGAAACCATTTTTAAAAAGAAAACAAATGCAGGAACCTCATTTAAGGACTGATAAAGTACAGTAATGCTCTTCATTTACTGGAACCATGTGAAGATATTTGAATTTAAAAGAGCCCTACCCCTTTTAGGCAGCAAGGCATACTTGGCCAGACCTCCGGTCTACCAGTCTTCAGTAAAAGTCTTATATGCAGTGCTTGAAAAATGTTAGGGTGTCTCACCAGTCAGTCAAAAATGTCACCAGTCAGCATGACCGGACTATAGCCTTGCAATTTATGTTAAAATTTTTTGGGGACAGATAGAGCTTTCTTTTGGAGGTATATAATCAGCACTGAAGGGGGTGTTATTTTTTTTAACTATATAATGAAAAAAGTACCGTAAATGTAAAAAAAAAACAAAGTTTCCCCAACGGTATGTTATAAAACATTTATTCTTACCCATATTTTTGGTAAAACATAAAAGTCGGGGTCACGTCGGGTAAATAGACACCAAACATGTCAAGCCTTAAAATTGCGTGCGCCTGCAAAAAAAACGACCACACTGAAAATTGCCCATAGACGCTTTTACCGCTCATCAGTTTAGTGTTATCAGTCATTAATCGCTCTAAAATTATTGCTCTCACTCTGACGTTTGCGGCGATATGTAACATGTGCGGCACAATAGGCGCAATCATCGTTTTCGTACGTAGTTGCACCCAACACATATCTGCGTGTGTGTGTGGGGGGCGGGGGACTTAAAAAAAGTTTTTCTTTTTAAAATTTTTTTTCCTTTTAAATTTCTTATGCTTCTTTAATTTTTGTATTACTTTTTTTTTTTGCCCACACAACTTTATTGCTATTACATTAAATACAATAAATTGTATTTGACACTTTATCAAATATGTGAGAAAGATTAATAATGTGTAATATTATATAGCATATTGAAAAGGGATGACTTAATCTCACCTGCCCTATGGAGAACTGATACAATCAATACCGGAATTAGGTCAAATTGACACATAATGATATACAGTGACCTATAATGCAGGATATGACTCATTAGGATTAGATTAAGAGCTAATCCCAGCCAATCAGGATATACTATTTTTCTCCAGCCTCCTTGCACTCACTTAAGGCTTGAATCACGTCTGGCTCTCACATGGGTCTTACGAAGCCACAGACTTCCCTCCATCTTCCCAGAAGTTAAAGAAAGTCTTGGAGTCTGACAGTGCGATGAGTCACTGCTGCTCTGGCCTCATGCGTCTGCCTTGCCTGTAAGTAAAGAAACCGTCAGACATGCTGTGGTTTCACAAACAGTCAAGGATACTGAGGTTTAAGAAAGAAACTCTAAGACATGCTGAGGTTTAACAATAAGGAAAAAGCACTGCAACTGTTATTTGTAAAACTTTCTCAAACTATCATCTTCAAAGGAACGTGATTATATTCATTTTTGAGACCATCAAAAGATAATTAATCGATCCCACAAACAGGGCTGAATTTAACCCTTTTGTACACAGGGGTCAAAGATGCCTAGATACCCAGGCCAATCAGCATGTGTCGGAAACTAAACAGTGACTATGATTATTTGTATAACTAAATATTTTTTAAAGACATATAAGGCTGTCCAATCAATGCAGATGGGCATTGCTGCCTAAAGTGAAGCTTCCATCTTGCATGTGATCACTATGTCATAACCAATCACATAATGGTCAGTGAGGACCCAAGCTGTCAGTGACAGCACGGATGTAGAGCACCCAGCTACACTAAGGGGCTGCTTATATTGTTACCATACAGGATTTATATAGCGCCAACAGTTTGTACAGTGCTTTACAATAGAAGGAAGACAATTACAACACAATTAAAAACAAGATAGTAAGGAGGGCCCTGCCCTGTCAGCTTACAATCTAAATGGGCGGATGCTGTTCACAAGGCACTACTGCCACTAGATGCTGCTGAGGAGCATAGTAGCAGATATAATAGTTTACACTTATTTAAAACATATAGGGGAATGGATGTAAAATGCAACTTACCTTTTACTTTTTTTATGTGATGCAGACAAAGCAGCCCACTCTGGACAGAAGAAACTGCAGATGCCTTTCCATGCCTGACTGCAGCATTCCCAGTACTTATAGAACCTGAGCTTGCCTCTATACCTCCCTGATCAGCATCTTTCCATCAATTTCCATGATTGCAGAAATGGTGTTCCCATTAGTATTAGTCAGGAAAAGCACATGGCTAGTATCCAAGGGCAGTGCTTCTTAAAACTGTTGCCAATGCACTAAGATGACTCAAAAACATGTCACATGCATTTTGACGCATTGCCATTGATTTCTGACATCAACTGAAGAAAGTCTATAGCAAATTTTATTGCTATCCTCTTTCCCTCTTGATCTAAATAAATGCTGATGGCTGCCATGATGCCAGATTTCAGTGATGTCATCTGGAATGCTCTGTAATCCTCTGCTATCAGCAGGAGAAAATAGAGATTTAGACAACATTCATTCCATACATGGACAACATGTCAAGTAGCTTTGCCAAACTAATTTTGTATTAAGCAACAGTTTGAATACATGTGTGAGTACATAATTGAATGAGTTCTCTTTAAAACAAAGTGCAGTTATCCTTTTTGCCCCTGTACCCTGACCCAACCTAACCCATCCTCCCCTGGTTCCGCTGTTTGTTTAATTCAGTGCCACAAGTCTTCACTGTCCTTGCCGTCAAGAGTTTGAGCCAGACGACAGGCAAGAGGGTAGTCAGTTTCAGGCAGAGGTCAGAACAGGTGGCAGGTAAGATGTTAACAGGAACAGACAGAGTTGGCAACAGGGGCTGGAGACAGGAAAAGAGTCAGGCAATCCAGGTCAGGTGAGAACAATAATAATTTCAATACACAGGGTAGCTGGTAAGCAGATATAGCGCCAACCAACAGAAAACAAGGTGATAAAATACCTTCCAAGCCACTGAATATGCCCAGCATCAGGAACGCATGCCAATACAAGCTGATGCACGTTAACGCACAAGTGCCAATGTGCTCACACATGGAAGACCAGCCATAGCCAGAAGGCCACAAGCTGGCTCGCACCCCACAGATGGTAAGGGTGGGCTATGCCACTGGCTGTACAGACACACATCCATGCAATAATATTGCAGCCCTATAGACTGCTATGGAACTGTCTCCGAGCATCTCTGGTCTTGGCATACAGTGCCGCAGACCTCTATGGGAGATGAATGTGCAGGCACAGCCAGGACAGTGAAGACTTGAAATACTGGAACAGTGGAATTGAGGTTGTCAAATCAAGATAAATATGCATCTGTTGATGGGTTAGGTCAGGGGAAAGGGAGAAAAAGTAAAAATGCACTTGATTTTAAAGAGATTTTAAAAGAGTGGCACGTGAGATTATGGAGAAGGTGAAAGATAAGCAAATGATGACCGAGGACATGAATGATGAAGGGGGTCAGGTTCTACAAATTACTGGATACGTGACAAAAATAGATCTCTCATGAGTAAAGATCATTGATTTACCTGCCAAAGGATTTGTAATTCTGGTCAGTCATTATAGGATTCCCACACCTCTGACATACTGAATAGTCATAAATATCACCCTACTACTTCTTGCTCACTGGATAGAGGGGATAATGCTGTTTCACTGTCCAAAGAACAGGCTGGAGGTGAACAGGTGACACAGGCAGCTGTAAAGCAGAACCAGGTATCAAATGTATGAGCACTTTCCTGTGCAGTCTGGGAGATGTATTTTAATGACAAGATTGGCTAAACAGAATTACAATTCCTTTAACAGGTAACCAACCATTCTATGTATATGTATTTCAAGTGTGTATTTAGCTGTACCCCTGGAGTTCTTCTTTAAGTGAAAGCCTATTAAGAATGATAGAATGCAGGAAATAAGTAATTTGTTTCTACCACCAGCCAATGGCTGTTAAAGTTCGTATTGTGCGTGTAAACTCACTTTGACATCTTTTTTCAGCTTCACAAAGGGCTGATAAGTAAAAGAACACAGCAGAGGACATTTTACATTGGCTTTCCTGCAGTGAGCTGACGTATTTTCATTTTTAAGATTGACATTTTTATTGATAAACGTGACTGTTTTTTTCTCCTTTTTTTTTTTTGGGGCCAAGTGCAGAACTGTAGTAAATCAATGCTGAATCAAGTTCCAGGAAACATAGAAGCTCTTCAGACACATAGCTGCAGGTACAATACAGCTTCCTGCTGGGATACAAATGAAAGAGACACGGTCTTTAAGGGTGTTCGCCACAACAGACACTATTCTTTACAGAACTGGGAAAGAAAAGTTTTCAGTGATACTGTTATAGTTTTTATCATCTTCATACAGTAAGGTGTGCAGAGTAATGGATGTTAAAGCAACATCTTTCTGTATTGTTATGGAAAATTCACTTGGTTCAACGCACAAATCCATGCCGCATTAAGCTGCGCCAAACGCAAAGAATTTCCCCCGTTGTACTACGCTCTTTTGTGCAAGGACTGGAAGTATCCCCTTTAGAGTCATGTAGAGTCAGGAGACAGGTGTTGCTTGCTTGATAATCCCATGCTTAGAGACAGAGCACAGGTATGTTTATTGTTTTATACCTGCCCAACAGGAAGTGATGTCAAACAGGAAATGGGGCAAGACAGGAAGTGATGTCTACAACCAGCAAAACAGGAAATTATGTCAGACAGGAAGTGGTGTTAACAAACAGAACATATCTCCCATTACCACTGGAGAACCTTATCCAGCATTGCTCAGTGATCAATGCCACATAACGTTCCTATGATTCTCATGCGCGCTTATTTTCAGGCAACGTCATTATCTCCAGCGGGTTGATCAGACTCACTAGGGACAATAAACGCACGTTCCTTTCATATACTGCGTTCCAAACAAAATGTATCCACGCAAGCCAATAAATCCATGCATTGCATGGGGGGCCCCAGCTGTGCGTCCATACATTCGCCAAGAAGACACTGCTCCGCTGCGCATAAGATATCTACTCCAATGGTTTTAACCCCCCAGCGCCTATTTACCTAGACACTGAGAGACTAATGACAAAATATTACAATACACTAAAAACACATCCTAGTAAAATTTCCACAACAGTATTAATTGGGTGTATTTTATACAAATAAATGAACACGACAACTACTTCACGTTCAAGTTTTACCTTCTAACCTCCAGCAGAAAAATTAGCTTATTGGTTGTTTTGAGCAACCACTTTAAAATGTAATACCAGCTAAAACATATTTCGTTTTAGGTGGAGTGTGATTTTTATTGCGGTTTGTGGCCGCATTAGGGGGTGTATTTTCTGTCCTATCACTGTACATAAAGTAAGGAGAAACTCTTACTTTCTAATTTCTTTTAAAGTGGGACACAAACACTTCAGTAGAATTTCCAGAATGGAGTAGGGTATTTTATTTGTTGGTAGCCAAAACTATGTTTTTAAATTCAGTTCTGATAGAGTAGGAAAGGGTAAAACCACTATTCGGTTATTTTTTGCTTGTCTGTATCCTGCTGGGAAGGTTTCCTTTTACTTCCTATCTTGGAGATGCAGCAGGAAGTGAGAATAATTCCCCTAAGTGAATTTTCCTTTTAGGACCCATTCACATGTGCTTTTTAGGGCTGTCAATGGATTCCTGCAGCAAGAATCAGCAGATGCTTGTGGCTGGAATCACAGGTGATGCTAGACAGCTGCGGACACTTAGCCTGTACAAAGCAATGACAAGCTGACAGGAGCAACAGCTGCCCATCCACACATCCAGGGGTAACATGCGGCTAGGGAGAGATGACCAGTCATCCAGAAGTTACCTGCGGCCAGGGACAGTTGACTGGTCTTCCAGAAGTTAGCTGCAGCTAGGGACAGATGACCGGTCATCCAGAGGTTACATGGGGCTAGGGACAGATTACCAGTCATCCAGTGGTTAACTGTGGCTAAGGACAGATGACTGGTCATCCAGTGGTTACCTGCAACTAGGGACAGATGACCAGTCATCCAGTGGTTACATGTGGCTAGAGGCAGATGTCCAGTCATCCAGAGGTTACATGGGGCTAGGGACAGATTACCAGTCATCCAGTGGTTAACTGTGGCTAAGGACAGATGACTGGTCATCCAGTGGTTACCTGCAACTAGGGACAGATGGCCAGTCATCCAGTGGTTACATGTGGCTAGGGACAGATGACCAGTCATCCAGTGGTTACATGAGGCTAGGGAAAGATGACCAGTCATCCAGTGGTTAAGTGTGGCTAAGGACAGATGACTGATCATCCAGTGGTTGCCTGCAGCTAGGGACAGATGACCGGTCATCCAGAGGTTATACATCTGCAGGTAACCACTGTATGACCAGTCATCTGTCCTTAACCACAGGTAATCGCTGGGTATGCAGGTACATGTACAGGCTAAGCAGCTGTAGCTGTCCAGAGTCATAACTCTAAAATATAAGATTTTTTCTTACTGTCTGTCTAGGCAACAATGGTCATCAGGACAAACAGGGGTGAATCTCCTCAACAGGAACACTGACAAAACTAAAATGGTTTGCAGAGGCTCTAATCTTTCCCTTCTTCAACCAAAAGTGGTTATACTTCAACTTTATTTGGACAGAATTTTGTTTAAGAATCTTGAATATTTATGTTCAGTTGAATATGATAGAGCAGGGCTCAAAATTTCCACTCGCCCCCACCCAATTCTCACTCGCCAATTTTGAGGGGGCGAGTGGAAATTAATCGGGGGGATGGGGGGCGGGCGCCGCCGGCAGTATGAGAAAGAAATCTCATATCACCCGGTCAGCTCTCCCCCTTCTCTTCTCCTCTACGGCCGCTCTAGCTGCAGCGGCTGAAGAGGAGAAGAGACGGGAGAAAGTTCAGCTCAGCTGGCTGTCCGTCATCTGCAGTCTTCCTCCGCCCAGGTTAACTGCCATAGGCTGGGAGGAAGACTGCAGAGCTGTGATTGGCTGGATGGCAGGACAGTGCGGGACCTGAAGGGAGGCTTCACGTCGGACAGGAGTGATGTCGGACAGATCGCTGTACCCCCCACACACACACACCAGGAGAAGAAAAGGACACACCAGCCATGTGCACTGTAAGTCCCTGTTATTTTTGCCTTAAACTGCTGACCCCTGCGCTGTGCGTTCTTGCTGACCGATGCCCGGTGTGTTCCTGCTGACCGCTGTGCTGTGCGCTCTTGTTGACCGCTGCACTGTGCCTTCTTGCTGACCGATGCGTGTGCGTTCTTGCTGACCGATGTGCTGTGCGTTCTCACTGACCGATGCGCTGTGCGTTCTCGCTGACCGAAAGCGATGTGCATTCTTGCTGACTGCTGCACTGTGCGTTCTTGCCGACCGCTGCGCTGTGCGTTCTTGCTGACCGCTGCGCTGTGCGTTATTTCTGCCTTACACCGCTGACCTCTCCACTGTGCGCTATTGCTGACTTCTGTACCGTGCATTATTTCTGCCTTACACTGCTGACTTTTGAACTGTGCGTTATTTGCTGACCTCTGTACTGTGCTTTATTACTGACCTCTGTTCTGCTGACCTCTGTACTATGCGTTACATTACTGACCTCTGTACCGCTGACCTCTGTACTGTGCGTTACATTACTGACCTCCTTACCGCTGACCGCTGGACTGTGCGTTACATTACTGAGCTCTGTGCGTCATCCTGCTGACCTCTCTACATTTCTGCAGTGTGGGACCTGAAAGGAGGCTCAACTACACTGCTGGAGGCTTCACCTTGTTACATGGAGGCAGCATTGATGACCCTCCCCCCAACACCCCCACCAGGAGAGGAAGAGAGCACCTGAATCAGATCAACTGTGCACTGTAAGTCCCTGTTTTTTCTGGGTAAAGGTGCCCATGCACCTGACGATTATCGTACGACAATCGCGGATGATCCCGCAAAGTACGATAATCGGCAGATGTATGGGCAGCGTGTGGCCGCATCTACTGTACGGTCGCACGACATACGTCTTCCAAGCACTCTGGAAAACCTGCCAAAAAACTACGATTTTCGGCAGGTTCGTGGCATGCTCAGAAGAAGAAAGCAGCATGGGCTGGTGTGCGCAAACTCACACTGCCCGCTCAGCATTACAATCATCAGCAAGCCCTCCCCTCGGCGGGGAGGACTTGCAATGATCACAAGTACAATCTGCCTGTCCAAGATGGGCAGATCGTACAAAATTTTAATTACCTTACAACCATCGCACAACGAAAGTCGTGCAATGGTTGTAAGGTGTATGGGCAGCTTAACACTGCTGACCTCTGCACTCCGAGTTACATTACTGACCTCTGTACTGCTGACCTTAGTACTGTGCATCACACCGCTGGCCTCTGTACTCCGCGTTGTTACTGATCTCTGTACTCTATGTCACACCACTGACCTGGCGGAGTTAAGTCCGGGGCAGGGTAGGGGTTAGGTGGGGCAACTGGTGGCGAGTAACTTTTAAGGCCTGGCTAGTAGCTCAGGACTTGAAATTTTGAGCCCTGGGTTAGAGCATTTGCATATTATTAGAAAACAATGCAATGGTACTTTTTGTTTTCCTTTTGTTAAGAGGCATGGCATTTACTTTATACAGGCTTCTCCCACATAATCTGGTTATGTACTTGGAGCGGTGTAAATACAGCCATGTAGATTTCAGGCCCTAGTCAGTTTGTTGCCAGAATAAACTTTTAGGCAGCCATGGAACATGTGCTTCAAATGACATCCGCGGAACAGTGGTAGTCTGATAAAGATTTTGGTATTTTTCAAGCATATATCATGTTATATTTTCATATATATGTGAATATTTTCAAATGCTCATCTAGTTCATCTTCCAGAATACTAAAAATCTCTACTTCTATAACCCAACTATCTGTAATGTCATTGTACTATTTCTATGCATTCTCAATGTTGTTTTTAAAGTCTGCTTATCTGTGATGTTTTAAGTGATAGCTAATTTAGATGCTTGCTTCATGTATGTCAAACCATACATTTTGTTCAAGTTTATAACCCTCTACCCCCTTATCTGTACTTCAAGTAACCCCCTGCCTTTCTCTTTTTTTTTTCTTCTAAAGTTTGCACCTTGGCTAACAGAGTATTTAAACAACCAAAATCCCATCTACAGCTCACTGCAGAGCATTGCTTCCACCCTTCCCCCCCCATGGTTGAGTTTACCTTTAAGGTGGCCATACACTCTACAACCATCGCAAGACTTTAGTCTTGCAATGGTTGTACAGGGATTAAAAAAACGTACGATCTGCCTATCTTGGACAGGCAGATCGCACTCTCGATCATCGCAAGCCCGCCCCCCTGAGGGGCGGGCTTCCGCTGACCGCAATGCTGAACGGGCAGTGTGCGCGTGCGCACACCGGCACGTTCGGCATTTGTCTTCCGAGCACCGTTCTAACCAGCCGAGAATCGTACGATTCCCGGCTGGTTTTCGAACATGCTGGTTCGACAGAATATTCTGCTGTGAAAATGAAGGTTTGTAAAACTCCTAGTATAGATAGAGACAAACACACATGTCTTGTCAGTGTTTATTTCCAATGCAGGGAAGAGGAGGACAGGTATATAAACTATATAGGTGAAGCGATTCTGAACAGGCTAAAGTACTGTATAAGAGTCTAGTACTACTTCAAGATACCTACTCGCTGTTCATGGAATGCTAAATATGAATTGTATTTAACCAGTAGCTGACTAAAGAACTAATGCACTTTTCTTTTTTTTTTTTTTACAAGGAACAGCTTCCTTATGGCACATCTGTGCCATGAGCTACTTAATGCACTTACTGTACTGTTTTTCATAAAGCAATATACCTGTTCATAAAACCTCTTACAGAAGTAACCATCATCTCTGACCTGCTTTTTGGCCTTTGTGCTAGTTCGGAGGCACTGAGGGCTTAACCTATTTAGATTAAAGTAAATGTAAACCCTAACTGAATGATATTTACTTTGCTAAAGTGCTGTTATCATATAGTAATTACATTTATTTATTATTTTACTATAATATTTATTTTACTTTAATTTCAACAGTTGGAGGCTACTACAGCCGTAGTCAAGAGCTAACCCCAGTTGCTGAAACGGCTGATCAGCTCCTGGGCTTCCAATGCTTCTACAGCTTGCTCTATAGAAGTACGCTATAGAAACAAATGTAAACACTATGCTT
Organism: Nanorana parkeri; assembly: GCF_000935625.1. Lineage (NCBI taxonomy): Eukaryota > Metazoa > Chordata > Amphibia > Anura > Dicroglossidae > Nanorana > Nanorana parkeri. Next base: position 929,666 of record NW_017306275.1, read on the forward strand.
CTACAGTGTATACCGTATTTTTCTCTCCATAAGACACCCCCCCCCCCTTGTCTTATGGAGCGAATCCCTCTTGCCCAGACACCCGGGACATGCAGTTTCGGGCGCCGGGCGAGTAGTTTTTTTTGTACATTCAGCCCTGCTTCTTACAAGCAGAGCTAAATGTACAGTGGGAGCAGCTGCTCGTTTAATACAAGTGATCTAATCGGATCACTTGTATCAAATAGAGCGGCAGCGATCGTATGCGCCCCCGCTGTGGTTTTCGGGGGGACCCGTGACCACGGCATAGGAGCTCACCATAGAGCTCGTAGAGCAGACGAAGAACATCCGTTCTTCGTCTGCTCTGTGATCACTGAGACCGTGGCGCACACCACCTGTCTCAGCTATCACTAACTGCAGCTATTACAGACTCCTACCCTCCCTGCGTCCTATGGTCTGGTGCGCCTTATGGAGCGCGAAATACGGTACATCAGGAGTGGAGTGACATCACGAGTGACGTCTTGGCACTCCCTCTGAGTATATTGGTTGGGACATAGCAGTTACATCTCTGTCCCGCATCTTCCTGCAGCAATACAGGAGAGTCCTACCGCACTCCTTACTGGTATGTCCCTTGTGGTGGGTGCTGTAGTGACTGCGGGTGGAGCAGCTTCAGATTCAAGTAGTAAAGCATTCCAGTTGTTTTGAACCGTGTTTTTGATTGGTTATTGTATTTTGATGTTGTGTATTTAACTCACAATGGATCTAACACTTTGTCATGCCTGATGAAGGAACCTGAGAGGCCCCAAAATTGTTGCTATGTGACAAGATGTGTTTGCATCAATAAAACTTCTTGAAGATTTAACCACGGTGTGCTGGTGACATACTTTATTACTTTGTTCCTGCAGCAATAGATAGGGATGCACCGATATTTCGGCCGCCGAAAAGGATCGGCCGAAAAAGGCACTTTTGGCAAAATGCAGAGAGTGACATTTTTCTGCCGAAATAGCAGTGCATCTGCTTTCTCTCCTCCCCACTGGATGCTGCTCTGTGTCCCAGCGGGAAGGAGAGAAACTGTCACAGGAGGAGAGCGCTGTGAGTTGCCGGCGAACACTGGCCCTGCTAACCTGTTATAGGCTGGTTCCTTTCCCTTGCAGTATCCTATGGAAGCACCCTTTAGGGTGCTAGTAAGCTGTACATTTCTTAGGCATGGGCTACATCACTAATACCTAAGAGAACCAGGAAGTGAAAAAACAGTAACACTAACAGTAATTTTAAGTAAAAGAACAATATGTTTATTTAACTAATGAATATAAGTTGATTAGTAAAATAAAATCTTTGTTTTATCAACTTTTTATGTAATTGTAAAATACAATCTTTGAAGTGACAGTTACAGAATAAAAACAAAACAAAACAGATACTATATAAACATACTATAACTGTTAGAGTGTTCTTCTGTGCCTATCCGTTCCTTGTAGTTCTGAACATATCTTTATTGAATTATTACTTATACACAAGTTAAATATTATACCATTTAAGACTACATTTTGACAAATAACTGCAAAATGTATTGAATGTTTTTGATTTTTCTTTTTTATCACTTGCATATGTGACGTGGAAAAATGGATTGCATTCTCCATCATTGTTGAATGCAGTCACCAAGTAATTGTCCACTGATTTCTTTCTATAGAATGGGACGTTTTTGTGGTTGCCCTAGGTTGGACATAGATAGTCTCCCAAGAATGACCAACAAGATCTGTCTTATCCTCATGGAGGGAGGATCATCCACCAATCCTACGAAGATTTTCCAACAAGTTGGAATATTCCCTGTGCACAAGAGACCAATATATTGTTCTCTGCAGCACAGAACAACCTGATTGTTGCAAGTTATACTCAAAATCAGAAGCATCAGTTGCTTTTTGCTGTATATGGCCATTTTTTATTGAAGCCCGACAAGAGGAAGAACCCTGTGATGGCACAGGGCTAGAACACCCTTTGCAAAAAGGTAAGTATACTTTTTTGATGTACAGAGGGACCCTAGGGAGGTGGTAGGATGGGGGATTGGGATAAAACTGGAGTTTTGCCTTTAAGTCCAAATTAATAATCACATTCTGAATTTGTTTTGCAGTCAGACTCAGTAACAAGCAAATAATATGGCATTCTTTTTTTTTTTTACAATTAGTGTGCTCTTTTTAGGGCTGCAACAAGTAATCGATTACATTGATAATAATTGATTATGAGAATAGTTGACTATTCTCATTATTGGTTAGTTGGTTGGGGGGGGGGGGGGGGGAGAGAAACAGAGATGGATTTTTTTAAATGCAACCAATTGATTAGTTGAAAAAATTATCAGGCAACTAATCGATTATGAAAATAATCGTTAGCTGCAGCTCTAGTGCTTTGTACTGTAAAAGTGGACCTGTGTTGCACTGGAGAGCCAGATGGCTGCTCTCACACAGAATGCAGGGATCTGAGTCTCCAGCGGACGCTCCTTACTTGTTATGTAGCCTGACAGCATTGGTGAGGAGGTGAATGCTGCAGCAAAACAAGTTTTGTTTTTTATTTTATTTTTTTAAACCTGAAGTTCTGCTGAAAAAAAGTCTCACTTCTCCTAACTAAAAGATAACAGTATGATATTGACTGGATTAGGAAGCTGGCAACTTATCACTGCTAGTAAGAGTTGATACATACCAAATTAAATAAGATAATTGTTATATTTACATACCTTTCTATGAGCATACCTCTGCATGGCTTTTTTGTTTACATTATTTTAGAACAAAGATATGGAATCCTTGATATTTGAAATAGAATAAAATGATTTATGAACATACATACATTTATTTTATAAACATTGCACCTCTCATGTTCTGTAGAGACATTGCACTTCTGTCATGTTTGTGTAAAAAAATCATCCCCACCACTTTCAATCTGCTACTGGGGTCATGTAAATAGGTCATGTAAGTAGGCAAAGTAAATCAACCCTGTCATTGGTTTGTTCAAGCTTATTCACCCAAAGACAGATATGCAGCATGCGCCGTAGTTCACACAATAAGCCTGAAATGTAATGTTCACATTTATTTTTACTCTCTCTACTTCTGGGAATAGCATCAATCTCTTCATGTAGATTCTCAGAAAATATTGCTCATTTTGTGGTGTGCTCCCTGCTACTTCCTTAAGAGAATAGCACATCGCCCTCTTCTTTTATTCTCTAATGCTTTTATTCATTTCCCTTGCAGACTTATAGTGTGAAATGTGGCCATAAGCTATAACCCAAAGGCCAAATAGAGTTCCCAGAGGGCTCTGGAGTGGTGGTCCACTTCTACTAATTGTAACTGAGGTTTCATTTGCTGCTAAGTGCATTTTTATACTAGAACACACTGTAAAAGCACAAAGACACCAGTGTAATGGGAAATATATTATAATGTTACATTTAACCTCTTCATTGTTGGGTTAGTGTAAACTGTACCTCTTAGTCCTATTCAATTAGAAGAAAATTATATATTGTTTTACTTGGCCCTTACTTGGTATAAAACCAACTATAATTTCAAAGCAATTGTAACAATATATGTGATCTATAAATAAATTATGCGTTTACTAAACTGTTTAATAAGTTTATTTTGTTGATGACTTATTGTTGACTTTGTGATTTGCAAAGCATGTTGTTCAGAGCAGCTACGAAGTTTTAAAAATTGCAATTAGGCTGAATATACTGAAGGCCAAAGAAAAAAAACACAGACATTTAGCCATAACATGAAGCCTTCATTAACTTGCCATTAGGCACAGTAGGCTATATAGCATTCGCTATATCTGGCAGAGGCAAAGAGATTACTTTTCCCCATATAGTTGAATCATTTTCTTTTCCCCTTTTTCCTATCATCACTAGAAATACATTTATTGCATACAAAAAAGTTATCAATACATTATCACAATATTCTAAGACAGGTTAGGACCAGTTGTCAGAAAATGTTCTGTGTGAAAGAACCTTATTCTTCAGCTTTCAGACAGCTCGCTTAGGTGTCAATGACATCACTCTGCCGTGTCATGGGAAAGAACTTTGCAGAAGCGTATTCTCACAAGACTTCAAATCATTTGCTTCCTCAGAAAGTTATAATGAGGCTGCGTGATTTCACAAGCAAGATGACCTGAAGCTAGAATGTAAGAAAATAATCTAACTTTTTTTAGTGCAGTCTTTTTGGTTTGTTTAGACCTTGCTTTTTTATGCAAAACCCTTGGAAAGCTACTAATTACTAAAAAAAGTTAAAACCAAATTCAGGAACTAAGATAAGCTAAAAAGGAGTAGCACTACAGACACAAGGAGCATAAAACGCACTGTGGGCACACAGTACAAAACAATAATTAGTATATGCCAAGCATTATGTACTGCTACCTCTGCAAAGCAAGTATACACCATTGGAAGTTATGCTTAGAATGTATATACTTTAGATTTTTGTTAATTTACCAAATTAGAGCCAGCTGAGAAGCTCCTTGTTACTCTGACTAGTCCACCAACAGGAAAATCATTCCTTTTGGAAAGGGATCATAGACATGGGCATTCCCACCCAATCAGCTGTGGCCCGGCCATTCCTGGCACAGTAGCTGCATGTAAATAAAGGGGAAGTAAACTTGTGCTAATGTCATCTACCTTATATGCCCACATATTTACCAAATATAGACATATATCCATAGATCAATAACATCACTGCATCCCACCCATTTGATTACATCAAGCTTATTGGGCAGCAAGGAAGGAGCTTCGTTCAATTTTTAGAAGCTCCTTCCGGCTTTGGTTCAAACCTGAACTCATCCCTACTTCTGGATAAGTCCAGAGTTTCCAGTAGTGCGTGGGACCTCTGCGGAGAGACCACTGCAAGGGTCCATCTCTACAGCATGTTGGCAGGCAACAGGTTTTTCTAGTCAGGCTTTGACTGCTTTCCAAAGATTACAAATGGCATGATTTTGCACACATTATATACTGATTCACCTAGAATGAGTTCATTTGATTTAGGTTCTGTAGGGCTTTAAAATCATTAAACCACACCAATATTTAAAGTAAACAAGTACACAAAAGTATGAATCCCCATAGAATATTTTTTATAGCTAAACCAAACATACAAAAAAAATTGTCATTTTAATTTTCTTTTAGTGATTATGGACAATGCATGTGAATTACTGTAGTAGGTACCGTATATGTTAAATGGCAGGAAATCAACATCTTAGCATTTCCGCAACATTACAGGACATTGGTACAATATGTAATCTGATTTCTCAATGTTTCCTTATTTTTGACAATTGAACAAAATGCATAATTGAAAACAGGCAGGGAACGTAAAATATGTATTTGTAGGAATGTGTTCCTTTCTTTTTAGCAAACATTTTCTGCCTACAGCAGCTGCTGAAATTGATGTTTTAATGTGAACGGAAGTAGAAGTCTTGAATTAGAATTAGTGCAAAGGTGAGAAAAGCATTTACAGCTCCTTTTGACAAGGCCACCCCCTTGCTGACATAATTCAGGGTTTTTGTCTCAACTTCTGCTATGTGAAGTTTAAATTAATCGGATAACTGACTTAATTGAATTCAGCTGCCAAAATCCAGTTTCTGCATTAAGAACAGACAATCTCTGTGGCTGTATTGAAGGAAACAGCCAAGACAGTTTTAGACACTTATTAGTGGTCACTGTGACAGCAAAACTTTTATGGTGCAAAGTTTCACAGTGACACATCTACTCCAACTGGATTAGTGTATTCAGCAAAGACTGACTTTAATGAAAGCTAGTCTACAATTAATCTGCCCCAATGAGCATATATTTACAATGGATATATACATTTCAGAAAACTGAAAACCATGAATATTATTTTACCTCAAGGAGGTGTTACTATCATCTAAGACAATACCACTTCTTTTTTTTTTCTATCAACAGCAAACAGAATCAAACAACCTAGTATTTATCAGCTTTGAGAATGACATTTCTGTGCCTAGACACTCCACTGTAGCATGATGATTAACTGCACAGCTTTCATATAAAACAGCTTTAAACCCTTTAATGGGATCACGGGGGCACAGGTTTATATTCTACATTCATAGTTTGGGCTTATTTATATTCATATGTGTGCATTTTTAACACACACTGAGAGCCATTGTTGTTGACATACATTGTATTGGAGCAGTCCATTCATTTCCTATGGCTTTTTAAAGTGTATGTTCAGGCAAAACTTATTTTAATTTTGGATAGAGTGGGAAAGAATTAGAACCCGTCAGGTTTTACCTGATATCTAGAACTCCGTTAGAGAGATTTCCCTTTACTTTCTGCCCTGCTGATGTTTTACCAGAAAGGAAGTGAGGGAAGCACTCCAACAGCCACATGGACAGACAAACATATGTATAGCATGTATTACCAACAAGGCTTGTCATGTCATACTGACACACAAGAATGGCTTAATTTTTTTTTTTTTTTTAAATTATAATTTTACCATATTTCCTGACAAAGAGCTGGTACATTAAAAAAGAAGTTTGGTTGTAGTTTTTCCAGTATTATATTGTGATGTCATGCCGCAACTGTAGCTATGAAAACATTGAAAGGGAATTTATCAAAATTGGGGAAGACTAAATCTGGAGCAGCTGTGCATGGCAACCAATCAGGTTCTCTCTTTCATTTTCAAATCTTAACTGAACAAACTGAAGAGCGAAGCTGATTGGTTGCCATGCACTGCTGCTCCAGATTTCGTCTGCTCCAGTTCTGATAAATTCCCCCCATTGTGTATAGAGCTCTTCTTTGTCTAGAACACAGTTGCTGGTTTAAAATTGCGGACTGTTTCCCAATTGTGTTTACTTCACCTGACGTGCCAAGCTCTGTTCTAATGAGGACTGTTATGAATATATGATGTTCATGTATGTTAAAAAGGTTTAAACCCAGCTAATTGATTGACTTAGTTCTGCACAAGCTGCTTGGCAAAACTGTTTTGTTGGTCAAGTATAGCATTGGCGAGGATGTAAGAGACCCCCTGTTACTGTGCATGCGCCAAGCGCGCTTTCCCGTTCCATTGAGAAACGCGCTCTTCCGCACATGCGCGGGCGCCATGGACCACCTGCGCACAGGAAATGACGCATCACCCTAATCACTTCCTCTATATAAACCAAACCTGAGCACCACCATATTGCTGGATTGTCTTCAGCTATCCTGTGTACCCTGTATTCCTCTGAATTCCTTCCTGACTTGCTGTGACCCGGATTTGTCTTGACCTTGCTTGCCTGCCACTGACCTCGGATTTATTTACTTTGCCTCTGCCTCACCCCTGTGTACTGTTCCTGCCCGATTGGTTTTGACCTTGGCTCCTTGACTTGGATATTGGATTGGGCTTGGGAAAATCAAGCCCCTGTAATTCAGCTTGCACGGTGTTATCGCCACTGGCACCCGTGCCACTCGCTGTCTACTTGGACTCTGTCCCCATCCTCGGAGTCCTCAGGACACGAGGTGCAAGAGAGGCCTCCTCACACATTCAGTCTCCAACCAGGTACGTGACAGAGGACCTGCTTTGAACACTATAGAATATCTGGCTTGTAGCTATTAAATCATGTCATATATAAGGACATGTGTAATATAATCTGTAGTATTGACTAGTTAGATTTGAGGAGGGATCTATATTTTTAAAAGATGAAATAATAGCAAGGCTTTAGTATACGAACAGACCGCACTATCCAGAGAATTCCAATACTGCAGACTTTATTAAAATTCACAGCAAATCCAGTATATCAGTGAAAAAGTGTATAAAGCTGCAAATGCCAGCACTGCACACCCCCAACCAACTACAACCTCTCACATGTTTCACCCGAAGGCTTATTCATAGAGGTCCCCAGCACCTGGGGAGTCCTAATGGTAGCTAAGGAATTGGAGCGGTGAGATTTCCTTCGGCTCTACAATAGCAAGGCTTTGTCAGCAGAATTCCTTGTATATAAAAGCATTCATTCATACAGAAGTGCCTAGAGTTTCTGTTACAATACATTTCAAACATTTGGCATATCAGGTAATTCAGAAACCTGTACAACAAAAAGAGAACATAAACCCAAAATGTATTTATGAAGCTCATAATAAAGACTACATTTTCCACAAAGTTACTTATGGAAAAATGTAGTACTAGACAAGCAATTCCACGATCATTAAAAATTAATGGGAGGCACGCAATGGCATCCTCCATGTTTCTCTCCTGGCAAGTTGATTTTAAGGGTTAATTTTAGGGCTAGGTTCTGGTTAAAGCCCAAATGAAGTGTGCTGTAAAATTAGAAAGGGTCAGTCAAATATACATACTTAAAGGAGAACTATGAGGTGAGTGAATTCCACTCATCCTCATGTTAGAGCCAAAGCTGTCACAGGTCGACTCTATCGATCGGGAAGTGAGCAGAAACATGCATTGATCCGCTCACTTCCCAATCGTCTCCCTGCAGTGAGCGGTGACTGTCAGTCACCGCTCCCCACAGGGATTCCCCCCTCCTCTCTCCAGCGCTGAGTGGAGGAACGAACGAGAGAGGGGGGTGGGCACAGCTGGCTCTGCCTCTAGATAGGCAAATCCAGCTGTCACTCACACAGCTGGGTGGATCTCGACTGTATTGTCGGGAACCATCCCAGCTGCGGTGCTCTCAGTATGTCGCGGGCTATTGCCAGCGATATACTGAGCTTTGGGTCACGGGAGAAGGTTAATATATGGCCTCCCATGACCCTAAAGAGAACTATGGGGAAAAAGACTTACCCCATAGTTCTCTTTTAAATATCTTATAGCTGTTTGTGATTGGTTTCAACTCCAACTGCAGCATAAAATCTTCAGACTCTTGAGACAGGCTAAAGAGTAGACCACTGCTATCTGCGTGAGCAGTGGTTTGTATGAGCTGTGGCACCCTACACACACTGCTGTTATCCCCCACATTGTGCCAAGGCTGCTGGGTGTGGCTTGAGGGGTGTCACAGGTAAATCCATTTCTCCAAAAACTTGATACAAAATTTTATTACTGAGCCGTCACAATTTTGATAGCATATAGTCTATGGTAACTACAATTCCTTATCTCAAAAATATATATTTTTTTAAATCATTAAAAAAGTCATTTTTTTGAGTTGACAAAATAATGTTAGGTTCCGCTTTCCCTTGAGTTTGTGAATGAAACTTCAGCTAGCATTTAAATGCTAGTTAAATGTAAACCACATCCCAGAAATGTCTGATGTATATTTAAATTGTGCAAGTCTGTAATTTGTTTTGTTGTTGTGTTTGGAGCAGCAATTAGCAGCCATTAATCTTCTTCGAAAACCCCTTAGTGTTTAATTCTGCATACCAATAAAGGCCATGATTCAGATTTGCCCTCATTTATTCCATAGGAGAATCCTTTAGAAACCGAAATTATGTGGATTTAATGAAATAAATATAAATGTAGAGAATTCAGGATAATATAAACCTTAAGGTTTTATGGGGACATTTCACAAAGGGCAAACAGCATTTTTAAAGTAAGTGAGTTGAGTTCTTAAACAGCTGAAAAAAAAGAACAGCACAGAAAATTAAAATAAAATGAAAACTAACATATATTGGAATTTAACTGTAGAAGAGTTTAAAAAAAAAAAAAATTATGTTTGCTCTTTTAAGCATTTGCATTGTAATTGTAAATGTTTGCTTTTACACTCCAAAAAAACGATACACTAATGTTTGCTTAATTCAAACTAAACCAAAAGGGACAGTTTAAGGGCTCTTGAGTCTTTACAGGACATTGTGTTTTCTGTTTTACAAGCCAAATGTTATTCTGTTCCTTACAAATAAGTGTTTGTACATATAATCCATAAATGTTGTGCTTGATACATTTGGGTTTCCATTTTATAAAACAGACTTTAAAATAAGGTTGGCAATTACAAGAGTTCTATGTGCGCGTGACCTCCTTTGTAATGGTTATGTTAACATAATGAAATGTATTCAATTATTTATTTATGGAAAACATGGTAAATATATTATTAGTAAGTTGATAAATACAGTTACTGATAGGTATGTATTTTTTTTTTTTTTAAACATGTCTTTATTAGTTTTCATTCCATCAACAGAGGAATAACGTAAAACAAATACAACAAATACAAAAAAATACAAAAAAAGGAGCAGTTTGGCCACAGCCGCGGCGATTTTGGCCGAGTCTCTGGGAGACCCCGGGTCCGGTATCGATTCCGTGTCCGAGTCAAGGGGGGAATCTGGTTGTGAGGCCTCCATCGTCTCGAGTAGAGCTTGCGCGCCCTTTTTCCCCGACCGATAGTTCTCCCGTGGCGTGCCACGGGAACGTTCTACAAATTTGTCCATCGTTGGAGGGCTACGTGCAGCTACGATTCACTCCTTGTTGTAGTGCTCAGTGGCAGCTCTGGCCGGTTTAAAACGCTGATTTATCAGTCCCGGGGACCGGAGCTCCTTACATGTGCGACTCTCCTGGCAGGCGCCGGAACCGGAAGTCCCCGATAGGTATGTATTTCAATAATGCAGAAAAGGTTTGGCCTTAAATTACCTTACCATCCTTTAATAAGCCTAAAATGCATTTAAATATCACTTCTAAACCTTTATTAATATCACAAATTTCATACAAAAGATCTCTGACAAAAAATGCCATAAGAAACAAGTTGAACTATGCACATAAAGGTCAAGTAAAACATACAGTCATGAGAAAAGAAAAGTACTTGAAGTCTTTGAACTCTGTGTTTTTACGTATCAGTGTGTAATAACAATCATCTGGTCCTTAGCAGGTGTTAAAATTAGGTAAATACAACCTCAGGTGAACAATGACACATGACATATTACATTGTGTCATTATTTATTTCACAAACAAAAAGCCAAAATGGAGAAGCTGTGTGTGAAAAACTGTAAAAAGTAAATCCTTACTGCTTCCGTATGCCATGTGATTAGCAGGTGCTTCTAATCAAATGCCCTTCATTAAATTGATCATCAGCAAGTGTGACCATCTCTATAAAAGCAAAGGTTTTAGCAGTTTGCTGGTCTGTAGCATTCAGGTGTGTTAATGCAATGCCAGTGAGGAAAGACATCTGCATTGATCTTAGGGAAGCAATTGTTGCTGCCCATCATTTGGGAAAGGGCTTTAAGGAAATGTTCAAACTATTTAAAGTCCATCATTCTACAGTTAGGAAGATTATTCACAAGTGGAAAACATTCAAGACAGTTGCCAATCATCCCAGGAGTGGACATCCCATCAAATTTACTCCAGGTCAGACAGTAAAATGCTCAGAGGATTTGCAAAAAATCCCAAGAGTTACATTTCAGACCCTACAGGCCTTAGTTAGAATGTTAAATCCTTATTTATATCAAGCGGTATATCTAATATATAAAAGGTACCGCATCCATATGATATGAAACACTTGATTATAGTAAAAAATGTGGACTTTTAAGGTAACTTCCAACAATACATATCTATTGAAATAGGGATCGCAGTGCGACATACAGAGCAGATTGAAGGAGAGAAGTGCTGTGTCGTTGCATTAGGATCCCTAATAGGAGGATCGCTTTGTTTTGGAGGACTCCATCCATGTGGGCAGTTCTTAAAGAGGATTCATCATGCCAAAAATCCAGCATAAAAGGTAAAACCAAAATGTGGAAGTATTTTCAGCTACATATGTGGATCTCAGTTTGAGAATGTCTATGTCTTTACTTGGTGTATTCTTTTGTTGTTATTTGGCCGTATAGGTGGGTTCCTCAGGTCAATACCTCCTCATCTGCACCAGGGATGAATAGGGACCTATAAAAGCTTGTCGAGAAAGTCCTTGCATTTTCAATATGTATCTATTTTCTAGGGATGCACCAGAACAAATGCTCCAATACTTACCCCAATACTGAAACTGCCGGTCAGGGTGAGATTCCCTCTGTCCGGCAGTGCCACAAGGGAGCATGGAGTCGGCTTCCTGGCCAATCAGGAGGCCGGGCGGCGGGTCATATTGGCTGGAAAGCCGGCTTCATGCTGCCTAGCAACACTGCGGGACAGCCTTGCATTCTGACCAGTCAGAAACCCAGCCCTCAGGTCATGACCAGCCGCCCAGCTTCCAGATTGCTCAGGAAGCCAGGCTGCCCCTCAGGGTTGCGAGAGAGAGCGAGAAGCCAGCTTCCCAGCCAATCAGGAAGCTGCACGGTTTCCTGATTACCGGGGAAGCCGGGCCCACGCTACCTCGGGATGCCGACATATAAAAAAATATCAGTACTCGGATTCGATACCGAAAAACCGGCATCAGTGCAACCCTAGCATTTTCTTTATTAGAACACAATGCTTTCAGTGAATGCACTATGTCGTTTGAGGTTTATTTAATGACAGATGCCCATTCAACCTACTCAAGTTCCTCAAATTCAAAATTGTCAAACCATATGCTTATGGACCTGGCTTTGGGTACAGCGGCACTGTCATGCTGCAACAGGAAAGGTCCTTCCCTTAACTGTTCCCACCAGGCTGAAAGAGCACAGTTGTCTAAAATGTCTTTGAATGCTGTGGCATTAACAGTACCTTTCACTGGTATCACCAGAACTCAATAATCAGGAGGGGTGTCCACATACTTTTAAAGTGCATTTTTGTCTTGGGTAGACAAATCACCCACTGGCATTCTATCTGCACTAATTTTGGATGGGATGGCTCCTTAATAGTGTGTTATACTATTATATATCAAGGAGAAAAAAACAAAACATTTAGTACATCCCTGGAACACGTGCACATATATCCAGGTATTTTCCTTTTTAACATGCGGCTAGTATAGAAACATACCTATAGATGTGCCAGAAATATAGTGTGCTGCTATCTTTCTTAGGCATGACAACACAGATCTGAATTCCTAATCATATGTTGTCAGCCCTGCCTACTTCATTTCTCATGAATTGCAAAGAACACAGACCCCTTCTCATCTCCTCACCCCTCCTTATCTCCATAGCCCCTCCTTGTGCACAGGCAGAGAGTATGGGAAGTTACCTGCTTCCAAGATTTCCAACAAAATCAACAGGTATTTTTTGCACAAATCAAGCAGATATAACAAAATACTTTGAATTGCGTATTTAGCAGACCAAAAGGAAGAAGCAAAAGAGAGAAAAATTCAATGATAGGAGTTACATATACTTTAACAAGCAGCAAGTTGCGCACAATCAGCTTTTATGATTAAAAGCTATTATAATTATACAATTCCTATGAATAAAATAATGGTGTGTTTATACATAAAATGCATCTGTCATGGCTCTTAACTACTGTATAGCCACTGTATTTCTTAAGTAACACTTGGCACTACTGCTGCCCCTGGGGAGCTTTGGTTTTCTGTGTTGGCAATTTCAAATAAATAATATTTACCTAGAAACATTTAATCCAGTTTTCACAAATCTGACGTAAATGGGCAAGGCTTTAAACATGGCCAAAGGGGTAAAGTATGATGTATTATGACATAGCCCAAATAAAGGAGAAGAGGGAAAAAACAGATAGAGCAAAATAAAATTTAGCCCATTGATCATTGTTTTCATACCCCTCTTCATACATTATATATTGCTCTAGAAAGCAACAAAATGGGATGAATGTGATAAAATTGTCATTTAATCCATCTGGGAAATATATACTGTTTTGCAATATTACGGAGATGCCTACGAGGACTTGCGTTGCTGCCACAGATTAGTTTTCTTCATTCTCTTCCTATAGCCTAGACAATTAACCTTTATGCTACCAGGAAAGCAGGCTGCACTGTAGTGAACATGGGGTTATTTTGCAATTTTCTTTTCCATCTCTGCAAAGCTATTTGAAGCTAAGGACAATCTGTTCAGCTTAAAACAATAGCACTGAGGTAGTGCACAGAGACTCGCCCACTCCATGGATTTCTTATTGCGACATGTCCACTTCTATTTACACAGATTCCTAAGTGTTCCGCTGGTAATAAAAAGCAATTTTAATGTATTAAAAAACTCCTGCAAAGCTAATAGACCTGGGTCACTTTTCAGTCTCAAAGGGAATAAAATACTCCATGTGTTGGAATTTCAGAACTTCGTTCCCCCAGCTTGTCCAGCCTGGCTGCAGATTACGGGCAAATAGCTCCAAGCGCGCCGCATCTGGTTTAACATATTTTTTCAAAACCTCTGAAACAAAGAAAAGAAGAAGGAAGTGATGAAGAAGAACAAAAATCAATCTTTCTCCAGCTATCAGGAGATGAAAAACTGGAGTATTTCAATAAAAAGAAGGCAGCAAATTAATTTCAAGGATTTCATCAACAGCCCGGGCTATTTATAGGTAGGAAATCATTTGAAATATGCGCCCTTGAGATTGTGAACAATACAGTCAGAGGCTTCAATAGGTCTGATTTATTGGTTTTCATTTAAAGACATGGAATGAGGATTTTACCGCCTACACAGGTGACTTTTCAATTTTTCAATAGAGTCATCTCAGTACTCCTGAGCAAGCGGTGTCAATGTATTAAATGCTTTCTAAATGATAGGAACAAAACATGGCTGAAAAGCACAGGACAATTAGTACACAGCGATCAGGTTAAATTCTAAGGACAAGGACTGTGATAAAAACACCTTATCACCGGCTGGGGATGCTGCATTACGCTGTGCTGCAATAAATGCAGAGTCCAATTCCAAGACTTCTCTACAGACGTCTTAGAGGATCTAAGGTGAATGCACACTGCTAGATTTAAATAGAGATAATATTTCATCTGAGTGCACTATCACTGAGCCCTCTCTGTTCGAGCAGCTGTATCACTATTTCAACATGATAGCTGACCTTTCTAGTGAAAAGAGAGACATCGGTTCACTCATTCTTAAATAAAGGTAAAAATCTATATATGAATGCAATACGCCATGCTGAAAAAAAATCTTCAAATTCTTCATCAAAATATATATGGGTATATTGCTAAAGGGCCGAATGAGACATTTACCAAACCTGCAGGTGCATCTTCCTAGTGCATATGAATTAAATATTAGATGGGATGAATCCTTCTTGTATATGGACAGTGAAAGGAGCAGTAGTAATGTGATGAGATTATCTCTCTGTCTGCTATCTCCTTCTGTCAGCACATGAACTGATTGGCTCCATGTACTGCTGCTTCCTCTCACACTCCAGCCCTGCTGTATATGAACATGATGCCAATACCAGGTCAAATGTAGCTACTTATATTACTTCTATTTTAAATTAGACGTAATGATGTGTTAACAATTACACATAATTGATCTTTTTCAGCATTAGGTAGATACAAATGATTTTTTTCTTATGTGATAAAATCAGCATTACTATTTTACTGTTAAATCTTTGTAGCACACAACTACTATAAATGGAATAGGAAAAGCAAAATACATAGTAAAGCTCAAACGATGTTGAAGAAATATATAAAGTATAAAATTACAAGGAGCTGTCCAATGCTTGTTAGTAGAATTTATAAAGAATAAAATGTACCAACTGGTTAATCAGGTGAGGATCTCGGCTCATTACACGTCAGACAAAAACTACATGGTTAATAGTTCATGTTCTCAGGTTTGAAAATTACCAAAATGCTAAATGATAGCTTAAGGATCTTCTTAAATATATAATGATGTATGTATTTTTTTTTACTCCTACTAGGACTCAGTGTTCATATCACAAGAAATTCAAACCATTAATTACCCTTTCTTTCTCTCTAATGATGTAAAGGTGAGTTTAATGAATTCAGTACAGAGATCAGGGTCATCATGCCCTTTGTTAATATGAGGTTGGACTTTGTACAAGGCTACACTTTGCAAACCAGACGAGGATTTGCTAAGCGGAGTCATCTATTGCATCTCTACACAATTGTTTGAAAGGTTTGTCGTCATGGTTACAAAGTTTCTAAACTACAATGCACAGAGCTGCTGCCAAATTGTGAGATGCATTTGAACATCAACTCTAATGTGGCCTTCTTACATACAAGAACACATTTAAAAAAAAAACCCCCCCCCCCCCCACTAAAATGAATAATAGAAAGTGCACGTACTATGCTTACTACATTCCAAAGGATGAACCTTGTGTTTCATGGTTAATAGAATAAAGACCTATAGATAAACACTACTGTCAGTTTCATCCTATGCTCAATGCTAAAACACAATTATTACTGACGCAATGTGTTTTTTTCTTTCATGCATTTTATGTATGCACAAAACTTAACACCTTCACAGTAGATAGATAGATAAATTGCTATGCCCCCGTGTTATGAGGAAATCAAATCAAATTTTGGTTGTTCTAAATGGTGGAAAAGGGCCCTTTATGTTTTTAAGCAGGGCCAGAAGTGGATCTGAAAATGTCATACTATTGGTGTTTACACAAGATGATTACAAAATGGTATCCTGCACACCATAAATAATAAGCAATAAAGGGTCCACCTCGAGAAGGGGGCTGATTACCCCAAAACGTTGGCTCTCATTTCTTCTGGATTTTCTTCTGCCTAATGTGCTTTTGCAATGGCACACTGACATGCTTTAATGGTTGTATCTGTTTTAACTATTTACCTTTGTATGTGTTAGCTGGTCTCCGTGTCTAAATCTTTGCATTTTTATATCGCTGTCACCTTTTCTACAATATAATCTATTTATGCAAAGTATCTGGGTGTGCTGATTCATTCTATTTATATTGTTTCTGTTTACTTACACCATTAACAAATCTCAATTTTTCTATTCTCATCCAATGGAAAGTATGCAAAATTTGTGCTGCAATATAATAAATCAATTGGATAATACTCTGCGTCATGAATAAATTAAAATGTGAAAACAACTGTAAAAGCTGCTGTGCTATAAGTGTAATACCCAACTCAATGTGCACGGACATCTGGCATCACCAATATACACTATATTGCCAAAAGAATTTGGACGCCTGCCTTTACACGCACATGAACTTTAATGGCATCCCAGTCTTAGTCCGTAGGGTTCAATATTTAGTTGGCCCACCCTATAACAGCCTAAACACTTCTGGGAAGGCTATCCACAAGGTTTAGGAGTGTGTCTATGGGAATGTTTGACCATCCTTCCAGAAAAGCATTTGTGAGGTCAGGTACTGATGTTGGACGAGAAGGCCTGGCTCGCAGTCTCCGCTCTAATTCATCCCAAAGGTGTTCTATCGGGTTGAGATCAGGAATTTGTGCAGGCCAGTCAAGTTCCTCCACCCCAAACTCGCTCATCCATGTCTTTATGGACCTTGCTTTGCGCACTGTCATGTCATGTTGGAACAGGAAGGGCCCATCCGAAAACTGTTCCCACAAAGTTGGGAGCATGAAATTGTCCAAAATGTCTTGGTATGCTGATGCCTTAAGAGTTCCCTTCACTGGAACTAAGGGGCCAAGCCTAACCCCTGGAAAACAACCCCACACCATAATCCTCCCTCCATCAAACTTTACACTTGGCACAATGCAGTCAGACAAGTTCTCCTGGCAACCGCCAAACCCAGACACGTCCATTGTATTTCTCGACAGAGAAGCGTGATTCGTCACTCCAGAGAACACGTCTCCACTTCTCTAGAGTCCAGTGGCGGTGTGCTTTACAACACTCCATCCGATGCTTTGCATTGCAGTTGGTGATGTAAGGCTTGTAAGGCTTGGATGCAGCTGCTCGGCCATGGAAACCCATTCCATGAAGCTCTCCACGCACTGTTGTTGTGCCAATCTGAAGGTGACATGAAGTTTGGAGGTCTGTAGCTATTGATCTGCAGACAGTTGGCAACTTCTGCGCACTTCAGCATGTGCTGACCCCACTCTGTCATTTTATGTGGCCTACCACTTCGTTGCTGTTTTTCCCAGTTGCTTCCACTTTGTTATAATACCACTAACAGTTGACCGTGGAATATTTAGTAGCACGGAATTTTCATGGATGGACTTATTGCACAGATGGCAACCTATCACAGTACCACGCTTGAATTCACTGAGCTCCTGAGAGTGACCCATTCCTTCCCAAATGTTTGTAGAAGCAGTTTGCATGCCTATGTGCTTGATTTTATACACCTGTGACCATGGAGGTGATTGGAACACCTGAATCCAATGATTTGGAGGGGTTCTAATACTTTTGGCAATATACTGTATGTGGATTATGGTTTAATTCCACCTACTAATACTGGTAGGTTCATTGGGTTCAAACAAACCAGCCCTATAGTGGGTGAGTGTTTCTATGTGGGTGACTGTGGTAGGGCTGTTAGATAGTAAGCTCCTGCTAGACAAGGACTGTAAAGGCAGATGTAAAATTAGGACCTCAGTTGTATGTAGCAGTATGATGTGTATAACCTTCTACATGTAATGAAGAACATATGCAAAATAAACATACACCATGATTTATATTTAATGTTAAATAATACATCAGGCAAGGACTGGAAAGCAAAACCAAACTCAATTAATACTCTAGATACTATGAAAAGTTTTCACCTCCTTCGAAGTGTTCAAGTTTTATTATTATTATGGAACATTGAATAACTGGATTTCATTTTTTTTTTGGGCGGGTTTACACCAAAAGTAAAAACAGATATATAGTCTAAATTGATTTTTAAAAAACTCCACACAAAATATCTGCAGATCTGGACAGATATTCCTCTTTTCCTGGGTTTCTGCATAATGGCTCCTAAAACATAATCTAAAGGTGCCCATACACTGTGCGATTATCGTACGAGAATCGCGGGAAATCCCGCAATCGTACGAGAATCGCAAAGTGTATGGAAGGCGTGCGACCGGTTCTATTGTATGGTCGCACGTCTTCCTTCGAACAAGCAGGCTGGAAAACCCGCCGGGAATGGTACGATTCTCGGCGGGTTAGTGGCCTGCTTGTACGACAACTGCTGAACGGGCCGGTGTGCGCAGGTGCACACTACCCGTTCAGCATTGCATTCATCGGAAGCCTGCCCCTCAAGGGGGCGGGCTTGCGATGATCACAAGTAAGATCTGCCTGTCAAAGATGGGCAAATCGTACGCTTTTTTTAATTACTTAACAACCCTCGCAAGACAAAAGTCTTGCGAGGGTTGTAAAGTGTATGGCCACCTAAATTAGGTCATAAAAATAAAAAGGTCCAAATATATGATAATTAAGATTAACAAAAGACTTAGGGGTCTATTTACAGTGCCCTTCGCTATGTGAAAATTATTATTAGCATTTATATAGCGCTGACAATTTACGCAGTGCTCTACACAGTGCACATTCACATCAGTCCCTGCCCTCTAAAGTCCCTCTATCTCACATGCATATATACGAGGGCCAATTTAGACAGGAGCCAATTAACCTACGAGCATGTCTTTGGAGTGTGGGAGGAAATCGGAGTACCCAGAGGAAACCCATGCAAGTACAGAGAGAACATGCAAACTCTTTTGTAGATGGTGATCTGGCCGGCATTCAAACCAGGGACCCTCAGTGCTACAAGGGGCAAAAGCGCTAACCACTACACCACTGTGAATATCTGTGAATGTTCATTTTCCTATTCTCCTCAGCTCCATCTAGGGGCCATAATGTATTATTAAAATACTACATTTGAACCTGAAAAAATATATTATTCGGCTAAAAATGAATGTTTACACATATTCACAGGGCAAAGGGCCCTGCAAATTGCTTATAAATAGGCCTCTTTGTGTAGCAGTGCAGTGAAGGCCCATTCCTATACACAAAACTAGTTTAGTTCATGTATATTTAGGAGCATCTTGTGTAAACAGCCTAGTTCACATCACACTACAGCATTTGAATAGGACTGGCTCAGATGTCCAAAATATGGAACAACTTCTGCTTAAGCCATTCTGCTGTTGATTTACTCCAGCGCCTTGCTTTTATTTTATCATTTTGAGCAACACAACCTATTGAGTTTCCAAACACAGACAGAATCTCTGGCATGCTGTCGCACAGTTTTGAGACAAAGCTTGAAATTTATTGATCCCCCAATGACTGCAAACCATCCAGGAGTTAAGAAGCTCCATGCCAGCAATATGGTGCTGGAATGCAGAGCCGTGTTTTCCTTCAAACATAGCATTGTCATCATCTACCATGTTATACATTTGTTTCCTCTATCCACTGAAAATTGTTCCTGCAGTGCAGAGGATTACCCAGATAGTGTTTGTCAAACTTGAGATGTGCAGGTTATCTTTTGTAGAGAAGTGAAATCCTCTATCATGCATAATAATGTCATGAATTGTTAAGAGATTCTTGCAGGACCTTAGTTGTCAATCTATATTTTTTGTCTCTGGTCTGTGTGTTTGGTAGCTTTGTAGTTTCTTTTGGATTATGCTGCCAACCGAGACTGGGACCTCCACTGCTGCACTGGGGACCTCTCTGCTGGACTTCAGCTCCACCACATTGATACCGAACCGCACGTACTACTCCTGTTGGAGTGCTTACTCATTCAAGAGATTGTGTCTGGTTCATGCATAGACTGTGTACTAAGATTGCATCCAGATTCCGGCTACCATACCAGCACCACCCACCATTATAATTATACCTACGCTGTACCTACTGTCTGCATACAGGCTATGACGCAATAGTACTGTCCTTGCTAGATACATTTGCTTTTGGCTATGATGGTAGAATCTCAAACTCGCCGTTAAGATTGTGAGTGACGCCGGAGATTCGTATCTGATTGGTCTTTACAGTGAACTCCCTCAGCAGTTGACATCCAACCCTCGAAACCCCCGATAGGCGTGACAGATATTGCCATGGGTGCAACAATTTGGTTGCTGATGGACAGCTAAAAAAATCAAAGACAATCTTTGCAAGATATCTTCATAAATGTTGGACACTGTGTTGACCATGTTTATGTAGGAGAGGTAATGCAAAGCTTGGCTTGAAAAAGGTACCAAAATATCACTTCTGGTGTAATAAAAGTCAAGTGCTTTCACTTCTCACATTCCTACACACTTACATTCTATTGGTACACAACTAATAATCAGTCGGTCCGTTACCGTTTTTTAATATGAATATCATATTATTCATGTGTTGAATATCAATTATATAAATATAAGATGGTAACTATCTGTAGGTTTTTGTCTTAATGCTTTGTTATGCTATACTGTGACTGGTAAACAAAACTCAAACTGTAGCTAATTAGCGCAGAAAGATCAAAAGTTGATACTAAAAAGCTCTTTGTATTTAACAAATAGTAATAACATGTAGCCACATAGGTGAAGAGAAACGCTAACAAGTCCAGCCAGGCTGCTCAGGAACTGAGGGAAGTATTAATATTATTGAAAGACGTAAGAGAGAGAGTGCAGCAGCATAGTGTAGCAAATGTATTTATTGTGTATAACCAAAATTAAAATGAATGCACTCACAAGTGTAAACCTTTATTCGCATTACAAACAAGGTAAATGCGGATTAGATGTGTCTAAAGATCTCCACTTGTGGGCGTACTGATTTTAATTTTGGTTTCACACAATAAAGAAATATGCTACACTATGCTGGTGCGCTCTCTATGCAGTGATTGGTGCTTTCTTGCTGGAGATTTCAATTTCATGTACATCCTAATTGGGTGAACGTATGATTGCATAGGATGGGTTGTGTCCACTAGGGTCCCTTTGAGAGATGAACGGTTGGCAAGGTTCCCAGTTCTGTCCATTCCACCCAGGCCCCATCACCTCCCCCTTTCATGAGGTGTATGGTATATACAGCTTCATTAGGCCCCTTCAGCACTTTGTTGGTGGGGTGACTGACATGGTTACATGGTTACATAGTTACATAGTATTTGAGGTTGAATAAAGACATTAGTCCATCAAGTCCAACCTATTAGGATCTCATTCTAGGAGTACCCGTACCCCTGTATATTACGGTCCCTTAAGAAATCGTCCAAAAGTTTCTTGAACAATTCCACATTATTTGCTGAAATCACCGCCTGTGGCAGTGAGTTCCAGACCTTAACTGATCTTACTGTGAAGAACCCCCTTCGCCCCTTGTGCTGGAATTTTTTTTCCACCAATTTTAGGTGATGGCCTCTAGTTTTTGTAACGGAGTTAATTTTAAACAGTTTATCGCTAATGTTGCTACCACCATTAAGTGTGCAGTGGACACTTCTGCTTTCAGTACCTGCATGGTATGACTGGCTGGTTGTGGCACATGTGCAGGTGCCTTTCCATCCTGTGCACGTGCAGACTATGCAACCACGCAAGGTGATTTCACATGCCGTGATTAGCGGCAGATGTGTGGTGCCCATTATAGTGATATAAAAAGCAGGGAAAATGGGGGTGCCCATGAACACTGGTGGATGACTGTAGTGGGAGAGGAGGGTGTTTCTTTACCTTTCGCCTCAAGTTTTTTCATTACAATTGGTTTGAGATGAGTAACACAGGAAGACAACATAGATGTAATACAATGCATACTATGCTGCTTGGAAAGCATTTAAGTAGAATTAATAACGTGGTTTCTCTGGTGGTACAGGCAGCATTTAGAAAGGCAGATGTGGGTCTCCTTTTCCCCGCTTCCTCATGTTTGTGAACCCTTGATGGGGGTTTATGACACATTAGGTAAGTGGATATAATAGTTGATAATACTGAATGCGATTATAGGACATCACGTAGAGACTAATGGGATTAAATCTTGGTCAATATAGGAGAATAATTAGATAAACTCTTAGAGTATCAGGTGTGGTTGAGTAGGAGCCCAGACGCAGGGAGACTCACTAGTACTAAAGTAGACTGGTATAAATGAACAATCTAATACGCAGTGATGACCAGCACAGGTAAAGTCCAGAAACACCGTAGCCAAATCGCAATCCAAATTCGTAGTCAGTAATTGGAACAGGAGTTAGGGTGGGCAGCGAAGGATAAGGGACAGATAACGAAGCCAAAGGTCAATACACAGCAAAGGGGCAGGATAATATTGCCAGGCACTACAAACGACAAAGCTATGCAATAACCAAGCATGGACTGATTAGACTGAATTGAATGTCATTGATGTCATGGCTGGAGGCGGACCACTGTAGAGACTTGCTTTGAGAAATGCACGCTATCTCTTTAAGAGGTGGTTCAGTGTGCCCAGCACACCACAGAATCTAGGAAGTCTACACAGGTGACTAGGTAGTGAGCAGCAGCCACTGGAGCCAGAGAGCATAGGAGACACACTGATGGCTCTCTCTGGCTGACAAATCACGCAGCCAAGGATACAACCATGAGAGGATTGGGACTGCTGAGGTAAGTTCTTACATAGAGTGTGAGAACTACGTAAGAGCCCCAGCACATACTCATAAGCAAGGTCTGTTATTTAAACTTTATTTAAAATCACATTAGATACAGCAATGTTGTAAGGGTATGTTAAGGTTAATCTGCAGATTAAGTTATATGAGCATTTTTCTTGCTTCCTCTACTCAAGATTTCAGATGGGATAAATGATGAACTGTCCAACCAGTTAGCCACAGTTATTCCTGATATAGCTGTCCCTGTACAGTGCAGCAAAACATTTGCTGATTAAAGGTGGTAATTTTATTTTATTTTGCTATATGATCACAGAACTCCATGGAGTGACTTTAGGTGCTCGGTGCACCTCCCTAGTGCGCCCCTGTATTTGCCTTGGGGTTATATTAATAGGCACACTTCTGCTAACCATCCAGTTCTAAAAACGTATGTACGTACAGTATGTTATTCACTTAACAATATGTACATGTATGTAGGTTATAAAACAGTCCTAATTATACTCCTGAAGAAGTGGAATTTTCTTCCAAGAAATACTTAGAGAAAGATCTTCAGTCCACCAGCAAAGATACAATATCTAACTCTATATATGACTTTATATGCAATTCCTCACAAATAGTAAAAATAATGGTTGTATGCGTAGACAATAAGCTTGTGTTGGAGGGGGACAATATGATTGAAGGCTGTACTGAAATCCCATATGAAATTGGCCTTTTATCTGTTTCTTATAAGTGAATACATTGATAAAAAAATTAAATCTTTGTCATGGTGCCTAAAATGTCAGCTTGACACTTTTTCCAAATATATGGATGTGATACCTGAAAAATGAACCCACTACCTTATTGTTATTTATATAGAAAATATTGTATATTCACAATGCAGTTTACATGTCAAAGATAAGGTATGCAAAAAGATACTAATGAGATCTGTGTGCCCCTATTACAGCCTAAATTATATACAACAAACAAGAAGTTAAGAATTAAATCCAAATATATTCTGGATTGTCACAATGAATTACCATATTTTTTTCTATAGAAGTACGATATAGAAACACATGTAAACACTATGCTTCCACAGTGTATACCGTATTTTTCTCTCCATAAGACACACTTTTTTCCCCCAAAAGGGGGTCAAAAATTTGTCTGCCCGACACCCGGGACATGCAGTTTCGGGCGCCCGGCGAGTAGTTTTTTTGTATATTTATCCCTATATTTAGCCCCCCGCCGTGATTTTCAGGGTCCCCCGCTCCTTTGGGGGACCTGTGACCATGGCAAAGGAGCTCACCATAGAGCCCGTAGAGCAGACGAGGCTGTCCTGTGTGATCACTGAGAACGTGGCGCTGTAATTACGTGGCGCTGCGATTACAGCGCCACCTGTCTCAGCTGTCACTAACTACAGCTGTCACAGAAACCTACCCTCCCTGCGTCTTATGGTCAGGTGCGCCTTATGAAGCGGAAAATACGGTATTTTATTTTCTAGCGAATTGGTTGCTTCAGCTTGACAGATAGCATCTAATTTAACATGGCCCCTTATAACATATGTGAATCTTATAAAAAATACAGGTAGGAAAACATAATAGTTATAGGTAATACTACCAAAAGAGAGCTTTTACATGCAACCGTTCACATAGCAGATAAAGAATCCTGTTTTTACCACCTTTATCGGATCTGAATTAAAGTTATGAGGTCATTTAAAATTCACCTAGTTTAAGGAGCTCACAGCTGACTGTTTAAGGCTAGTAACTCAGCAATAGCAGTAGGATTTTAAAGCTAAGCTATTGCATCCTTTATGTACATTTTATATGTTATGCTCAGGACTATATTAGTTTAGCTTAAAAATAAATAATGTATATATTCATTTCCATTGCAAGAATTTTTTTAAGTTTTTGTGCAATAAAGTGTTATGCATAATAGAAAATGTGTTTACCTTTATGTTTAACAAACAATTACAATATATTGAAGAAGACAACAAAAGAGAATACAGGGAACAATACAATTATTGTTATAGCTTCCAGCAGAGTAGATCTACTGCAATTATCACAATGTATATTCAGTTATGTCTTGGGTAATTGTTATGACCAGTGAAAGCTAGGGAATGCCGACTGGAATAACGGGTGGCAGTTGGATCTATAAAAAAAGAATAACTGTTACCCAATAATTTGCACTCAGGTGGCAAAGACTATAGCAAGATAATTTTGGGCATGTCAAAACAGTGAAGTGTTAAGGAAAATTAATAAAAAGTAGAAGAATAACAAGGAGAAAGAGGGAAAGTGATGGGCAAGAGGAAGGGGGATGGAGTTCAACCTATTTTTGAATATATATGATAACATGCCAACTGGTGTGTAAGGCTTGCTAGAATATTAGAAGCACAGGATTAGTCGAGGTAAGCAATATTTCATCCTGTGGTACATACCTTTATGAACTTCATTCAGGACTAACCCATAACCCAGGAAACTTTTATTTTGAACTTAAAGAAACTAATTGTGGGTCTCTTTAAGGCCTTAATTACAATGTCTACGTACCACACTCTTCTAGGCCAGCTGTGAGCCACGAGGATCAATGGAATGGCCTCCAACTCGACTTGACTTCTGGTTCCTGTTTAATGGTTGATGCATGTCACAGTTATGGCATTTTCAGACTGGACCCTCGTTGGCTATCCTTGAAGGTGGCACGTGCAGAGCTGCAAGGAGAGGCAAATTGCTTTCAGCTCCAGAACACTGATTGAATGTCTAAATTTCCTCTCTGACCAGTTTCCACAGACACCTCCCTAGCCCAACAAGTTGGTATCCATTGTCAGTACCCCCCACTGCAGCGGAAGAAAGAATTTACCTGTCTCCAATGCTGGATTGGAAAGCCACCACGCCAGTGAGATCCTTGTCTTGACCGACAGGTGCATGGGGTCATCAAGAGAGTACCTTTTGTACCAGGCAGCTAGAATGCTCAATTGCAGTGGTCTGAAGTGGAGCTTAGTATATGGTATCACCTTGAAAGAGGCCACCAAAAGACCTTGAGCCCTAATGAAGAATCTCCCTGATGGCTGCTGGCCAGAAAAAGAGCAAATACCTTTGTGAATATCTGTGGGCCATAGAGAGGCCAAAAAGAAATGCCACAATTTGGAAGTGCAACTTTTCCAAAGCAAAACACAGGAAGCGTTGTTGTGGAGAGAATATTGGTACGTAAGGCAGGCATCCTTGATGCCCTCAGTGGCCAGACACATTGATTATAGCAGAAATCTGATCCATACAAACTGTCACGGATACAATAACATCTTTCTTGCTATTGCAGTGTGCAATAGCAAGGAATAGCAAGAGTGTGGTAGCCCTGATGGGGTGAAAGAAGCATTGGAATAAGGCCGCAAGCTAAACGTCTAACACACGTGTCTGGCATCACAAAGGGCTCCAAAAAGGTATTCATAGACTGGCTCCAAAGGGTTTATGAGGGTCCCACGCACTGATCTCAGTGGTCCCCTTGAACGGGATGCTCAACCTGCACAATATGTCGCCGAATGTGCCTAGATCCTAGTCTTCCCTCCATGTGTTCCAGCTGCCTTGTCTGAGCAAGATGTCCACCACAGTCATCACCCCCTGAGTATGCCTGGGATCATTTTGCTATTTCCTGGGTGCAACAATATAGCTGCCACCTGTGCAAGTGCTGGCCTAGAATGCCAAACAGTCCATATGTGTGCCCAACAGTCTGGGGGTTTGGATAACCATTTTCTTAAAATGGTACATTTTCTCAGTTCAAACATTTGTTGTTTTCTATTTTCCATTGTAAATCAAATATGGGTTTAGGAGATGTGCAAATCATTGTATTCTGTTTTTATGTAGATTATACACAGCGCCCCAACTTTTTTTGGAATTGGGGTTGTAAAACAACATAATTTTTAACAATCCAATATAAGCTTACATGAAAAATCTTCTTTCATGTTGTGAGCACTGCCTATCTGCTGGACAATTCTTCCAACAACTTCCTGGATTCCCTGCATGTGATTTACTTTCAGTTTCTAAGGACTGCATATCCCTTATTACATTGCTGCCTGCAAGCAGTGATTATGTCACATGTGGGGCATTTCCTACACTGACTGTGCCTTCTAAAACTCTTTCTCTTATCCCCCTCTGTAGTTCAGCAGACACGCTCTATGAACAGGTGATAAACTGATTTATTTGATAGGGCTTCTTTAGGTGGTCAGAGGAACTAATCACTGAGGCCTACTCAAAATATTTAGATAAAACATCAGTGGTAGAAAGTAAGAGGGATGTCCGGAATGAGAACAATAATACTAATGAAATTAGATTTATTACTACATTCAATAACAGTTTCAAAGCAATCCAGAAGGTGGTTAACAATCACTGGCACATCTTACAGAAAGGCCCCAGATTGGGCCCTAACTTATCCTCCAAACCTTCGATCAATTTTAGGAAAACAAAAAACGTGAAGAACTGTAGAACCAAGCCGCTCATTCCAAGCACCCGATATTCCTTCAAAAAACTTTCTTTTTGACAACAGGGTGGGCATTTTTCAATGTAAAAAACCCAGGTGCCTTACCTGTCAGTTCATACAGCATGGACAGACCAGTTTCACTGACCACCTAAAGACGCCCTATGAAATAAATCAGTTCATCACGTGTTCCCACAATCATGTGGTCTATGGGCTCACCTGTCCCTGTGAGCTGATGTATGTGGGTCGGACCATACGCCCATTACGGGCCAGAATTGGGGACCACAGACGTCTTATCGAGAAAGGCGACCTTGAACACAGTGTCCCAAGGCACTTCACTGTCAAACACCAAAAAAGAATCCAGGATCTTAGGGTGTTTGCACTTGAACACATTTCCACACACTTATCGACATCCGAAAGGTTTCATCGATTGTGCAGTAGAGAAACGTTCTGGATCTACAAACTGAACACCCTGACACCTGCGGGGCTAAATTAAGAAATTGAAATTCACACCATTATTTAGGCCGGTGCTTGAATATGCAATCACTTGTTGATTCATTATACACAAAAAGTCCATCACCCTCCCCCCTTTTTGCTTCAGGTCTCAATATACCTCCGGTTTTAACAACACATATGAAGCGTTGCACATATACATGCGTGCGGGTGTGTACTTGATTGTGCGTGCAGGTTGGGCATGCATGTGTGCACGCGTTTGGGTTTTTCATCCGGCAGTGCAGGTTTGGGTGCCCATGAACGTATGCATAAAGGCGGGTGCACTCCTGTGCTTTTCCTCGTGGGGGTGGAAGAGCACATACACATGCATAAGCATAGACAGTTGTTGCTATTTCCACCTTCATTTATAGGTGGATACAACATCTTTTTAGATTTTTATTCACTTGGATCTCTCTTTATCTATAGAGAATTCCCAATTTTAATTGTATTTGTATTATTGTGGTGTATTTTATCACATATTGACATTAAAGTATTTTTAAAATAAAGTACTTTTTTAAATAACACATAATATGTCCATACTGTCTGGGCAAAGAATCCCATGGGAGCTCCTCATTACTCCGATGAACACGATATGACAATACCATAATAATTATAAAGGCTATATTATGCCTACATGTATGACCATTCCAATTGTCTCGATCCTGCAGTGTCCCACAAAAGGTTTCTGAATCATGCCCGAAAAAATGCCGACAGTTCGTCCACTGGGAGAACTCAGGATGTAAGACCATCCCCCTCTTGGAGCTGTAGCCTAGCACCGGGCTAATCTATTGTTTACTCCTCCCCCCCGTCACTTTTAAAAAAAATAGCCGGACTTCCCGCGGTCTTTACCACCCTGAGGCTTGAAAAAGAGGGAACCCCTTGAAACGCGTAGCCGACTGCCGACACTGCCCGCTGTCACTCTCTCCTCCAGACTTGGAGTACTGACACACAGCACTCAGTGCACCCCTGACAGTTCCCCTGAGACACAAGGTGAGCTGTGTTTCCCAGCCGTTGGTCATCCACTCCTTCCCTCCACAGCTGCCGCGGCTCGACGTGGGCCGGCAATCCTTTACCGCATCTACGGTTCAGGAGCCATCAGTCCTTCACCTTTCATCTTTGAAACCGAAAGACCCCTGATGCCAATCCACTGTGGACCTTCAGACATACCTGCTGACACTCCAACTGCAAAGTAAGTCACCACTTATATGAGTGTATATTGTTAACCAAGTTAATTTAGCACGCACCCAGGTAGTTGCGCTCCTCAGCCCTTTGCTTTATATTGAAAACCATTACAATGTCTATTTAGGAGGTAAAATTATTGTTACAGTGTTTCCACTGCACTTCAACTTTGAGGTTGCTTCTTGTAAGTTAGTGCTTGGCTAAAAATTATGGCTCATAAATTTTAACTTACAAAGTTATTTGTCAAACCCGGGATTTGCCTACAGTGCAAAACATGCCTGACGGAACATTCAATCTGTGCTTGTCCTCCACAGCCATCTTGCAAAGGATAAAAAAAAGCAATATGTTAAGTCTCCATCTGTAAATACTAATGGTGGGATCTTCTAGAACACACAAGTGTGATGTATTTGCGAAGAAAAAAAATAATTAAATAGTTATTAGGAAAAAATACTTAGTCAAATTTAAAAAAAAGGCTACCACACCTAAGTGACCACAGAATATCGGTAAAACTGGCACTGCTTGGCTCCCATCTCTTACACATCATTACTGGATGTATCCATTACAAACAACCTCACTCCTGTAATACAGGCTCAGTGCACCATAAAATACTGAATTAAGTAGCTGTTCCCAGCTGGAGATTTAAGTTTAAGCTATAAGAATAATACACTAATTTTAACAGTCACCAATCCGTAACATAAGCACTAAGCCCTTTGTAAAGAGAACCCTTCCTGAGAGAAGAACTTAGCAAAGTAAATTTTCACTTTGCAAGGCAATTTTTACCTAATGAACCAGGAGAAGCTATGATGACAATTCTCCAAATGTGTGCATGATTGAGTATTCTTTGCAAAGTGAACTCTTACCACACTTGCTGAGGTAAGTGAATTTCCCTTGCAAAGTAAAATTCACTTTACAAAATAAACTAACAAATAAAGCTATACTTTTATGTTAAATCAACCCCAATATGTTCAACAAATCAAGTTTCAGTCATTAAAATATTATTTGCAGATTATGAACTGCTCACGCAAAACTTTGACCAATTCAGTCAGCATGCACAATTAAAAATGTATGCAATGTAATAATGATTAGCAGTCAGTGTCTAGGGATTATCTGACAAACATCATCATAAGTGCTATCATTAATTCATGTTCGATTACAAGAACAGCACACAAACGACTTTCTCCAAAATGCTTAACTATCAGAAGCATTTATTTTAAGGTGCGCCACTGGGTTACTCCATCTAAAAAGAAATACTTGAGGGGCGGGGGGGACATTTATTAATGGCTTTGCAACTTTTTCAAACTAGAATAATGCTACACTAAAAAAAAAGTAATTGCTAGGTTGAATGTATTGTATGGGTTTTCTTCAGCAATAAAGGATTACAGGTAATTAGAAGCAGGGCAGTTAAAGCAGAACTTTTAACCCACATTAAAAATGTGCTGCAGCACTTAATTGCAAGTACATCTGCACTTACAGTTTTCCATAGTACCCCTGCAAAGTCTCACAAATAATGTTCTACTTAAGACCACCTTATGCAGTTTCCTGTGATGGGGGATAACACTCTGTAATTCAGAGCAGTATTTCTACATTCCTGTATGCTTGATTTGCTGATTTCTTAAGACTGCATATTCCATCAAGCATTGCGTCCAGCAAGCAATGATGATGTTAAATTGTGGGAACTTTAGACATTGTGTTGTATTCCAGACAGCAGGCTTAGTTTGAGTTGAGACACAATAATGCATATTCACAGAGCTGAGGGAAATTGTGTCATTGCATTTAGGAAGTACTTCCTATGGGCATCCTCAATAACTTCTAGTTCATTATGGCTATTAAAAGTGGGATAGCAATTATGGAAATTCAGTATAGTAATACATAATTTATTTTTAGTTTTTGACCATAGATATCCTTTAACCCTTTTGTATGAGATACGTCAGTGTCAGCTGGCCCCTATTAACAGGCTATAGGGACTCTCTTTACATGTGTAAGCGGACTGTTGGCTTTACAAAGGAAGCAATTCTGGCGGCTGAGCTGCCACTAGATTGCTTCCAGGGGCCGGTGCAGAGAGTGCCCCCCTGGCCGACAACCCCACCTTGCACCAGAGTCTTGTTTGCCATAGTCGGAGGAATAATTCTAGGGCCAATATTCATTGATATACCTAAACTGATGACCTCTATGGGCTTTTAAATCATCACCTATGGACAATTTGGGGTACCGTATTTTGTCGCCGTTTCATGGACGCACACACTTTTTAACATGCGCATGTTTAGTATCTTTTTACTTGTCGCAACCTCATCTTTATATTTGACCAAAAAAAAGGGTATTATTTTGTGTTTTTGGGCACTAAAATTTCCTTAGTGGAGTTTTACCCCCTTTCACTAAAAATCACATCAGCGTGCAGCTCTGCATGCTGGTTTAAAATCATCTTACATTCATTATTGAAACAAACATGGTTTTCATTTATTTACAAATAGAGTTTATTCACTTCCTGGTCCAGTTTTGGCACACATTATGTATGTGCCCATGTGTTGCATCTTGGGAAGGTTTCATCAGCAGAGCATTCCTGGGAAATCTCATCTGTAATCTCAGGAGATCTCAGGGAAAGGCATTTTCCTCCCCTGAGATGATGTGCATGGTTACATATCCTAGTTATATGTGCCAGAGTTCCAGGAAGTAAAGTAAGATATAATAACCTGCCCTTAGTTAACATGACCGCTGTATGGCGACTGCGGAGGAAAAGAGAAATAAGGTACGCAAACAATACAAAGTCTGCAATTATCTACAAGTATGTGATTGTCATTACTAAACTTTTCTAAAGGAGTGTTTGTTATTTTAAAGATCTTTAAGTGCATTTCTTATGAAATGTTTGAGTGTGATAAGAGTTAATATTGTGCGACGTAAAATATTTGCAACTTCTTTTTAATATTGCCTCCATGGAAAGAACAGGAAAACCTGTGCAACGTACCGTATATACTTGAGTATAAGCCGTCCCGAATATAAGCCGAGGTACCTAATTTTACCAAAAAAAACTGGGAAAAAGTATTGACCCGAATATAAGCCGAGGGTGGGAAATGAGGCAGCTACTGGTAGATAGATACCAATAAAATTACATTAATATTTATTTAAAAGAAAAATAACCTAGCTCTGTAAGTGGAAAAGGGGGTACAGGGCTACATATCATGTACTACGGATCATTTAACCCATTCATATTAGCAGAGGATAATTGTAAATCTATTGTTCAGTGCACTCTATATGTAGTATATAGTACATGTACATATAATGGTTGCATGTCCCTGCAGCCAAGGGAAGGTGAACAAAAGGGCACAAAGCAATCTTCATGACACGAGTAGGGAGTTTTTATCACTAGAGTAAAAATGCACATATATACTTATAGTAAAAGATAAAGACATTACTTTTAAAACCCACTCAATTAGTACCAAAAGGAACAGCACAAAAAATACAAAACTCATACTTGTATGTTTAGAAAATGAATGCTATTGACTTTATATTTGCCACATGAAGTATTAGATGATTGGAGTCAAAATTATTGATGGCTATAAATTTATACAATCATGTCCAGTATATGAAGATTGTTATAAAATCTGTACCAATATAGATATTTTAAAACACAAAAGAGTTATATATATATTTGTTGTTCACTGACAGCATCATACAGTTCCATGACATTTGACCCTCAGTGCAATCACATTAGCACTCATATAGTTGTAGTCTACTAGAATGGGCAAACTACAATCTCTTCTTCCTACCTTGGGAAAATTAGAGGATCCATCATTGTTGCTATAAGTGTACAGCATATCAGTGAGTGCAGTCAGCATCTAAAGAAGGGTGATGATGTTATGCTTCTTGGACAATGGCATGTGAATAAAGGGCTAACTCTGTAGAAACCAGGGACTTTAAAAAAAAAAGAATTATTGTAGCATGTACATCTAAAACAATGATGGCAATATTTAGTAACGGATTGTAGAACTGGAACGTCTAGGAAATATTACCCTCTAGCTGCCAAGCCGTCTAGAACGCTTTTAACGCTTTTAACCTAGCTGGCCACACCATTTTTTGCAATCTTTCCCATAATTCCT